>NC_142523.1:36984380-37304380 GCF_964205215.1 Stylophora pistillata | reverse complement strand
TTAACAAGCCTGATTGTTGTTTACTTTTGTGCCGACTTTGATTATACGGTTTTCAAGTGAGTTTCGCTGTAATGTCTGTTTTTCACTTTAGAGAATTACAATTAATCTTATTTTAATTTTACGCAATGTGAAATAATGTTGCGATTTACATGTAAAAAACACGCTTTCCATGATGATAGCTGACTCGCAATCGAAAATTAGATCCACGCCATTATCAGTAAGATTATATGTTTGACTACAGCATTACGACTGGATTATTTAGAAACGACTGCTCCGTTTCAAGATTTAAATCTTTGAAAAATAGTTCTTAGTGATGTTTCGTGTGACTCACTTGTTTCCAGAATTAGAAAAAGTCTGTCTTAAGTCTGAATGACTAATGTCAGCCCGTCAGATTCCAAAACTTCCTTACAAGACATAGGTTTTTATACTTCAAGGCATCTGCTGCTACTTAATTTAAAAATCACTCAAACAAATTTAAAACCGATTAAGGCAATTGGTTTAGGTAATAACATGATTTTGAGGGCAAGCTAGTGTTAATAAGCACAAGTAAATTTCTCAAAGACTTCAAATGGGCAAGTGCAATTTGTAGTCTTTGAAAAATGTACAAGTGCTTATTGACACCAAAACTGTTCATTTGTTCCTTGTTAATAATCTACATGAAAAAAGCATTGCCAAAAGTCAAGACAGCCAAATTTCGACAGCATATGCGCACTCTTTGTAATCTACAGTTGACTGTTACATGAAAAACACACCTCTTTTCAGCCAACCAGATGCATGTAATTTTTTCACCCATATTATTACAAGGAATACAATTTTAATTTTATCTAACTTCTCTGACATCTTTGCTTGTTTTGGTTAAAATTCCTCTTGTTTAACCAAGTTCAAGATTGGCATTGTAATAAGTCACAGCAAGTTTTTTCTGCTTGGATCTATAGCCCAAGTACAGTGTGCAAGCCATAAATCTAAGCAGAAAACACAAGGTTCATTAACTTACAGTAGAGACCAAGAAATTGAAGTCAGTGAGATACTTATTATGTCCTTAGGTTGAAAGAGAGGGGGAAGATTTGGATTCAAACAAACTTTTGAGTAATACTACAGAATACAAGGCCACTTGCTTGCATCTCATTGAAACACAATACCTCCTTCTGTGTTATGCCTCATTCTTCAAAGAATGCTGTCAAGGTGGACCTGTATTCTGTAGTTGCTCCCAGTGTTGAATATAGCAGGCGGTGTATTGAAATATAGTCTACTAAATTAGCCAATCATAATGCAGGCTCTAACTGCAAGAATTATGACAAGATCAATTACCCATACAAATGAAGTGAGCAGAAGTCTTTGGTAGTTTCCTATTATGTGCTTGGTTGAATTTGTATTTATAACTAACCTTGCCAATAGTACATGCATTTTGATATGACTGGTAATAATGATTATCAATAATTTAGTACTTTTTAATTAGAGTCATGGGATATTTGTTTTTCAGGTAGTGCCTTTTTCAAGAAGACCTTGCCTTTGTCCGAAGTCTTTGCAGTTGTGCCTCACAAGTTGAGGACTGTGCCATCTACTGAAGGAGAAATTGAGTTAACGTCACTTAGAAGTTCCTCATTCTATGTTTATGCTGTCAAGAGAACACGGAAACATAAGTGGCGTGAGAAACTGTTTGTGTTTGACTGCCATGATGAATGTTTGTGTGAAGAATGGATTGATAGTATAAAAAGCATTCTTTCAGGTATACGTTAGCTGTATTAATATTAAGCAAGTGTTAAAAAGTTATACTAACTGTTGATCACGAAAATGGTACTATAAAGTACCACGTTTTTCTACTGCAAGCATGATTTTTAGAGCTTGTTTTTCTGCCATCGAAATGGTTCAAATGGTGTTTTTGTTAAAACTACATGAAAAATTTCCTTAATGTATAGAATTTCTGAGGTGTCTTACAGATTTTCTCATCATCCTTCAAATATTTTTGGTTTGCAATGGCTCCATGTGTTTTCCCAAAAGAAATTAAGAATGAGGTTTATTACCTTTTAATTATTAAAATAAGTAAATCAAGATTGATTTTATTTTATAAATCTCTATATGCAGGTTTTAACAGACCCAAAAGATTACTTGTGTTTATCAATCCAATCGGGGGAAGAAGACTAGGTTGTAAAATATATACAGAACAGGTCCAACCATTATTTGAACTAGCCAACATCAAAGTTGATTTGATAGGTGAGTAGAAAGTAAAGTGTAGATTATGCAATTCCTTTGCACTTGAATGGTACATATAGTTAAATTTAAATACTTTAAGATCACAATTTTCTTGAATATTATTAAGTTCAAACCATGAGTAATTTCCCAGCCTTTTTTTACCACAATTGGCAGTAATGTCGCAATCTGATTGGCCAATTTGTTGTTATTGATAAGAGTGCAGACAGCACTGCTTGCGTCACTGTGTCAGGCAACAAGTCATGCACTATATAATAATGAGATTGAGAGCAATGTAACAATGAATGAAGTGATACTGATCCTAGAATATTTAACTTGTTATTTTATTCAGTTACTGAAAGAGCAAATCATGCAAAAGATTATCTTCTGAAGGAGGCATTGGAAAAAATTGATGGGTAAGTATAATAATTAAAGTAACAATGAACACTTTGTCTACTAATGTATTTGTGAGTGCAGTTAAAAAAGTGAAATTAAAATAGGCCATTTTACAGTTGTGTACTTAGTTGCCAAGCCTTTGATTCAGAGTGAGGCTATAGATGACCTTGTTGTGATAGAGACCTGTATCTAGTTAGCATGATAACAAAGTGATTTACATTTGAAAGGCAGCAAGGTTTGTATCATAACAATCCCTAGTCTCACTCCCGTTCAAAGGCTTGGCAACCAAGCACACAACTGTAAAATGGACTATTGAATTAGATAAAATTGCCATGGCCATGTCACAAGTTTCCAATTTAGTTGTCTGCCCTAAGCTTCACCAGGTTACAGTGTACAGAGTTGTGTTTGGTGCCCTTTACATTAGTCAGAGTTTTTAAAACAAAGGTAAATTCAGTATACCGGTATTTTCTTTTTATTACAGAATTCATAAAATCTTCTCTGAATGGGCCATTTTACAGTTGTGTACTTAGTTGCCAAGCTTCTGATTTGGAGTGAGGCTGAAGGTGAGCTTGTTGGAATGGAGACCAGTATTTGCTTAGCATGATAACAAAGAAATCTACATTTGAAAAGCAGCAACCTCTGTATCATAACAAGGTCACCCTTAGCCTCACTTCTGTTCAAGGGTGGGACAGCCAAGCACCCAGCTGTAAAATGGACTGTTTCAACTGAAGGACATATTCAGTAGAAAATAACACTTCTCTGAAGTTCATTTTTGCCTTTTTTAGAGAAAACCTGAGTGATGGTTAACTTGCTCAAATGTTTTTTTTTTTAATTTTTTTTTATTTTTTTTTTTTAGTGTCATCTCTGTTGGTGGAGATGGTATGTTTCATGAAGTTTTAAACGGTCTTGTAATACGAGCTCAGCAAGATGCCATGTTGGATTCAACATCCTATAACTTTCAACCGATACCTCTTAACCTTCCTATAGGCATCATACCGGCAGGTGAGTCAAGTATTTTCCAGTTATTGTATTTGATCATGACAGATAGGGTAACTTAGTGGTCAGTGCGTCAAACACAAGACCTCAATAAGTTGGGTTGAGAATTTATCCCTAAAATCATCCACACCATGGGATAAACTAACCTGCATGTTGGCCTTCATCATTAACACTACAGCACAAGTGTTTCTTTGCTAGCAAGTAAGATTTAGGCTTTGAACAAAGTGAGCCAGCAAGATGTTTGCATTAGTGACACTATTAGTTGTTTAAGTGTATAATTTTTCTCTGTTTTTATCAAAACAATCTCGTGTATTTTCATATTTCATCTCAGGTTCAACGGATGCTATTGCTTTCTGCACAACAGGAAATAACGATCCTGTCACTTCAGCCTTGCACATAATTTTAGGTCAGTGGAACAGGTATTCTTTTGTAGAAACCAAGATTTCTTAAAGTTGGAAATTATGAAAATTGAAGGCTATTAAAATGGATGTGTACCAACAGCTAGACTGCCTGTGTTAGCTAAGAAATATTTCGAGACAAGTAATTTTTGAATACTTCCTAATTTTGGTGTCAGATGCATGTGTACCAACAGCTAGACTGTCTGTGTTCTTACCTAAATAAGCTAAGAAATATTTCGAGACAAGTAATTTTTAATAGTTCCTAATTTTGGTGTCAGACGGTGCATACACCCGTACAAATCCCTCCCCCCTCCCCCCCCCCCCCTCCATGGTATCCGCCGCAACTCTGTCTAATTAACTGACAAAGTGATTTGCTATTTCTTTATTCAGGTGACAATCAGCCGCTTGATGTCTGCTCGGTCAAGCGAAAGAATGAAGTATTACGTTACAATGTTGCCATGGCAGCCTATGGATTCTTTGGTGACGTCATGCAAGATAGCGAGAAACTTCGCTGGATGGGTCCTAAACGCTATGACGTTTCTGGCTTTAAAAAATTCATGTCAAACCGGTAATTAAGATGAATTTCCCTAAAAAGTGTTTAAGACACCCTGGTTAAGTTTTCATTTGATCGGAATGTTCGCTTTTTTTTTTTCTTTCAAGTGTAGCAACGTCTCCATTGCCACAGTCATGATGGTTTAGCAATGTTTAATTTTTAATTTTTTCATGTCACCTTCTCAAACAATCAGATGCAAAGCTAAAAGCAGCTGGGAACAAGGAACTAATGAGAACTCAAAGTAAGAACCTGTTAGGGCGTGAAAATATCACAAGTCAAGCGCGGGAAAACGCAGATGCCGGCGATGCACTTGGTTTTAGCTTTGCACCTGATTGGTTGAGAGGATGGCGCGGAATTTTCTAGACCAATCACAAACACAGAGGGTAGCGAATGTTTTCTGGACCAATTACAGAACGGAGTGAGACAAACCAATCCAATCCTTCACGGGATTCCTTTCAAATCTCAATTGATAATTTGTCCATAAATTGCACGTAGCTGTAAATTTTTATAATTCAATTTTCCTCTGCGCAGGGGCTATGATGGTACAGTTACTTTTCTACCAGCTCAAACTGGAGAGAATGCGCCACGAGACAGAACAAGATGTCGGTCTGGGTAAGTGAGCTCTAATTCGCTCATGAGTCGATGTGCGGCGGCTTGTGTCTTGTTCTGATCTAATCTGAAAACAAAACTTGCCTCGCACTACTTTTTTGCTTTATGGATATATGTTTTATGTTGTCCAATGCCGGGTAGCGTTAACAAAAGCGTACAAAGAGAGATACAGCGCCTACTCAGAACAAAAGTATTTCAAATCGCCTACGAGAGGGTTCTCATTATTAGGGACTTAGGGACCTTAAGCAATCAGGAAGGCAACGCTAAGGAAGACGTCGATTAAAAAAATGAATTTCTACTTTTAATTAGAATTTCGAAAATGGCTGCAGGCGTTTACTGTCTCTTACGGCGCCACACCTCAACTTTAGCATAACATATATAAACAACGTTGAGTTCCAAATAGAAAATTAGACAGTTATCTTGTTAGATTAGAAAACTTTCGGTTCTTTGTTTTTATTTCAAGAGCGTTTATTTCTTGCAACTGACATTTTTTTCCTAATTCGTGTACTCTTTTTTCTGTAGCTGCAATGTTTGTAATGATTTTTGTGACTCAGGCCAGCAACGTGACCCTCAACAGTCCACAACAGGTTGGTTGGTTGGTTAGTATAGGTTAGATTGCTAACTTCAAACCTCCAGAGTTTTGAAGGCGAATGTTTTACCAATAAGTTCCAGAGAACTCGTCAATGAGCAAGGTCATAATCTAGGTTCGTATAAGGTCAAGCTCAGTATTTATTGAGAGCGTGCTTCGCGACCGAAAGAGAGGGTTGTTTAATGATGGGCTGGTATCTGGAGGTTGCACTGTATTACATGTTCATCCTGTAAAGTTCGGCCCTACCTCGAACTCCCACCTCGCCACACGAAATATAACAAGTTCCATATGGCGTCCCATTGGGGCCAAAATTCAACATTGCGATTTGACATTGTACTTTTAGTATTCTTCCTTATTTCGCGATTGGACATTCAAGTGTTTATTCCTTATGAAACTTTTTCTGATTCAACATTGTCTATTTTACATTTAAACTTCCAAGTTTCAAGTATTAAACATTGTACTTCTCGTAATCCCACTTTGTAGTTGTGGCAATGCAATATTTTTGTACTTATGGTATTGATATATTCAACATGCAGTACTTCGCGCTATTCAACATTCAACTTTCCGTCATCCAACTGCAACCCAGCTATTAACGAAGGAGCGCAGGCTCACTAAGGTCAAGTACCTCATGTAAGCCTCATAACTTCGTACGAGGTTATCTTGTGAAATGAAAATTGGACGATACCTCGTATTTACTGGACTGTGTTCATAATATCCTAGCTTAAACAATAGTATGTACCTGACACACTTAGTCCATATGACATCATTCTTCTCTTGACTGTTCTGCAACTTACTCCAAGCATAGTAGCAATCTCTTGCAATTTAAAACCTTGTTCAATTAAATATGAGAGCTGTTCTTTGCTTATCACGTACGAGGGTCGTCCACATCTACCATCTTGTTGCACGCTAGCGCTATAACCTTGAATCGGAAAAAGTTTCATAAGGAATAAAAACTTGAATGTCCAATCGCGAAATAAGGAAGAATACTAAAAGTACAATGTCAAATCGCATTGTTGAATTTTGGCCCTGATGGGACGCCATAGTTCCACCCTTGACCAGTTTGCTCCCTGGGCGGATGATGGGGTGAAATTGTCGTCTTGGGGACGAACGCATTGGGGACAAACTTGCTATGACTAAATTGCATAAATCGTTAGCCTTGGTCACGAAATAAAGAAGGCTGTGAGTCCTGGGTGTGGCACAGAGAAAAGAATGAGTGGTGTTCACCATGATCCTGTTTTATTTCTAGGTTGGCAATCTCTCAGAGGTCCCTTCATCAGTGTCATTGGTGCGAATATTTCGTGCGCATGCGCAAAGAGTCCGGAAGGCCTTTCTCCCAGTGCGCATCTAGCTGATGGCTGTTTGGATCTCATTCTTGTGCGACATACATCGCGCCTACAATACCTTAGACATATGATTAGAATCTCTTCTAAGGCAGATCAGGTCAGTATTGAAATTCTCTTTGCTCGCACTCGCTCATTGTCGCTCCCTTCTCATTTTTTAATCTCGTGCAACAGTTATTGATAAGTCTTGTGGTTTTTCTTCTCTCGCAAATAGTTTAACTTCGATTTTGTGGAGATTCATCGCGTCCGGGAGTTTTACTTCCGGCCTCTTAGTGAGGATAGTGAGCCTGGTGACGAAAACGACGGCATTGAAGAGACTGGAACTAGAGATGACGACGAAGAGCGGCTGGCCGCAAAAACGTCATCAGTGACGTCACGACCCCGCGCCAGGAGCGTTTGGAACGTGGATGGAGAGTTGGTTACACATCCTGCCATACACATAAAGTACGAACCTTTTCTATACATGCATTCCCATCACTTATCTGTTTGATATAAATACATTTTTGACCAAGTGTGAGGTCAAGATGACTGGATATTGGCCGAGTTCATCTTAGGCATCCAGTCAAACTCGAAGACCATAAAAACGCAAAAATAGAACGAGGCTAATATCCAACCATCTTGACCGAACAAGCATAGTCAGTAAAGGATTTATTATATTACAAAAAGAATTCGCTTTAATAAGAATCAAGAATAACTTGTTTTTTCGATAGCCGGGAAAAAAAAAACTAGTGTTTTTAGCACAATAAACCCAAGAGGGTCGTTTATTTATTTTATTTATTTCTATTTATTTATTCTATGTATTTTATTTATTTTTTGTTCTGACTGTCTTCTGCTGCTTTTTTGTGACTCCATCGCTGACATTGTTCAAAAGTTACGAAGTTTTTAAGTCCGCTCCACGAATATTTTTTTTGTTATGCGGGATCAAAGCGGGCAAACCCGCTCAGGTAGCCAATCATATCACAGGATTCGCTTCATATTGTCCACAGGCGCTGCGGGAACTATAATGCACTGACATTGAGGAAAGGAAACTCTGTCTTGGTCACTCATGGAAGTTTAAGGGCCAACTCTGTAATTTCCCAATCAACCAGAATTTGCTTCTTGTGATTTTGACCTTTTTTCCATCTCTTTTTTTTCAGGGTACATCGCCATCTTATTCGCTTATTTGCCCGAGGAATTGAAGAATGCGACGACACCCCATCTTGCACAGTTTGTAGAAGACGTTGAACGTAGCTTAAATTCAGACTTTTAAACAAATACAGGCGAGCGAGAGGCTCTTACTTTGTTCCGCCACAATTGTTATAGGCTCAGTAGCCGGCGATGCCCATTCTTATTTAGTATAGAAGATTTGTACGGGTCCTAAGGTACCATTAATAACGCAACTGCGACAGCCAATTAAAAAAAAAAAGGCGCGAATAACAGAATGAACCGATGACAACTGCAGGAAAATACGCGGGAAGTGACGCGTATGACGATGCCGTGACCGGTTTTGATTTTGCACCATGTGATTGGTTGACTAGTTTTCTAAACCACTGACTTATTATTTAAGAGAAATTTCCAAGAGTTTCAAACACGCGACGGCCTTACAAATGACCTTAGACCTCCGATTAACTGGCTTTTATTGAAACCCTTCAGTTTCGACGCCAGTCATAAAATTCGTTCCATGACGAAACTGATCAAATCGTTGGAGCGGAAAATATACACAAGTTATTTTTTATACTTGCTGTTCTAAGGGCAGACGTTTCTTCTTGGTAATTTGTGGTTTTAGAGCTGACATGTCGAGCGTTAGTTCTTCGACAGAGCAAATGACGAAGGACTAACGCTCGAAACATCAGCTTTAACTCTTTACCAAAATCTAATACGCATGTCAGACATCTTTTTCCGCTGGTCGGAATTGCATGAATAGCTTTTTCTGCCTCTGAGCGACGTACTTTCTTTCAAAAGTCAATACTTATTAGTCTCTTATTCAAATAAATTAAGGTATAAAAATAAATTATCGGGTGTTAAGACAAACTCAGCAAGTAAAGTGATTCATCAAATGTTTCCCTAGTAGGCTGGAAAGGTAGTTTAATGAAAGCCCAGTGGATTTCAAAACCTAGGGGCTCTAGAGACGAGAATGCTTCCGATATAAAATTGAATTGAAATCATTTTTTGTTTGTATGTGTCTTTTTCGATAATTTGTTGCTGTATGCAGAGTTTGTGAGACTATTTACATTCTACCGTTCAGCAATTAGAATTTTCGGGAGTTTGACTCTGCCGACTGGCAAGTTGTTGTTTTGAACAATTTTTTACGGTGGGTCATGTTGTATTGCTAAACGAAAGCGGATAAACGACGAAAGACAGCAAAAGCGCGGGCAAAGAAATTCGAAGGAATGTTATCACGTGCGTTTGCCTTTTGTGCTGACATCTTTTTAATCACGTGACCAAAAGCGATCACTTTTGTCGCTAACGGCGATCGTGACGCACCTCTCCGGAAAAACAGTCAACTTATTTCGGTAGTTGGGGAAATGCAGCGTGTTTTTCACGCCAAAAATATAATGGCCGTTTGGGTAAATGGAATTAAGTCTTATTTACCATATGTGTAAATAGAAAATTGAGTACAATGATGACAGATTTTAACTGTAAAAGCATCTCGAACTGTCCGTAAATATTGTCACGAAACTCTACCTTGTCTGTCATAAATGATAACTTTTTACTTCGAAGAAATTCAATGATATGGGTTTATCATTTGAATATGGATAGATTGGGTTTCGAGACAAACTCTAATTTATTCAGGATTGCCCACGCCATGCTATGGTTATTCAAATTACATCTTTTCTGTCTTTTCATTTAATAACTCATTTAAAACTGCGATTCCCATCTGCCAAAGCGTGAAAAGCTTTCCTCGCTTTCTAACAATAGTATTCTTTTTAAAGCGCGAGTTAAAATACAGGAATGGAAAAATTGAAAGTACAAAATGTTGTGGAAAATGTTGTTCCGTAAAATAATCGCCCCTTTATACGTAAAGTGATAGTTGCCAGGGTCACCTCTCAAAATGATGGGCCTCCGGTTAATTAATAACAGACAGCGCATTGATTTTTCTTCGGTTATTGCTATTTTATTGAAAAGGTAATTCCTGTAAATTTTTGTCAAATTTTTTAATCTTTTACCCCAAGGAAACGTCTGCCAACATCGAAGGAGTCTACGCAATTTTTCTTTTCAATTTAAAATTAGATGATCTTTGTTTTGAGAGCAGCTATTGTCTACAGCTCCTTGTGGCGAACATCCGTCAAAATCTGCAATTCAAATTTTCTTCAATTTGCTTTAAGCGGAGAAAAGAACAAGAAGTATTTTCGCGTCAGCGACTCTTTCTCCGAACGGTCGTGTTTTCTTCCACGACGATGCCGTGAAAATGAAGGCATTGGCAAGTTTGACCTTGAAAAGGCCTTGAAGAACAACGTTTTAAACCATGTGGGGTCGCATAAAAGAGATATTCTGTTATTTCAGTCCTAATGTTGGTAGTAGAGAAACTGATCCCTCTTCAAGCGCGAGCTGGGTGAATACGCTGTGTTTCTTTATTTTCGGCACTCTCAGTTTTTTCAATCAAGAATTACTCTACACAGCCTCCGAAGATATCCTGAGCGGACGAAAACTTCCGACAGCTACAATTCTAGTGTGTTTTGTAACCCCACTGATGGTTACAAAAATATTCGCGCCATGGTTTATACAAAAGATTCCTTACTTGGTGAAAGCTTCGTTCATCGTTCTATGTATGACTTTCGGACTGGCTCTAATCGTCTTCGTGGAAGATATACGAGCAAAACTTGTGGGAATCGCTTTAAACGCCATGGCTACAGGTGTTTCTGAAGTGGTATTCCTCGCTTTGACTTCGTTTTATCCACAGATAGCCATTAGTTCGTTCGTCGCTGGCACTGGTACGGCTTCGTTGATTTCTCCTCTTTATTACACAAGTAAGTGAAATATTCTCAGTTTATCGATCGCTTTTGTTTCATTCAGATATTTTCCGTTGAATAATATATTTGGAAGTCATGAACGAACCATTCTCGTTCAATTTAAATTTTTCAAGCGTTTAGATCAGCGAGAGCCATTTCATTTAATATCAACAAACTTGAATCATTAATCTTCAACGGACAATAATTCTTTTTTTATCATGTTTGCTATCTCAGTTTCGAGGGACGCGAAAATGGAATAATTCATTTCACAAATAAAAAAAAAAAAAATCGGGCAATGAAACAGCTGTTTTATTTTAAATCTACTTCCACGGTAAGAGTCTTTGTGTAAGCGCATTCATGCAATCGTTACGCCCGCTCACTTATAACCCTTCTGGCTTAACCTTTGCATTTCTCGTTTATTCTAACAGACGAATAATATTTTTTGCTTAGGTAGTTTTAGTTAGGAAAGAGTAAGTCTGATCTGCTAATCTCAGCTGTTTTTGTTTTGTGCCAGCGTTTGTCTGCCCTTTAAAAGTACTCCTCGTCAACGAACCTTCTGCATTTTCAAAAATTTCGGATTTACCAAGACGACGCTCTGAACGTTGAAAAAAGAGAGTCGTTACTTCTGGCCATTTTGGAAATACGCGTGTTTAATCATGATTTTAAAAGGCCTCATGGTGACAGAATGTGTTTAATTCTTGATTTTAAAATCTAAACAATCGTAAGCCCACAACTGTGGGTTATATCTTTTAAAAGCGGCTGTTTTAATCGATTGACACGGTTCAGTGATTTTTCCTGTTTTCATATTTGCTGGACGTGTGCCATCTTGTATTGGAAACTGAAGAAAACATAATCATATATTTTCTCTTGATTTGGAAATATTTCGTGGCAATGCCATAGGATAGGGAGAATTCGTTGGGAGCTCAATCCAGAATTAACGTTGAAAAAAATTCATCAATTAAGACATTCTGATGGCTTGTCTAACATCTAACAATTCATGTAAATTTTTCACTTTTCATGACACCAGGATCAAACTTATACTGATCGACTGGCACATAATTTTTACGACATTGATTGCGAGGGTTTTGCCACCAAAATTCATCCATCATATTTGCTCTAATAATTCTTCTTTACTGATAAGTTTTTCTTCCCCCGCTGGTATCTTTTTTATATATTTATTTATTTTTTTATGTAATAAACCTGCGTGTTTTTTCCGTTCTTGATATCCACGACACCAGCAATGTTGCCATAAACCGATTTCAAAATCTTTGAATATTTGCTGGAAAATAAAATGAAACTGCTCGGGAGCCACGAGAATTTTTCTTAGCGTCTTTAGCTTAGTCCTAGAAATGTTAAATTGTGCGAATGTTTCCTTCTAGTGATAAGACACTCTCAACATGGAAGCAAGCCTGAGAAATTTAGATTAATTATACCGATCAAACCATGATCAGTTTTCTCAAAATTTGGGCTTTAAATTTCCTTATGATTTAGAGCTGTTTCCAATTCAGTGTCAGAATCGATCCAAGATTGCAATGGTTTTGCTTTTATTAGTTCGATCTTTGATTGGTACAGAAAACTCGTACCATTATCTCGATCAACCGATGCAGAACTAAAACCAATCACGACATTTTGTCGCCCACGTTTTCCCGCGCTTTGGGTAATTTGGCTGCTTTTGCTTTCAGTTCTCGTTGGCTCTGGAAGGTGTTTTCCTTTCTTTTGATTGGGTTTAGATTTACGACGCTAATTCGGAGAGCGCTCTGAATCAGAAGTTTGGAATTGAAAACTGACCAAAAAAAAAAAAAATCTCGACTCCTCTCTTCTCAGAGTTCGCGATCGTTGAATTTACGCCACGACCCGAACGAATAGCTTCTTGAAAAATACAAAATTGCTCAAATCCTAAAACATTCATTAAATAATGGTTTGTGGCTAATATTGTTAAATCGGTGAAGCAAACGATTTTTGTCTAGTTTCTCCTCTTGCTCCTCTTTCCAATTTTTTATTTTTCGGATTTTTCCTCCCATCTGTATAGATAGAGGCCTCAGATCACAAATTATTCTCATCGATCCGACCAAACATTTTTAATCTTAAAAGAAGGATAACTCAGACATTAGCATAAGGAAAGGAAAGGAAATGAACCCCCAACTAAAGACGCTCTTGATTGTTAGACACGAAGGCGCGCTATAAAAAGAGCCTTAAGTCCCACTGGACCATTTGTCAATCAACCGTCGTGTGATGTAGAACTCTCAGAGTCAAGTCAGCTTGAGCTACAGCTACTCCAAAGCAGTGAACAGCGGGCGCATTCCTCAAAATTGTCTTATGTCTTCATCACAATACAAGAATTTTTGAGATTTGTATTTCCTTTCTCCAATGGAAACTGTCTTTATTTGTGGCGGTAAATTTGAGATCGAAGTAGGTGGTTCGCACGTTACGTCATGCCACCATGCTGGTGGAAGTAAACAATAGATATCTCATTAGCTCCTTTTGTTCGTCTACCAGCATTTAAATTTGACCCGCACACGTCAACGGTGAGTGACAAATGAGCTTAGGTCTTCCCAGGGAAGACTTCCTTATATAGCGCGCCTTCGTGTTTAAACAAATTTTCCTTGTCAGCACCTCTGCGGAAACATGTAGCGAACAGTTTGGAGAATATGCATACTGATGTCAGAGTATAAAGGTTTATAGGAAGGGAAGGAAAGGTCTGTACCCCTACATCCCTCACCTAAATCGGCCATCGCATGATTTGTACATATCGTTATTTTCTTTTTAGGTCTGACCACATGGGGTTGCGTCTCTCCCAAAACCGCCATCATGATTACGATCCCCTTGCCTGTGCTCATCTTGGTCTTCTATGCAGTATTGGACAAGGAATATATTGTGAGTGCTGCATACACCAAGCCCACTGAACACGAAGCGGTAGAATATTCCATGGTAGGATCCACGAACCCAGACACGGAACAGACCCCGACAGTCCCCCAACGACAACCATGTGGCGAGAAGCTGAGAATCGGCGCAAGAATCCTGCCTTTCATAATCCCTCTATTTGTTAGTTTCTTTGCTGAGTACATGTCTAACTCGTCCGTGGTGACAACAATCGCCTTCCCGAAATCGCATATTCATCCGCGGGACCACTTCTTATACTACTCTCTCTCCTACCGAATCGGCAAGTTTATCGGTAGGAGCTACCTGTTCGTGTTTGCATGTCTCCCTCCAGAAGCCACTGACTTTCTGAAGTGTGATCGGACTTGGATTCTGGCAGCATTGGAGATGTTGCACTTGGTGTTCTTCCTTTTGGAGTCATGGTACCATTTTTTGCCATACATCTGGATAATGATCTCCCTTTGCTCCACTCTTGGGCTCTTTGCCGGTATGATTGTCCTCCACTCACCCCATGCCGTCGCGCGGTACACCACGCCCGAGGAGAGAGAGTTCGCCCTGGGACTGCTAACTGTGGGTAACGCAATCGGGGGCTTCTTGGCGGGATTAGTTGGCTTGTTCATGGAACCGTATCTTGAGAACGAGTGCATCCAACATTTCTCAGCCAGCAGAGAGTTCTGTTTTACGCGGATGCGGAATACTACAGGATGGGACAGTAATTTCCATTGTTAGATTTCAAATTCAAAGAAAGGAATACGTGTTGTTTTTCTTTTACGAAATTATGTAAAGAAAAGTTCAGTTGCATGCGCTTCAATTTACACCCAGCCTCGTTTACAGGATTTGGCTAAATATGGCGAAAAGATAATGCTTAGCATATGTTTTGCCAGGGGGGGGGGGGGGGGGGTTGGAGGTGAGAATGTACGTTTGCGCATGTTCATTATTGCAAATCATAAAATAATGTTTCAAGAGCCATAAGTCACGAGGCAGATGCATAAGACTGACAAAATATGAATAATGACAGGGTGGTTACGGCTGAAAAGAAGTGGCCACGGTTATTTATTTATTTATCTATTTACATGAAAACAAAATGGAATCTAAGCTCCACAATAACTTCAGGGTAAGTTAATTTTTGTTAACAGTTTTAAGGGGTAGCAGATGTTACTAAATACACAAAATAGAACCAGAAAGGGAAGAAGGCAGGTGATAGAAATAGGAAATAGATTGACCGTGTATAATTGAGTTGAAAAAAAAAGCTATATGTAGAATTTTTGAAAATTAATTTTAAGAGTTTTTTTCTGTGTCTTAACGTCACCCAACATTTTGCAGGGAGACTTTGAAAATTGCTTTTAAAAAGTGTGAAAAACTTTTTCCACCAACACTTTGTTTTCAGTTGACAAGTTTGCACATCCACGGGAGCCTCTATCTCTAATTTTGCATTGAGTTAGGTATACTAAAAAAGAAAAAGATTGTCGTAACTCTCTCTTGATTGGTTCTTAGTAGGAATCGAAACTTCCTCTGGGAGCCTCGTTAATTGGGAAAGGATTGAATCCAAGGTCTCGTTTGGAAGAGGGCCTAATTGTAGTAACAGTTAGAATTTTAGAAATTTTACGACTGACAGTTAAATTGCTCTTCATTTTACGACTAACGTATAGCCTCATTAAGACCCTCTCGGAAGATAGAGGCTCCAATTGATGGGCTCCTGATTGCAGCGAATTTTAATTTTAATTTCTATCTTTGTTTCGTTTGAGTTTGATTATTAGTATGAAGTGAAGATATGGATACACGAATAAATGTAGGATGAAATAATGCTGAGTTTGTTTTGGTTCGAGCTATCAGAACAGAGGGCTATCTTCGTTTGAGCGCAGTATATAAGCGAAACCAAGCTAATAACATGATAATGAACCCTTTACACTTAACATCGATGTCAATATTCTTCACACTTTTCTCTCTAAACTTCCATTGGTGCTGAAAAGAAGAATTCATTGAACAATCAAAGCTTCTCAGGCTGGCGAGGATTTCCTTTTTTCTCTTTGGGTCCATCAGCCCGACCCTTTACCAGCAATTAATGTTGGACGACTGTTGGGGAGCTTTGGGGCTTTAAAACGTGGTTATCGGAGGCTTGATAGAACGCGTAGATTACATCAGCAAGCTGTGGAAGTTCTGAACAAAAATAACATTCGCCCCATGCCGTTACAAATATCGCCGTAATGGGCATTCCGTTCCTTGAACTTACCACTTACACAATTTTATTATGATCATGTCGTCATGGCACCTTCCCACAAACACAAGCCTCCTTGTTTGCTAAGCGTTAAAAGACAGAAACAGGTGTCCTTTGCTTTCTTTATTACCACATTTCTAATTATAAAGAATATATTCAATGGACACTCTGTACCTTGCAACAATAAGTTTTACTATTTCATCATTTCTACATTGCCGTGTTAAACAACGTATCTGCACTTTGTGTTCTTTTTCTCGAGAGGGAAAAGGGGGCGTTTTTCCAAAGAAAACGTTGGTAACATTAACACTTACAATAAACATTCTTTTGGAAATTGCTTTCCACCGACCCATAGCAGTGGTTCTATGAGAATCTATTTACTTCTGTAAGATTTTAAATAATGCAATTGAAAAAGGGTCTCAACTTACGGGCAACTGTTAAGATTTTGCTCCATGTATGGCTAACGGTTAAAATTTTGGTCATTTTATGGCCAATTATTAAGATTTTTGTTTAATCCTCTGATTTACGCTGTTAGGGAAAGAACTTTTCGCATAGTTTTCTTGCAGTTGTTACTACGAAAGACAATTTCAGAAGCTAAAGAAATCAAAAGACGAATCTTCTGCAGTTCAGAGCAAATTCCAGGGTGTGTTATTGACCAACAACCACCTGGAGGGGGCCAGCTGCGGAGAGAAGCAAATTAAAAAGATGAAGCCGAGCTTGTAAACGAACGGTTGAAACGTAGACAAGATATACCAGCCGAATTATTAGACAGGCGACATGTTGATAGTGATGCGTAGGTAGCATTTGGAAGGTACTTTACCCATCAACTAATTAAACTTTGAGAGAGTCTCGTAAAAGACTGCATGTTTCATCACCGTAATTTTTCGATAGGTGAATAAATATAGAGTGACACTGAGTGCACGGGGACGAGAAGGAAGCTCGTTTAGCACTTTCATGGAATTCCCATTCTTAGCTTCGGACATAAAGTCTACAGACTTCTTGGAGCACATTTTTCCCCGCCATAGCTCGTCAAAGCACGAAATTGGATCTCTTCCCGAAACCTCGAAATCAAAAATCCTCCGAGGCGATATTAAGTGGTCCCTAACATCGCTAATTTAAAAAAGCCTTACTAATATCGACGAAGGAAATCCATCTTTCTTTTATCTTTTTAAGGCCTACGTATCTCACTTAGAACAGTGAATATTTCTTTCCCAACCGGAAATATTCTTATGCCTGGTAAAACAGAACTTTTTGCTTTTTGAGAACTGCTTCACGCAATGCTCCATGAGATATGATTCCACAGTCAACCCAACCAATCCTCCCGCAAATGCGCCCACAGAGTTACCGGCTGTTATCAGTCCCAGGGCAAACTCTTTCTCCTCGGGCTCAACGTACCGCGCAACGGCATGAGGTGAGTGCACAGCTATCATGCCGTCGACCAAACCAAGAGTGAAACAAAGACAGACTATTATCCAAATAAACGAGACAAAATGGTACCATGATTGGAACAAGAAGAAAATCAGTTGCGCTATTTCCAACACGGCGAAAATCCACGTTTTGTCACAGAATATAACCTCCGTGAGGTCTATCGATAGCCAAGCGAATAATAACAAATAGCTCCTCCCTAGAAACTTGCCGATGTAGTAAGAGAGTGAGTAATAAAGGAAGTGATCTCGCGGGAGAATTTGAGAATTAGGAAAGGCGATCGTAGTAATCACAGAGGAATTAGCCAGATACTCCGCGAAAAAACTCAAAAACAGAGGAATGATGAAGCGAAGAATTTTTCGACCAGTCTTCAATTTTTCGGCATAAGACAGTCTTTGGGAAGTTTCCAAGACCTCATCAATGGTGTCGGCAGTGTTCTTTGTTTTTTCATGCTCCTTAGTGCCCAATCCTTCTCCGTTCGAGATGATTTCCCTGTCTAGCGCCGCGTAAGACACTAAGATTGTCAAGGGCAACGGAATCACGATCATCATGGCGTTCTTAGGAGACTCCGCACAACTCCATGTGGTAACACCTGAAAAGGATGATGTCCAAAAAAAAAAAAAAAAAAAAAAAAATGCGTGATTCTTAATTCAGTTTTGAAATATGGATATTTCTCAGGTGTTTCGTCAAGATGGGCTCCTGGTTTCGTGTAGTAATCCAAGTGACAAACGAACATGATATTCATTCTGGCGAGCGCAGGATTTTGGTTAGACGGGTAAGACAGATCCTACAGGCATTTAGGAAGGGATGGGACGAGGTTGTGAGGGTAGGGAGGGGGAATGAAAAAGGACGTAAAGGGAGGGGGGGCAGGGAGAAAGTGAAAATTCGGTAAATAAACATGCTTATCTTACCCTATCCTGAGTGTCTTGCAATTTTTCACACTTTGTAGAAGTCATCAGAATTTTTAATAAGAATTTTTAATAAGAGAGTGGCTCGCTATCAGATTTTAAGACCTGTATAAAGACACCTTTTTAACAAATTTTATAATTAGACTATTGCTTAGTGAGTTAACTGGTTATTTAAGAAGTTAGCAAGGCCGCTAGATAGCTGGTTAGTGAATTAGTTGATTAATTAATCAGCTGGTTAGTTAGTTAGTAAATTAGTTAATTTCATTATAAGTTTACAGTTTTTACTCTCATTATTACAGATTACCTTATTAGTTAATGAATAAAGGCTGATAGCTTCTAAAGAAACTGTTTGGGGCTGCATCGTTGGGGGTAACGAAATAATTTGAATATATCAACAAAGTTGAAATGGTAAATTGGCCACCGTTACGATTATAAAAGCTGACGTTTCGAGCGTTAGCCCTTCGTCGGAGCGAATGCCGAGAGGCTAACGCTCGAAACGTCAGCTTTTGCAATCGTAACGGTGGCCAATTTACCATTTCAACTTTGTCGATATATTCAGATTATTACCTTATTAGTTAGTTTCTTTTACTCATATTTCAGAGATTTTTACGTTCTATAAATTTTATCGGTGTGATCTATAACTCTACTGTACAGCGCTATTGAATGGTGATAGAAATAGCGCCATGTAAATACCGTATTATTATCACATATTATTATTATCATAATAAGACTTGTCGCACTTTGTAATAACGCTTGTAGCACTATACTTGTTTGTAATCATTACTGATATTATTATTATTATTAATATTATTGTTTCGCCCATCCCCTTAGAACAAAGTCTGAGAAGATTTCACTTACTCGTGTAGTAAAGTGGAGAGATCAACGCAGCCGTACCGGTGCCAGCGACGAACGAACTGATGGAAATCTGAGGATAAAACGAAGCTAAAGCAAGGAATACCACTTCAGAAATTCCAGTTGCCATCGCGTTTAAAGCAATTCCCACAAGTTTAAGTCGTATGTCTTCCATGAAAACAACCAGAGCCATTCCAAGCGTCATACAAAGGACTATGGAGAAGACTTTTAATAAGTACGAAATCCTCTCTACAAACCACGGCGCGATAATTTTCGTGGTCATCAAAGGTGTTACATAACAGACCAGAATTGTAGCTGAGGGTAGATTCCGTCCGCTGAGAATATCCTGCGATGCTATAAACAGCATCTCTTGGTTGAAGAAGGTGATCACACCAAACGTGTAAAAGCAGAAATTGTCCATGATCCACCTTTTTTGTGTGTGTCTAGGAATCAATTAGTGCATTGGCATCGTTGGGGTCCGAGCAAATATAACGGTCGCACATATCCAACGGACCGGCTACTATTTTCTCCTGTGGGAGGTGGGGGGTTTATGGAGGATTTTGATTGCGTCATGATAAAATTTATCTGATCCCCCTTAAGGCTCTGTAGTTTTTCAATGGTCCCCCCCTCCATTAACAGTTAATTTCCAGTCTATTTTCTATAGTGCTCTCTTTATATTCTATTAGCGACGACTAATTCCCCCTCAGTTACTCCTAAAAATCACGTGAGCCCCACAAACCTTCCACCCTCTCTCCCACTGCTATAATTAATCAATATAATGGTCCCTAAAACACCTGGTACCTGTAATTGCCTGTTGTTGTAATTAGTACCCGCTGCCTGCCTTTGTCGCAATTTTGGCATAAAGCTGTCGGTAATTCTTGTTCGTATTAAGGTGAGAAATTTTTCTGTTTTGGAAGCATTCAGGTTGAACCGCAGGATGCCACTTTACTGGACAGATTTATCAACTAATGTATGACTTTTCTCGGAGAAAAAAAATAATTTATTAGTAAAGGTACCTGCCCCCCCATCCCTTAAGGTTCCAAAAAAACATTAAGTTGGAACCAAGAGCTCTATAGTTGGAGCATTCAGCTCTTAAACTGAGCCTATGTCATGGAATTTTCAGAGAATGGTTTATTTTGAGACTATCTTTTCCCGGGAAATAGGCCACTCGAGCTCACATAGTCACGAGTCAAGTTATAACTACGCGCTATTGAATCGTGACTGGTCGAACGGCGTTTAGGGGGGAATCCCATTTCGTGTAAATTCAAACTAAAAATAGTCTAACGTATGATGCACGATCCTCGCAGTAGAGAGCGCTATCTACGCAATAGCGAAAATCAGACCTGAAAAAAATCAGGCCTGTACGGGATTCGAACCATTGACCTCTGCGATACTAGTGCAGCGCTCTACCAATTGAGCTAACAAGCCAACTGGGAGCAGGCCGTTAAATTGATTCGTAATAAACCCGTGATGATAAATCAGATACAATGTATATATGAAGTTCATATATTTTGAACTGCGATATTAGATACGTATGATGCACGATCTTCGCAGTAGAGAGGATAGCGCTCTCTACTGTGAGGATCGTGCATCATACGTATCTAATACCGCAGTTCAAAATATATGAACTTCATATATACATTGTATCTGATTTATCATCACGGGTTTATTACGAATCAACTTAACGGCCTGCTCCCAGTTGGCTTGTTAGCTCAATTTGTAGAGCGCTGCTCTAGTATCGCAGAGGTTAGTGGTTCGAATCCCGTACAGGCCTGATTTTTTTCAGGTCTGATTTTCGCTATTGCATAAATAGCGCTCTCTACTGCGAGGATCATGCATCATACGTATCTAATACCGCAGTTCAAAATATATGAACTTCATATATACATTGTATCCAAAAATAGTCTTGTCTGTGAAAACAAAGTGAAATAAACAAAGGCAGGTGAACGCTCCAAGCAGTGGGCTCCTGTTGGATCGCAATGACCAGATTGGTCTGTAAAAAATTATTGTATCTTTCTGTCAGAAATTCTGGTTTTTGTTGACATGTGTTGAGCTTCGGTAATAATATTCTGTACTATTTTGGATATGACCGACCAGGTCGAGCAACTCTGATAAATCAATTTTTTTTCACGAAGGGAACTACAGCTGACTAATGCTTGTTGCATATAGCTCAGACAACCTCGTTCCCAAGTAATCTTCGCACTTTCTCGAGGCAGAAGGAGAGAGCACCATGGGAACGAGGTTGTAGCACAGGTAGCTCACATTCACACTTTTGACCACAGTACACCCCAACTCTCCATTGGAGGATATTATTGTGAAGCACTGTATGGGAGTATAGGCTCCGCTCTGTAACTCCGTACATAATGCAACAAACAAACTTTAACCTTCACACAGTACCGTTTGTGTTATTTTAGTCCACTGGTAGCGATTTCAAGCCATTTCGTCAAACATGAGCTGAGAACTCAACCCTCAACCCTAAACTCTCTGGTGGTGTATCTTAGCTGAGATTTCATCTTTCTTTTCACAGGACCTGGATATGAGTCAAATGTTTTCCAAAGGGCACCCCCAACAGTCATAATTCATGCGAGTTTGGTTAGCTCATGCTGTAGAGCGCCGCTTTGCCGCGCGGGAGGTCATAGGTTCAAGCCCCAGACCGGAGCAACACACAGGGTCTTAAAATAACTGTGGAGAATGTGCTGCCTTTGTTATGACATCTTCAAATGGTTAGACATTCTAGTCTTCTCGGACAAGGACGAAAAACCGTAAGCCCCTTCTCCTGAAACTTCTTTGTACCGGTTAGCAGGGTACGTTAAAGAACCCTCACGCTTATCGCAAAGAGTAAGGAATATAGTCCTGGTTTTGTGGTCTGGCTTTCATTCTGATATTGGGGGCATGTGCAAAAATATCCTTTCAAAATTCTAAACTGCTCGATACAGTCTGGCCAAAGTTCCCTGCAAAGTTTTGTAAAGTGCCATGAGCCATAGGATAGCACGCTAAAGAAATCCTTTATTCGCATTATTACTCAGTTTTACACTACCACGTATTTTTTCTTTTGGAAAAATCTGCTTTTTGTCACCCTTTTCATTTTCTTTTCAAAGAGGAATATGGATGGAGTTTATTTGCTTTATTATAGTTAGGGAGTTACGGAGCGGAGCCTACACCCCCATTCAAAGCTTTATAATATTATCCTCGCATGGAGAGCTTGCGCACCCAGCGTTATGAAAGCTAACTGTATGACCTTTGAAGAATGCATAACGAAACGGTTTGTCGTGTTGGAGTGGGAAACAGAAAATGTCACAAAGAAACACGTTTTCCCAGCTTTAAGTTACTAGAAAAAATTGGTGTCCGTCCTCCTTTCTTGGTGGATCCGTACCCATACTTTATCTTCAAAACGACGTTATAGGCTAACCGCTGTTCCGAAACTGAGCCCACGCTTGTCTTTCGGATGATAAGCAGAGACCGAAAACGAGCCTATCTCAATCTATAAATAACAACGTACATGTCAAGATTATTTTTCTTGGGAGGTTTCCTGAATGCGACATAACATAGTTATGTTATCTATTGCAAATAAGGTATCTCACCTCACTTGTTGTGTTTGTCTTCACGTCTAAGAAATAGTCTTTGTAATAGGAGCTTAGTAAAGAGTTTTCGGTCTGATTAACATACGTGATGTGCAAACACAAACAAAGGTTTTCCTAAAGTGGTAGCGCAGTCGGTTGCGTTGATCTGCACGGGAATCTTCACAGGAAGTCGCTGCAAGTTTGCTTCCTCTGTGTTTGAGTGTGCGGTCAAGCTTCAGTGCTTTCCTAGACGACAAAAATTAAGGGACGAAGACAACACGGAGCCAAGTAAACGTAATTATTGAGGTAAGTTTGTGACTAAATTGCATTCCATTTTCCAGCTTTACATGCATGTGCTCCCTACATTTGTTTTTCTCGATCTTTTTCCCTCCCCTCCTACAATTTGTTTATCGATGAAATAATCGTTTTGTTTAATATATCTATATGGCTTCACTCAAGGCGTAATGAAAGCTAATCTGAAATATTTCACATTTACGAAATGAACTAATTTCACCATGCATATTATGTGTCTACTGTGTCGTTGCATTATACAGCTTTCCAACAAGGTTTCCAGCTCTTTAGTATTGTATCTTGTAAAACTTGAGTGGTTAAAAGAAAGCTTTCAAATAACTTAAGCACGGCGTGACATCTGTTTCAGTAAACGTGCAAATGCAATTAAATCCACGATCGATGAGACATATAAAAACAGTACCTTTCCTTTGAGCGTTTATTTTATTAATACGCTAATTAATTTAAATTCGGCTAAAGCATTTGCTATCATTTTCGATGGGAAATAAAAATTTGGCTTCTTTAAACATAATGCCCACCAAAGTTAAAGAAACTAATCACCGCTACATCTATTTATTCAACTTGAGAAAGGTAGGATTGGTCGTATACCAATGTAATTACAAAACTCTCGGAATCATTTCACAACCATCGCCAAGACTATTGACTCTTGGATTTCACGAAATAACTTCACAGGCGACACGATTATATGAATTGCAGGATAAAACAGATTACCTTTGCATCGAAGAACTTGGTCAATTTTTTTTACTACAAACGCACCAGGACTACAGTTTAGGAGGGATCGATTTTGAAAACGAGTTAATTAGTTTGAGCAGGGCAAGTGTTTACATGGTAAACAGAGCAACGAAAAGTGATCTTGCAAGAACGCTGCCGAGGCGTACCATTTCAATTGAGAAGGATGATTGGGCTGATAAAAAATTTATATTCCTCCGAAAGAACAATCGAAGGAAATTCCAAGCAAACCTTTATCACGAAAACATGCTTCACCACCCAGATTTGATTCAACTCATTTGAAAAGTTAATGTATTTTGGAGCAGTTACCTTTCCATTCTTGTCTGCGTTATTTTTTTATGATACCGCATCATGGATTACGATATCTTGGATAACGGTATTTCTAGATACCGTCATTTGGAAGCGAAGGAAAGGAAAAGAAGAATGTAGTATTTTCCTTTCATCTTTTTTCGTTGCAGAAAACGAAACAAACAGACAAAATACGGACAACAAGCGTGACCTCCATGTGATCTATCTTGCGTAAACATTTTGTCATTGGACTTTGCCATGTTTCGGGGGGGGGGGGTAGTTGGGTCAATTTTTGTCAGGTATGTGCCGCTGGCCTCCAGGAAGCCCTGGCCCATTATAGTCTCTTCTCGTCTCTTCTCACATTCTCACATTAAAGTCGTCTAAATGCGAGCCCATCCAGCGGCACATCCCCGATAACCTATTACATTACCAGTAAGAGCCCTCCCCCCCCAGGGATCTTGGTGTAGTATGAGTAAAACAATGCACACTTACTAAACCCGGTGAAGACTTTTACTTGTTATGAATCATTAAAAATTTATAGCCATGTGATCGCCTGGTCCATCGAACAGAGTACGTTAGTTAATTTCTGCAAATCCTTGAATACTCTCACCTCACACGTGATTCGCTCGCCGAGCTATCAAAATCACAATTCGGAAACTCAACTGCAAATAATGGAGGGGGGGGAAAGGGGGACATGAGAATGTCACTTGGGGGTGGTAATCGGGGATTTTGTTGTGTCGAGATAAAATTTACCTGCTCCACGAAAAGACCTTCTCCCCAGTCTCCCCTCTCCCTTTGTCAAGTTCGCCTCTCCAACATTACGTTTCTGCATTTACGTTGATTAAACAAAGAGATTCCGTGTTGCCGTGGCAGTGTACCGTAATTTATCACAGATGTCAAAATGTGGTTAGTAGTGACGTACTTGGCTGTGCTTCGTGAGTCACTATTTTGTCTAGCTTAATCACATATTGACCTCCAAGGTTATTTACAACCGAAAAGACGCTCGGCAACTTGGAATCTCTTTATTAATTTGACGTATAGGCAGTTTCCAAAGTCTCAGTTGTGTCAATTGTTTGAATGTTTTGGTTCGCGTTTTGCTTTTTTTTTTTTTTTTGGTTATATTCTTAAATTTCCAAAAGTGCCGTTTTGTCCACAAGAACAGCTGAACGAGGGTCCCAATTTTACATCTAACGGTTGAAATTTTGGCCAATTTACAGCTAACAGTTAATTTTCTTTCCATTGTGGTCACCCGAAGAATATTTACGGTTAATCTTTTTTATACAACTTTCGGTTAAAATGTCTCAATTTTTACGCCTATACCGGCATAAAAAGGTTTTCGCCGTTTTACTACCAACGGTTAACCACCTTAAGCCGGAGCCTTCTGAGCTTCAGGAAATTGTGTTTAAAATTAGTTCCTGTAGTGCTCATTTGTATAATTTTTATCTGAATGCAGTAAGTTTTCTACGGAAATGAAATTGGCGCAACTGAAAAGTGCTTCATGATTTTTTGAAAGACGCTTTTGGCTTTTTTGTGAACAGGATTGTCCTGAAAACCTTGTGTCCGTATTGGAAAATGGAAACGGAAAAACCGTTTCACAAGTTTTGCCGAAAGTCAGGTTAAAAAAGCACGCTTTGATTCGTATATTTTTAGACAGAAACTGCTGTGGCAGTTTCAGGTGTAGTTTTTTTTTTTCTTGTAGTTCTGCTTCAGCGGTTTTCTGAGGCATGTACACGTGTATATATGCATGTTTGGGTTAATTTACCAGACGAACAAAGGCGCTATTGCGTCAATCGCCAGACCATGCATTTTAATATACAGTTGAATCAGAAATTAGGTAACTTTTTTTCCCTTTCAAGGAAAATGAATGATATTTATGCTGAAGTGTTTTTTCGTTACAGATTGATTTTGAAGCTGGTGCGATCTAGTTGATGGTGGGGTTAACAAAGTATATTCGAGGTATGTGAACAGTAACTAACAGTCTCTACTGCACAAGTTGTTTCCCTTGCTGGCTGATGCGTAATATTGAAACGTATGCGGGTGTTTAATGATGCTAAGACAATCGTCGTAACAGTTTTCTTATGATCGATGTGTAATATCGGATTTATAGCGTTGTGAAGAAGTTTTTATGAGCGGTGCTGTTTCCTCATATCATTGTGCGGAAACACTCACGGAGTATTTTATTTAGCACACCTGTGATTTATCATTGAAATTATCCGACCGGCTGGTCATTTTAGTTTTCCAGAACCCAATGTTTCACTACTCAAACGCTACAAGAGGAAGTCAATCAAAGCGAGCGTGTTTAGCAACAACATTCGAGCACAGACCTTTCAAGCAAAACACCACAGCAAATATTAAGATAGTGACAAAAAGTCCAACTTCAACCCCTCCCCCCGAGAATCGTAGCTTGTAACACAGAAAGTTAATAATCTCCCCGCCATCACACCCAGAATTGAGTTTCGTTTGACAAGAAAGCAAAATACAAATGACCTAAAGTGTACATCATCAACCACCGGTTTCATGAAAACTCTCAGGTGGTGTTGTATCCTTAACAAAACAAATCATTTGATGGCTAAATCTCGCGTGAAAGCGATGTCAGTCATGCATTGTTTGTAAACTGCTGATGCAGTCCGGCCAAAGTCCCCCGAAAAGTGTTGTGATGATGCGCATTTGATCACATCCACAGGTTAATTTGTGCAATATAAATATTAAATTATTATTATTATTATTATTATATTATTATTATTATTATTATATATCATCCTGTCTTAATGATTTATAAGGCTACCACCGGCTAAATTTTTTTTCCTCAAAAGTAACGGAGGGCACGTTTTAATGATCGTATGTTGGTATTTTGCCGGTGGCATAATCTCATTCAGTTGTTTTCATTTTTCTTCAGCGTTCCTCTGTCTTAGTCACGTGTCACCTTAAGGGTATTATGCTACTCTGACGTAACGTGGGAGTGCTTCCGATGATTTGACGTATCCTGTCCTTTTCGTACCCGTTTTTCCGGCCTCTTTAATCCGTTTCGGTGTTAAATATACCTTTTCCTGTGTTGTTGACGTCTTACTAGTTCTTTACTTGTGTCTTCTAAAATAGTGTTTTCTGTGTTTCGTTTGCTAGTTTTGGTGTTTGGGGTGTTTTCGGAGCGCTCCCTATCTAATCTTATACACCTGACCTTCCATTTCCGGTGATTCGGTGTCCTGATTTTATCGGTGTTACGAATCCAACTTAAGTCTTGAAGTATCGCGACTTCCTGTTCCGACTCGAACAGTATCTGTGTATGTATGTTATTTCGAGTTCAATTTCGTAGTTTCGAACCCCAGCGGATTTGTCGTGGATCGATTCATTTATTGTTTTGGAGTTTAATTTCGCTTTCGCATCTCACTGCGTCTTCCTGCTTCGTGTGTTATTACGCTATAACGCTTTTTAATTGTTCATTTCCATGTGTATTTCATTGTTCTTGCCGTTCCAATATCCTTTTCTGTCTCGACTTCCTGTTTCTGCTTTCGCTGTTTTGCTAAAAATCCCCCAGTGTGGAGGTGAAGGGGAAAAGAAGAGGGGAGGGGAGATAGAGGTGTGAACTGACCAAGTTATAAACAACGTTTTCTGTTTTAATAGTTGTCTATTCCTTCCTGTCCAAATATTACTCAAACTCAACACAAGTTAGGACTCGGTTGGTGTCAACAAACTATAAATTTTCCGCAGTCCTGAAAAAAAATATTAAAATCTTAGTCACAAGCCGGTTTCAGTTGGTTGAAGAGCTTACACCGGAAATGTTAAAAGCATTATATATATATATATATATATATATATATATATATATATATATATATATGTGTGTGACCAAAATAGCGGAATGAGATCATCATCTACCAAAAAGTGCTCGATGGCAGGGCTTGAGCTGTGGATAATTATACTTCAAGATCTAGGCTACTTGAACTTTTACTGCAACTCTGCAAGAGCCACGAAACTCAGAGTTGCAGTAAAAGTTCAAGTAGCTTAGATCTTGAAGTATAATTATATAGATATATATGTATGTAGAAAGTTTAAAAAATTTAAAAAATTGCGAGGATGGACCGAAACGTTTTTTATTAAAATTTTTTATATTTTTTACGTCAGAAGTTGCCCATTCTCGCAATTTTTAAACTTTCTACGTTCGTGTTGGCTGTGAGGTTTGGACTTCGAATCTTTATTGATCCTCCTGGCGCGGTGCACCTTTGTTGGCCTGAGAGTTCCATTAACGACTATATATATATATGGATATATCAACAAAGTTGAAATGGTAAATTGGCCACCGTAATGATTACAAAAGCTGACGTTTCGAACGTTAGCCCTTCGTCGGAGCGAATAGAGGAATTGTGGGTTGTGTGGGCTTTTAAAGGCAGAAAATGGAGCTACGTTATTGGTGGGTGCATGGCAACGAGAAAAACATGAATAAATTAGTGGAATGAAAAGCGTTCATTGATCCCTGTGGGATTTAGACTGCCGGTTTGAAAGATGAGCTTTTGTTCAAGATTTTTACGGCTTTCCGTGCCACCTAAGTGCAAGGAAAGACCGCAGATTGCCATATGTTGCTTAGAATGATTAGGTAAATTAAAATGTCTAGCGACTGGTTTCGATGTGTCCTTGTCATTCCTTTCCACGTCTCGAAGGTGTTCTCGGAATCGGTCACCTAGTCTTCTGCCTGTTTCGCCGATGTATATCTTTTTGCAAGAAGTGCAAGTTATGCAATAGATTACATTAGCGGAGGTGCACGTGAAGTGATCGGTGATCTTAATGGATCGTTTAGGTCCCGATATTTTATCAGTGTTGTGAATGAAAGGACACGTTTTGCATCGTGCACGAGCGCATTTAAAAGTGCCTGGTTGCTCATTAGTCTGAAAAGAACTTCTGACCAAAAAATTGCCTAAGTTTTTGTCGCGTTTAAATGAAATGAGCGGAGGCAGCGAAAAGATAGTGCTTGTCTCTGGATCGTTTTGAAGCAATTTGAAGTTTTTAAGAATGATGGATTTGACTGAGTGGTTGTGAGGGTGAAACGTGAGAGTGAATGGAATGCGGTCGGAATCTTCCTTATGCGACGTTTGCTACAATGATAAAAACAATGATAATGTCATTTTATTTTGAAGCCTTCGTCGCAGCGGCTTAAAGCACAGTTTAATTTCGCCGGTTAAAAGTTGTCAAATGAACAAATAAATTCCATTCATTGCCGTGTTTTTGTTCAGCAATCGATCACAGATGACGTCAAAGTGCGGCAGGAACAAAAAATACGTCAAAAGATCGATGCTGGAGATTTTTCTTGGGCCCACGCTGGCAACAGATTTTTTTAAGACCCCTTAAGCCTCGACATCTTTGATTTTTCAGGCATCTGGTGCATAATCTGAAATTGTTATTTCGGCACACGTGTTGTTAAGCTCTAGAACCAGGTTCCGAAAGAAGTAACGGTACCAATGGTCTTTTTAATGCAAAGAATTTGATGATTCCTAATTAATGCGTTCAATAATCGTTGGGTAAGAAAAAGACCAGCAGCAAAGATGTGAACACTATCTGCTGTGCATGTGCTTGTAAATTGGTGTAGAGAATTTGAGTACGGAAATACCCTCTAGCCATTAAGTGTGACTCGTCTAGTTCCCATTTTGATAAACAATTTGGAGTTTTTGGGAGAAATGTCGATCACCTCTGATCTCTTTCAGTAGTATCTTAGTATGCTTCTCATATTTTTTCTCTCTTTCTTAAAACTTTGTTTCATTTTGATTCCTTTCGTACGCTTTTATTAAGCGCGTACGACACGAGCTAAATCCGGCGTGCTTGTCAATTAACGAGGCCATAGTTGCCATGTGCAAACTGAACGATTTTTTTGGGAAAATTTTGTCTACCTTATTTTTTCTAACTGATATTTTAAAATGTTACAGCGTGTAAGACTTTTTTCAAAGTATGGCAAATTAAGATTTTAATACCCCAGGGCTTGCCCATTTTTTTCTGTTTCGAATCAACTTAAACATCTCGTCCTCTTTACTTCTAACGATACGAGCACTTTGTCACTACAGTTATCACTGTCGCTTGACAAACTTCTCATCCTATACAAACAAATGTCGGATTAGAACGTAGGTTACTCAGCTGCTAGAGCAAATTTTGATCTGTTTCTTTCTCCTCAGTACCGCTTTGTGAAAAACTGAGAGGTTTTTAAAGTGAAAGCAAAACTGTTTAGGCACATAATTCGATTAAAAAATTTTTTCAACTAGTAATTGTTTCTTCTCAAACTAATTTTTTTCAGAGGTATTTACTGTGTACGGTAGATATCTTCTTGGGTAATCAGATTTTAATTAAAAAGGTTTTTAGTTATCATAGCTGCGTATTAAAACAATGGAACCGAGTGGATGTAAATTAAATTCATTAAAAACTAACACCATTTACAACTGCCTTTGTTTCCAGCCAATGGAACACGAATGAGATTCCCGATTGACAGACCAAATTAAAAACCTTTTTAGAGCTAACCTAATTTGACGGACACAAATTGGATGTCACTTTGAAACCCATTTTTCGATCCCGCTGTATGTTAAATAGTAGTCTTAAAGTGCATTACACGTTCACTAATCCTTTTTTGAAACCACATGAGCTAAGTGCAATATTTAAGCTCGTATCAGCATGATGAAGTAGTCACCTGTGTGTTTGCACTTGTCTTGGGCGATACAACATTATTTGAAGCGAGAGATTGCCTTACAAAGGTAAACCATTCAAAATGCACAAAACGGGTTTTATCGATGTAATTTCCTGTTCGTTTCAGTGATTGACACGGTCTTAGCATAAACATTTGACACTTTCGGCCATTGCCGTTCACAAATTTGCCGTGACATCTCGAGATCAGCTTGAGGGATATACAGTCACTCCGAGAAACTTTCACTGATTATCACATTTCTCAATACTTCTCCACAGATGAATTACTGGCCAGTCCTTGCGACGCTTTTTTTCCAAGCTTCTTTGCTCTGCGAGGCTGTCACAAGCAGGAACAGTTCGTGCAAGATCGACCGCGAAAGTGGGACTACCGCGATATGTACCATCGCAAAGTTACAAGAGCTGTCGACGATTTTGCTTAACCCGAGTGATGTGAAATCTTTGTAAGTGGCAATGTTTTCCTTCTTGCTTTAATACTCAAAAGTCCTTAAACTCGGCCTGGCGGGTGAACAAATGCTGTTCAGCTCGAGTAGTTGAGTGTCCAACCCCCAAAGCGGAAATTGCCTGTTTTTTTTTTCCTGTTTATGTATTTTTTTAAATCCCTTACGAGGTTTTTCAAGATTTCCTGTTTCCGTTGTCGACAAATGTTTGCCATCTTTCTAGAAATGCAGCCGACTGATGAAAACGTATCGAACTTCAAGAGAAAAGAAGAAATCTAATTATCAACTGGAGAAAATCATTTGATTTCAACCAAATTCTCAACGCTAGAATGATAAGGAATTTATCGTAAACGGTGCGGAGAATCGATCTCTCGATCTTGGAAGTAAGATACATGTAGAGGAGAGTTCGAACGAGATAAATTTTTTTCTCGAAAGTTCAGAGTTATTAAAGGAGCTATTTCAGATGACTTTCGAGAAACGAAAATAGCTATAAGTCACATTACCAACAAAAAGATGTAAATGAAGATTCTTTGGAGTAGACATTTTTGCAGAGGAAAATTCCTCAAGTACGCATCTCTGAAGAAAAAAATATTGTAGAATTTTACTCTGTAGTAACAAATTTTGTCCTTGAGTGTAACATTGTTTTTTCATGTCAAGTTTGGTTTGTTCAAAATCAGAACGTACGAGAATTCGTGAGGTGAAAACCGGTCACTGTAACAGCTCCATTTACACTACCAAGGCACAAACAATCCAAAGTTTTGAAAGAAAACGTGCTAGCGTACAAATACAGATAAACGAATTGTGGACTTATGAGCGGAAAATCTATTCACGGTTTGTTTGGGTTTTAGATGAGAACTTCCCGCAAAAACGTCAAAATTAAAAGCTTGAGGAACATTTAGCATTCGCATGACGTCTGCAGTAATATCTAATTTACCGCCAGCCTTTTTGTTGTCAAGATACATGTATTTGAAATCGCTTATTTAGATAATGATAACAATCCAGTTGGGAACGCCAACGATGTACCGTTGAACGAAAGTTTCAAGCCTGGGGCGTACGTGAGCCTGTAATGCAGAACGGGTCAGCATTATAAGCTCGCAGGTTGGGGAAGGTGTTGGTGCGTGCATGGTGGCTCACGGCTGACATTGACATAAAGGCAAATTCTCAACATTCAGCTGCCTTCTACGTCAAAAAAACGTCTGTTGTGAAGCTGTCATATTGTTTTAAGCGGAAGCGTCAAACTTTTTTCATTCAAGTCACCAATGAACGACTTTACCGCTTACAATTTTGCAGGAGTATCTTCTCCAGTGATCTGGAAACAGTTCCTGATGGAGCCTTTAGCAATTTCACCAGTCTTGTCAATTTGTAAGTGCTTTCTTTGTTTGAAATGTAATAGAGTTTCATATTTTTAACGCTTTTGTTGTAATGGTTAATTTTTTAATCACCTTTTATCGTCATTTGGAAGATCTTGTAGTTGTGGTTGTTGAGATAACCACTTTTTAAGGTCGATCAAGTATATTTCACGATCACGCATTCGAGCACGTGATCACGATGACACCTTCGACCACGTCATGTGTCATTAGAAATCATTCCCAGTCACACGCACATGCACGATCTCGTATGTAATTACGATAGTGCGCACAATCAGCACACGATAACGCGCATAATCACGACCATCATGACTGACACTCACGAAATGCACGTAGTCACTTTCCAGTATACGCAGTGGTTTCCCGCGCGTTTTAATACCATTCATCTTATCCGAGTTGAATAAATTTTCATGATAGACCTTCGTGAATTTCGTGTTGGCATTGCCTGTTCGACGATCAGATCACGAGTTTGACAACAATCAGTGTTTGATCTGTTTCATCTTAAACCAGATACTGATTTTACCATCACTTTGTTTTAATTTTTTAGGAGTTTGCCTTTTAACAACATCCGTGTCATAAAAGGTGGTGCATTCTCCAGTCTCAATCATCTGCAACGTCTGTGAGTAATATTCTCCTGTTGTCTGGTCAGCGGTTAATCAAAAAATTAACTGTAGCAAATTCAGAAATATAAAAATATTTCACGGAACATACCACGCGATAACTCGGTGCTGCATACACTTCGCAGGGTGTAGGGTCGGAACAAAAATTCGCTTTGGTGAATTAGGTGATTTTGGTCCCTACTACAGAATGTTGTTACCGAAAGAAGTCGCTTAAAATTAAACTGCTTAAACTTGTGGGGTTGATCACAGAATGCCATTTCAGAGTAATTTCAAATCAGTTTCATGCAGAGATGTTTTACACCAGGTATTCGCATAAACGGTGTGTAGCGAGAGAAACTTTTTCGTCAGAATTTGCTTTTTCGGCAAACAAGATTGGCGGACAATGTTAGTGATTTTTTTTTTTCTATGTTCAATCTCTCTTGATAACAGAGACCTCTCTGGGAATCAGCTGATGGAATGGGAAGGAAATTTCACGAACAGTCTTCCGTCTTTGATGTTCTTGGATTTAGCTGGGAATTCCAAATTCTTACCCCCGACCCCTCTACTCAAATTGCGTATGCTCAAAGAAATTAAGGGAGTGACCTGGAACGAGTTTTGTGGTAATTGTTCTTTGGCGAAAAACTATACTCTGAAGGAAGGCGAGTTTAACAATAATGATGTAAACATCGAGACTTCTAATCTTCAAAAAGGAGACTATTTGGTTGGTAACATGGGACACTGTCGAGTAAACAGACTCCAGGTGAGCCAAGAGGTCGTTGAATATGCAAAACATGGATTTTTTCCTCAATGCCTCGAAACTAAAGCTTGTTTTGACACTGAAATTCGCGTCACCCCCTTACACCGTTGCTGGGATATCGATAATATGATCCTAAGGGTCGAGTTCGTAATCACGCCAATCGCCATGATCTTGAATCTTACAGTTATCGTGGTGACATTAACAACAAGAGCACTAAGAAGGAATGTGACCATGTTTCTAACGAGCAATATGGCTCTTAGCGACTTCCTCGTCAGTCTTTACACTCTTATCTTGGTCAGCGCAAGACTGAAGCCTTACACAGAGTTCCTGTTAATCATGGAGAACCTCTGCAATGCTCTCGGGTTTATGTGGCTCTCCAGCGCAATTGTTAGCATCAAGACTTCCATCCTTCTCACCATAGAGCGGTATTTGGTGATAGTGTATTGTATGCAGCCCTCAATACGAATCACACGGAAGAAAGCGCTCATCCTTGTGCTACTCACATGGTGTTTGGGCGTGAGCATCGCTGTTTTGCCGCTGGTCAATATTTCTGTTTACGACGGCAATACATTCTGCATTCCTATTCGCCCGATAAAAGACATTCCACATTCGTACGAGCTGAGTATTGGACTTTCCCTTTGGGGCATAGTTCTGTACTTCACCACCATACCTTTCTACATCAGAGTTTTTAAAACTGTGAAGAAAACAGGAAAAAAGGTGGGAATCAAAAGAGACGGTACCCTAGCAAGGAGAATTGGAGCTTTAGTCCTTAGCAACATGATCTTTTTCTTAGTACCGATCGTTATCGCATTTCTGTGGCTTACAACAAACATTCAGGAGGTGATGTCGCCGCAAAGTAGAGAAATTCTCACAGGCGTCCTGCCAACTGTCCTCTTTAGCTTTAACTCACTCATCAACCCCCTTCTTTACGCCTTCAGAGCAGAAAAATTCAGAAAAGCCCTCAAAATTAAGGTAGATTACATATGTCTTCGCAAAGGCCGTAGTTCGTCATTGTCAAGTTCGCTCTCTGGCAAACCACGAGGTCCGACTGTAAGCTCCAACAATGGCGATTGCAGTCCTGACTCGAGGCATTTACGCAGCGAGTTAAGCTTGGCGAAGATATAGTTTTGCATATGATATGGCACCGCTCTCAAGAAACTTAAAACTCTACGACGTCTCTATAGAGAATGTGCTTTCCTCTCCTCAACCCTCCTCAGTTTAAAAGGCACGGTGGCTTATTAAAGACTGGAAACGAGTATGAACCCGATACTGGTTAGATGTGATTCAATGATGAAGTGAACAAGTTGGAATTTACTGATTGAAGAAATATTATAAAAATAACGTTTTTAGCTCATTTTTACATTTCAAAATTAATTTTGGAATGCAGGACTCTATCTTGTTGGATGCAAAGTAGACAGAGTTTGCATTTATTTTTCTTAAGGTTAGGTATTTTTTTCTAAATGCTGATTTATTCTAGTTCTCGTTCCTGTAATGGAAGCGCGGTATTGAATGCTAGGCCTGAAAAGTTGAACCAAGTCGGTCTCTGGTTACTCAAGACTTGGTTTGCGTAGAATACTGTCTCGCAATTGAAATGCACGGTTCATCTTCACGACAACAAGCGCAGTGAGTTCTGAGGGAGTTTAAAGCCATTCAGCAAACGGAATAACTTTGTGAATACTTATTTACTGAGCTGAACAAGTTTACTTGATGTCTGAAGTAATGCAAAGTTACACGGGTTTTCATTGGTCAGAAAACTCGCGCCAGCAGTATTTATCCCAATCTCTCATTGGCTACCATTTACATTTTTCTTTCTTCTCAACCTCGTTTCCAGGGGCTTCGCCCCATCCTCAACGAAGGGAAAAGGTCCTGGGAACGAGGTTGCTCTCTGCTGAAAGGCTGTTGTGATTACGACACTCAATATGAAAACGGTCTGGTAATGTTTACGGCGGGTGGCGTTATCCACCTGTGAGATAACTGCGCTGAAATATAGCCTTTCTAGTCGTCCAGTATTTAGGTCTAATACGTTTATTATCGATAATGGTGAGTTACTTATCGTTAGATCGCCCAGTTAGAACCCTTGGAGGACTATAACGTAGGTGAATCTGTAGGTCACGCAACACGCACTCCTCTTGTAACATTGCGTAACGTGACCAAATGACAACTGCGAACTGAGTCTAATAGGAGCTTTGATCGATGGAGATATAAAACAAATGATGATATGCCATTATGAACGATATGAAACAGGTGAAAACTGACGTATAGTTTGAAAAATCAACATAAAATTAAATTAAGTCGCGTGGGGTAAGTCTTGTATGCTATTATTTCAAGAATTAAAAAGTGAAAATGTCTGTCAGTTCTTGATAGAGCTATTGATACGTTGCAATATTAGGGACAAATATAAAGTACTGGGATTGTTTGCTCAAACCTAACGCTGGGGGTCGTAGGGGGAGGGGGGCAGAGGGGGGAGGGCAGCGGAGGAGGGAGAGGGGAGAGGGGGAGGGGGACTTAAGCGGGGAAGGGGGAGAGAGCCAGGGAGGACGCTTAACCCAGTTTCCTACGGGGTTACTTTGCCCTTGGATTAAACCTAACACTCTTGTGTATCACGACAAACCGAAGTGAAGCCCCCTTCAAATTCCTGAAACGATCTTCAGTATTTTCTTTTTTTTTTTCACGTATACGTTTTCATGTACCAAAAAAATACATGCCTTAGTTAAATGACAAAAAACAATCAACGGTAACATTTTCCCTTTAGTAACCCCATAAGTTTTCACCTTTTCCTTCCCTGGGGTGAGCCGAAGGGAAGGAAAAGGTGTGTGTCAGTTTTTAAGGTTGTGTCAACTGATAGCCCTCCGGGTACTGGAAAGTAGTACACATTATATGAAATCATACATAACGTCAGTTTCGTTCTACGAAGCGGAAGTGAACGACCGTGTTCTCAATAGAAGTGTTTGACTACTTCTCTTGGAGTCGTTCGATTATTTAAATCACTCCATACGACATTTAAGGCAAACTGTAGACAGATTGAGACGGAAGATGGCCAGTCATCCTCAAGAGAGCTCATTACAAGCTGTCGATGTCAACAGATCAGACCCTGAAAACGAAACTTTAGATGTTACCAAGGCAAGTTACTTAATTTTTCTGCTCTTATAAGTAAACAGGTGTTCAAGCATTTGATTGCAAACGGATAACTCACATTTTGTTGCTACTAAGAGCCCAGATGAAGAATGACATGTACAAACAGCGTAAAATTTCACTTTAGTCTTTCGTGTTTGCAAAGATATCAGGGCTGCTGGAAGCCTTTGATTATTTTTCGAAGTTTGAAGTTTCCGCGTGCATGCATGACGATGGCGGACGTTACTTTTCGAGCTCCGTTAGCAATCTTATTCCTTGGACTATTTTTTCGCTTTCATTTACTCCTAAGGTTTGAGAGAGTCATCATAAACTCAAATTCTATCAACGAATTTCCTACATAAGCCACAGTCCGTTGGCTCGCTTGGTTTTGAAGCCTTCTTGTCATCCAAAAGTCGCCAAGGACGAGCTGCTACCTTTGTTCGGGAAACCAAGTCATGTCTCTTGCTAAATTTGATACTACTGTGTGGAGATATCAGCATAAATCCAGGCCCAACTTGAAAATTTCCTTGTGGTCTTTGTAAGAAGCCTGTTAAATGTAACCAACGCGGCATCCAATGCGACTCGTTTGATTCGTGGCTACATGTTCGCTGCTTGGAGATGAATATTGATGAGTACGAAATCCTCGCAAATTCTTCTTGAACCTGGTTTTGTCTGAATTGTGACCTTCCAAACTTTGAAACCACTTTATTGGAATCGTCTACCAGCTCTTTAGACTTGTCGAATTCGTTTAATATCTTATCAGAGGATTGTAATCAAACATCAGAAATTTCCAGGAATAGTTCTTTAAATACTTCAGCGACGAACGCACCGAACCATGAAAATATTCAGATGTATGGAAAAACACCGAAAAGGAATAAATTGAGAGGTATGATAATAAATTGAAACAGCTTGGAGAGCTTCTGCTGAATTCAAGGTGCTACTTGAATTACACAATCTGGGCTTCGTCTTGGGAACCGAATCTAAACTTGATCCTGGCATTCCCACTTATTCCATCTTTCCACCTTCATATACTGTCTTCAGAAAGGATAGAAATGCCCATGGCGGTGGAGTCTTCCATGCAATAAAATCAGATCTGGCTTGTATTGAAGAAGATGGTTTTAATGAGAACTCCTGTGAAATCCTTTGGTCTTCTATCAAAATGTCAAACTGCAGAACTTTGTATTTATCGTTGTTTTACAGGCCACCAAATTCTCCTATCGAGATTCTCGACCAACTAGGTGACTCTATCAATCAAGTGTTTATCAAAGTGTCCAACCACCCAAACATTATCATCGGAGGGGATTTCAACCTGGGCGACATCGACTGGAATCATGAGGTCCCAAACGCAAATAATCCTGCCACTGCTTCACAACATAATAAATTTTTGCAGCTGATGGCTGATTTTTCTTTAACCCAACACATCAAAACAGCAATGAGGCCAGCATCAGAGAAAATCTTGGACTTGTTGCTGTGTACTTATCCTAATTCTATCTCTCATGTGTCCAGTTCTACCGGTCTTAGCGACCATCTTATTGTTAATTTTAAGATTAATCTGAAAGCAACACGTTTTTCCAAGCCCCCTCATAATTATAGCTTATTTGTACAAGAAAGCAAACTTTGTTGGCCTAAATGAATTTATAGCTAAGTAGTCAGCTGAATTCTGGAAAGCTCAAAAGAACAAAACTGGAACGCATTAAAAAATGATGTAATCAAAGGTATCTCCCAGTTTGTTCCAGAAAAAATGTCCAAGCCAAAATACAAGCTGCCATGGGTTACTCTGAATATTGAAAGAGAGATGCATAAAAAGGATCGTCTCCATGAGAAAGCTATGCACTCCAAAGATTGGCAACACTGGCAGACGTTTATTAAGAATCAACGAAATCGAGTGGCAAAACTGATCAAAGAATCCCACAATCGTTATTTAAATGAATTAAGGTATTGGTGAAAATTTGACCGATAATCCTAAAAAGTTTTGGTTGTATGTTAAGCATAGTAAATCAGTGAAAGCCTTGAAATTCCACCTCTTAAAACTGCAGATGGGGTGAGTATTACAGAAAAAGACAAAGCAGAAACTCTGAATTCCTATTTTTTTTCAGTTTTTAACCATGAGAAGAAACCCCTTCCTAAACTGTCCTGTCACCTTTTACCTCGATTGCAAATTTGTTATTCTCACCTGATGGGGTTGCTAAGCAACTAGCTAGCCCAGTTAAATTGCCATAAAGCTTGTGGACCAGATGAATTTCCTGCAAGAGTGCTCAAAGAGATCTCACAAACAGCTTCTATGTGGCTCGCCTTTATTTTTCAACAGTCATTTGGACCAATTTGATGTTGTTCCATCAAATTGGTCCAAAGCCCTCGTTTCTGCAGTCTTTAAGAATGGAAACAAATCAGATCCTTCTATTTACCGCCCAATTTCACTAACCTCAATCTGCTGCAAAGTTATGGAACATATTTTTCTTAGCCATATGGCTAAACACTTGTCTAGTAATAACATTCCGTCCAACGTGCAACATGTGGTTTCAGACAGTGGTTTTCTTGTGAAACTCAACTAGTATCAGCCATACACAACTGGGCAAAGTCAATCAACACTCATAGTCAAACTGATGTTTTACTCCTCGATTTCTCTAAAGCGTTCGATTCAGTACCCCATCAAAGACTGCTGAAGAAGCTCAACTGTTATGGCATCCGAGGGAATATACTTATGTGGATTGAAGCCTTTTTGTCAAACTGTTCCCAATCATAAAGGCTGATAGTTTCGAAAGAAACTGTTTGGAGCTGTGTCGGTGGGGGTAACAAAATAATTTGGATATATCAACAAAGTTGAAATGGTAAATTGGCCACCATAACGATTAATTGTTCTCAATCAGTCTCACTGGTAACGATTGATTGTTCCCCAATCAGTCTCAGTGAATGGCATCAAATCCTCCTCCAAGCCAGTGCTCTCGGGGGTTCCACAAGGCTCGATTTTGGGGCCTGTGCTATTTCTACTATACATAAACGACATCTCCTCGTCTGTCAAGTCAGGCCTACGCCTCTTTGCAGATGATTGCATCCTCTACAGAGAAATCAATAGTCCTCGGGATTGTTGGTCTTTGCAAGATGATCTTGATCAATTCCTGCTCTGATCAACCACTTGGCAATTAAATTCTAATATCAAGAAGTGTTATGGACTCGGTATAACTTGCAAGAAAATTCAATTTACGTTCCTATATTCTTTAGGTGGCCAGTCCATTTCTAGAGTTTCCTCAGCGAAGTACCCCGGAATCACAGTGACAGATAATCTCGGCTGGAACGAGCATGTCAACGACATCTGCAGCAAGGAAAATTCTACGCTTGGGCTTTTGCGTCGCATCCTAAGTGGAATTGTGATAACAAAGTCAAAGATACAGCCCATTGTATGTTGGTTTGCCCAAAACTCGAGTATGCCTGTTGTGCTTGGAATCCTTTCACCAAACAGAGCATCGCTCAAATTGAGATGGTTCACTGCCGAGCAGCAAGATTTGTATTTAACAACTATTCAAGATTTAGCCATGTTACCCCAATGATTAAACACCTTTGTTGGGACTCCCTTGTAAAATCGCCGACTCCTTCTTCAATCTAGTATGTTTTACAAGATCTTAATGGGTCATGTAGGTATTATTTTCCCTCCCGAAATTCAAGAAATAACAGGAGCTACCAGATTACCAAACAGTCATCCTTTCCGCCAAATCAGCGTATCAACTAATGTGTACAAGTTTTCTTTTTACCCAAGGACAATAGTATCATGGAACAATGTACCTATCAGTAAAGACGTTAACTTAAATGAGTTTAAGGCAGTTGCTCTTGCAGCCATCAAGTCATCTAATTGACATCTATCAATTGCTTTAATCTTTTAGTTTAGGAATAGTTCGTTATGTTATAGCTATATTTATATATTCAATAGAAAATTATGTTTTATTGTTGTTTTTATATTTATTTATTTGTAATTCATAGATCATATTTATGTCAACAGTTTTAACCGATTGTTGTTCATTACTTAGTGCCGTGTGATTGTTTTGAAATTATTGTTATTTTTTATGATATAATTTTGAAACTCCTAGACTAAGTATAGTTTTTTTTTTTGCTGTCTTAGGAGTATACTTATTGAAGATTAAAGATTAAAGATCTCTGTTAATTTGTATCTGCCAAGTTATCTATCTGTGTTGCAAGCGAAGCTAACCTTAAACAATTGATGGTCATAAGATAAAATAAGATGAACAAACAAATCGTTTAGATTTTCTTTTGGTAGAGGAATTTTGAAAAGGAAAACATGGTTAGCAATAAACTCCCACAGGTGATTGGTGACCAACATGTATATATACTCCTTAAAATTTTAATATGTTTTCGGCAATCAGGTTATGATGTAGCACCAAATTCTCCTCTTTAATTTACAAGAAAATTTATGGCAGTCATTAGGGAGAATTACTCTGTGGATCTTGAGAATTAAAGCATTAAGATCATACAAGTCATTACAGTGAAAGTTTAGGTAACTCAAGCTTTTGTGCTGTTATCAGTCCAAGGTCCAAGAAATTTCAAGCCACACCAAGATATAAACCCATTCACTCCAAAGATCCCACCAGTAATTCGCCTTACTGTCTGCCTTATAATTCCTATGATGAGTTTGGAGAACTTGATATTGGATCAACTAACAATCAGATTATTGATATTTGCTTTGTTCTTATTGAAGTGTCTGCTTAATATTACAGTTTGATATTGTAAGAGGAAGTTCTTTCTTGGTCACTTCTTGAAGTTCAAGGGTTAAAACTCTGGACTGGGTTGTTCGAAAGGGGGTTAACATTAATCTAAGTTAAGTTAACCTTGGTTTTAAATTTCTCGAACCTGATTGGGAAAAAAGTCCAAAAGAAAAAAATTCCCTTTGCAAAGCTATTAATTAAAAGTAAATTGAACATTTCTACTAACCCCAGATTGGGTTAATTTTGTTTTAAACAACCTGGCCTAGCTGGTATTTTAAATGCCAATACAGACCCTTCTCTTCACTCCTCTAGTGAAGGAAGGGCTAATGCTAACGCTCGAAACGTCAGCTTTTGTAATCATTACGGTGGCCAATTTACCATTTCAACTTTGTTGATATATCCAAATTATTTCGTTACCCCCACCAACACAGCCCCAAACAGTTTCTTTCGAAACTATCAGCCTTTATATAATTTCCTTACAGTTGGTGACAAGGGGTTTTGTTTATGTCGTCAGCCGACCGACAGAGGCAAATAAGCCTAACTCCATTCATTTGATTTTTTTTTTTGTTTTTGAATCATTTTTAATATTTATCATTTTAATCCCTGTAACAGTGTATTTCTGCCAGCAACCCAGTTAAACAAGTAACTACGGTCAGTGATACCAGAAAACAAAATACAGACAAAATGGAATCCTTGGATGTGACTGAGTCACAGGGAGGCCAATCTTTAACAGAACAACGTGTTAAAGCGCTAGTCCCACCAGCTTCTTTCAATAATGAATCTTTCTTGAACAAGAAAGACTTGATGGATCGTATCAAAGGCACCATTTATGGAAATTGTATTGGAGATGCGATAGGACTTTTAACAGAATTTATGACAAAATCTGAAGCTGCACAGGTGAGCTGCTAATAGCAAATAATGTACATCATATTTATGCCTGCCAAATTTCCAGAGTCAAATGCATCCAATTTTTCTTACCTTCATTACCCAAAATTCTGAAAATCCTTCAACTTCTGAACAGTATCGAAGATTTTCCAAGGAATGACAAAGGTAGGGGAAGCTGTAATGCTTGATGTTATCTTGAAACCCAAGGTTAACCTTCTAAGGTCCCTTTTGCTTGCATTAGTCATGCCTCATTATGTTAAACATCAGTATGCATATTCTTTATACTGTTATAATAATGATAATAATAATAATAATAATAGTAATAATAATAATGTAGGATTTCTATAGTACTCACCCTATCACCCTAGAGTTCAGAGCGCTTCATAGTATGTACATTTAAAATTATTATAAATAATTGACAAAATTAACCAGGAGATAATACTAACAAATTAATTAATATTAATAGTCCTACAAATTGAAAGCCTTACTAAAATGATAGGTCCTAAGCTTTGACTTAACAAGTGATGGTGCCTGTCATATGGTCTCTGGAAGCTTGTTCCACAGGTTGGGGGTGACATAGCTACATGACCAGCTGCTTCCATAAGTCTTAAGTTTAAACTTATAAGCACTTGCAAGAACTGTTTGTTAGAAGAGCGTTAAGTTCTAGCTGGTGTGTCCTGCACTAGCATATCTGATATATATTGAGGTACTAAGGCATTCAAGGCCCTATATGTAAGTAGTAATATCTTGAAAGATAGATGTTGTTTAACAAGTAGCCAATGGAGATCCATTAAAACTGGCATAATTCTGTCATACTTGCAAGGATGGGAGACTGAGCGTCTGGCAGCATTGTGCACATGCTGAAGCTTATTCTGTTAAATAATAATAATAAATAATAATAATGAACCACATTTATATAGCACCTATCCAGTTGTGCTCTAGGCACTTCACAATATCTAAAAATGTATACTTTACTAGGTAAAATGCATACACAAATATACCTATACATACGTTTGCACATATGTGAATCAATAGCAGTAATTAAAATAATTACAGTTCTTGGAATTAAAGGCTTCCTTGAATAAATATGTTTTAAGTTTAGATTTAAAAGAATTCAAATTATCACAAAAATGTATATGGGCAGGCAAATTGTTCCACAGTTGAGGTGCAGCGATGGCAAAGGCTCCAGAGCCATAAGACTTTAAGTTATGGTTGACCACATTTAGATGCATTGAAGTGGATGATCTTAGATTTTGTGACGGAAAATAGCGGTTTATCAGATCTTGAATGTATGTGGGGGATTGTTTGTGTATAGCCTTGAAAGTGAGAAGCAAAATCTTGAATTTTATGCACTCAGCAATTGGAAGCCATTGTAGTTCAAACAAGATGGGAGTTATGTGATTGTACTTGGAAGAACGTGTAATTAGATGTTTATTATTATTATTATTAAATATTGTGGCAACCCAGCCAAAAATGAATTACAGACTTGGTAGTAAATTAAAAGTATCTTTGGTTCCAAAGTAAGAGGTTAATTGTGACCTAAGTCCACCTTCCTTCACCTTTCAAGACTCTATTACCCAGTGATAAGCCTATGTTCTCGTCTGATTCTTACAGATTTACAGTAAGAAAAGCATTGTACAGAGAGTAAAGGGACTTTTCAGTGCAGATCAAGACAAGGTACATTTGGAATATGATATGAAATTCAACGATGGTCATCGGTGGAAATGGGACACTGGAGACTGGACAGATGACTCAGATCAAATGATTTTGATTTTGCAGTCTTTGTTGGACAATGATGGAAAGGTTATTAGATAATTTAGTAGTAAGACAGTCATGTTACCCTACAAAGTTGGGTGATCATGGTTTTACAAGGAAACCAATTGAGAATTAACTCTGTAGGCACCTGGCACCCAGCGCCTATGATCCCCTGAGAGTGTTGAGTGGAAGCTGCACTGGCCTTGTGGTTTAAGTGCGGTTAGCACACTGGGCTCCATACCAAGAGCTCTGGGTTCCAACCTTTGCAGCATAAATGAGTGGTGCTTTGGGACAAAACATAACTCCCTCACAATGTCTTTCTCCACCCAGAAATAAAATTGTGTACCAATAAATTATCAGGAAAACTTGACGAAATACTTGACCAAACAAAGAGCAGCCCCCTCGCCAATAAAGAATTCTGCCCAAAGTGTACCCAACAAAAACTCATCCTGAAATATCCCTCCTCCATCACTTTTTCAATGGCTTATCCCTGAGCTCTACTGCAAAGGGGCCCCCTGGCACAAGTGACATTATATATGACATTATATATGACATTATATAGACATTATATAAGGGCCATAGATTGACTCCAGATAAACCACCTTAATAGATAAAATATACAATCTATTTTTGAATACTGGTTCGGAGTGTTGGCTGTTTGATTTATTGCAGATGGTTCCTGTTGATTTTGGCAAAAAAATGAAATTTTGGAGCAGAAGAGGTTTTCCAGAGCTAGGTGATATTGGTGGAATGGGAATCGGCAGCACCACTCGTAATGTTCTGCATCATCCTGACTTTCTTACTGATCCACACAAGGTACAGAGAAATGGGGGTGGGGGTGGGGGTGGGGGTGGTCAGGAATTTGCCCTGACCTGCTCAAGTGATGAACTCTTTTAATCCCAAGATCATAATTATTTAGTAATTCTCATTACTGTCTGCCATACAATTCTTATGATGATAGTTTGGAGAATTTGGTATTGGATCATCCTTCACATTTCTAGGATCAGGAAATTGAGTCGTCACTGATATTCTTACTCCATTTTGATGACTTCTGTTATCTATTACTGTGCAAACCCATGGCAACATGAAATTTACTCATTTCATATGCAATTTTAGCGTAATTTCAGAGCTGAGCTATGAGTTTCCAGCAGTCTGATTGGTCGAGCGGTTCCTTATACGACACTATATAAACCGCTCCACGTGGTTTATATAAAATGTTAAAATAAAATGTTAATAAATGTCACTAAAATGTTATGATCATTTTAGAAATCTCTCTGTTGTTCAGCTCTGAAATTATACTAAAACAACTATTCACCACAGGTTCGGTGAGTATTGTCAAATAATCTCCTCGACTTCGTCTCGGTGATTATTCGACGATATTCACCTCGCCTTTGGCGAATAATTGTTAAATATAATGGAAAGAAAATGTCGTTAACCATTTATTGCCATTTACACTCAAGATCTAATATCAGTATTGATATTCTCTGTTTAATTCACAATACATTTCCTACCATGCATTAAGGAGAAATTGTTTCACCATCAAGTGCTTTAATTTGTGATCATTTCCTTTATTTTCATTACCTTATGATAATTATGATGTATGATTTTGGGCTGATGTTCCAAGGAGAAATTAGATGCTAATCACTCTGAGGGGTAATCATGCATTTGTCTTCCAATAGATAATGAGTAACAACCGATCAAAGTGCGGGAATAATTCAGCTCGTCAGGTAAACTTACTGCTTAATCTTTGTTCTCAGGCAGCCGAGTACGTCTGGGAATCTTCAGGTCGCTTTCTTGCTCCAAACGGAGGTGTCATGCGCACTTCAATTCTAGGAGTTCATAACTTTGGCGACATAGATGCAGTGATAAAGAACACTAAGGCAGCATGTAAAGTCACCCATGCAGACCCAAGATGCATTGCATCTTGTGTTGCCGTGACAACAGCCATTGCAATGATGTTGCAGGGAAAGCATTTTGTGGAGGAGTCTGGAAGCTATGATGCTGAGGCATTGATTAAGGAAGCTTTTGGTTATGCCTGTGCCACACTTGAAACTGACGAGCAGGTAATGTTCGTTTATTTGTTATTGAGGACGCGAAGAAGCCTCGTGAAAGCTGGTGGCCAAAGTAACCATGCTAAACATTGAAGAAATAAATAATGGGAAGTTTCTATAATTTAAAGGGGATAAGTTTATAAGAAAACTGTAGTGCTGCATCGGTAGGAGGTATTAAAAGATAATTTGCTTGGATCAACTAAGTTGATAATGTAAGTTGGCCAGCTCAAAAATTGTAAAGATGACGTTTGCAGCGTTAGCCCTTTAACAAAGCGATTTCCTTTATTTGGCCTTCCAGCAACCAGGGTACTTAAAGGTTTAACATGAAAAGACTCTATTGAGATAGCCGGCGTAGAGGTTCTCAGGTTAAGAGATGCGAGTTCCCTGAAGTGCGCAACGTAAGCCTAGACTTAGGCAGTCCTCTCTTAGGCGTGTATGAAATAATTCTAAGGTTTTTCAGTTTCCTGTTGATTTACAAGTAAGATTACCAGTAGGTTTTTGACTGCTTCGGGGACCTGTCATTATTTATCGCTAGTCGAAATGGGGGGGGGGGGGGACGATCCTTGGGGGGGCGATTCTTGGGGGGGAGGGTTTCAGAGGGAACTGAGGGGAATCTGTCGTTGCCAATGGAGTTAAAAGGGGGATTATAGAAAATTAACCCCCAATTAACTGCCAGTGAGCCGTTACTATTGAAACATGACAGAGCGTTATGGAGAGATCTGGTAAATCTTCTCCTGACACAAGCAAAATCCTTACCCCTCCCCCCTCAGGCGATAAATAACGACCGGTCCCATAGAGCATCTGTATGTGGCCTTTCAGTTAGTTTAAACCAAAGCGAGAACCTTATCTCGTGAATTGCTTTTAGAAAGAGGGTTTGGAGGAACACATGTTTGCTAAGTCATTGAAAGATCTACAGCTTGACGAACGCGGTAAAATAGGTTACACGTACAAATGTTTAGGCGCCGGGATTTGGTCCTTGAGGCAGGATGATTTTCGTGCCGCTATCGAAGCTGTGGCATATGAGGTAAGTCTGATACTTGGCAACCGAGACACAATATCTTTTTTAGTTTTTCATGTAAAAACCATCATTTGGAAGAGTCCAAATGAATTGTAGTTTCTACGGAGTCTTTGTCTAAATCAGTGTCGAGGGAATATGAAGCATCTTCATACCTTTCGAAAATTCGTGTTTCTGGGTACAAAATCTTCCACAATTTTGATGTGCTACTCATCTTACAAGAATTTTCAATCTGTAGGCAAGGCCTATTATGTAGGACTAACGGTTCACCATTTGAAGTCAGTCTTTAGGGCTTTGTGAGGTTGTTGGAAAAATTTTTATGATTAAACAACATTTTAAAGTTTAAGTTTTAAGCCACATCTATTTCAACAATGTTCTGAAATTTCTTTCTTTTTTTTTTCACGCACTAAATTTGGAACCTACATTTCTTCTCAGGCCGGAGATGCGGACACAAATGGCGCAGTAGCCGGAGCGCTGTTAGGCTGCAAACTGGGTGCCAGTAAACTGCCAGAGTCTTGGCTCAATGAATTGCTACATAAAAAGTGGCTAGATGAGAAGATTGAGAAGTAAGTAGTACATTATAGGACATTATAGACTTTCTAGGGGCTTTGAACATTTAAATATAGCCAATCAAAACAAGGAACTATATCATGGTACATTTCAAGTGTCAGTCACTCACTCTTGAGTGATGGGCACGTGGCCGGAGGCACGCACAATCAGGTGCGTGACTCGTACGTAAGTCACGCACAATGTCATGCAAAAAGTACAATTTACATAAACTGCCGTTTCTAATACCAGTTAAACGATTATAACATGTACGTTGCGAAAAATTGTAGAATAAACGCTCCCTGAAAAGGTCTCTGAAAGAAATCTTTATATTTGTATCAGTAGGGCCGTTTAAACGAAGATCATGAATAATCCATGTCTTGTGTAAGACGTCAACTGGACCAATTATAAGACCACGGCTTACATAAACGGTAACCGCGAAGTGTTCGCATGAGGGGTTCATGTCTTAGTTCTCATGAACATGTGTGAGAGGTCGCGAGCGCGGGAAAAATGCTCAAGCGCGGGAAAAATGCTCAAGCGCGGGAAAATATTGCGCTTGCGCATCGTAAGTTCGCGTCCTGCGTAAGCCACGAACAAGCTGCGATGCCATTTATACGAGTAGTTTCGTATCTTATCAAAGCCGCGGCTTATTCAAGACGTTCTCAAAATCCCCATTTTGCAGAAAACACGGCCTTAAAAGTGGCAATGTAATGTTTACACGATTAGTCCGCGTCTTTGGTAAGCTGCGAATTATTTTCTTCGTTTAATCGGCCCTTATATTGGTGAACCTGCTTTTCACTCTCAGTTGGCGTAAAGACTGCGGAAGGTAACGTTATATCATTTAACTTTTTCTTTTTCGTAGTCAAACAAAGTTGCTTTACCTTTTTTTCAGGTTCTTGGCTCTACTTGGTCTTACTGAATGAAGAATGAAAACCCGCTCCTTATTTACTGTGACAATATATATTGTTGTGAGGTAAAATTGGAAGTTGCTATTTTGAGATTTTTCCAGTTGAGCCTTTTGTTTTGTTAAGCCTTGCCTTTTGCGCCTACGTGTTGTTTTGATAGATTTATAACTTTGATCTTTTATTTTTATGGTATGCTTGAACTTGGCTCAGTTTGCGGATTTCCTTTAAACCGTGCTAGACATTCTAATCGCTTGTTATGGTTGAGGATAATAAGTTTCCTAGATGGTCATGTTTGGGTTGGTAAAACTGACCTTGAGGTTTTTACCCATACAGAAGATCCTGTTTGCGCGCGCGATTCTCGTGCGCAGCTCGATCATTGGCGTTTAATTGGTTCCTTAGTGCTCGCCAAGTACTTCGGAGCAAGCCACCCAATTTCCCCCTTTGCAAAACAACGGATACACTATGGAAACTCCCACGGTCACCTAACCCAAACATGTCTGCGATTTTTGTATTTAATACGTGGTGGGCACTCCTCGCAAAAAAGTAGTAGAAGAAGAAATGATCTGGAGCGTTGTAATAGGAAAGAATAAAAAGAGAAGAGTCCAGAGTCTTGGTACCTCTCGTTAAAAGTCAAGCGAGTTGCTAACCGCCCAACATTAGCAAGAACTTATTTTATTTTTATCTTATCATTTACACCGCTTAAGAAAGATTTAAATAGATATTATTAGAAATTTTAACGAAGTTATTTCCTTAACAGTTATAATTTAATTTTAGAATCTTTTCAAAATTAGATCTTATTAGATCCAAGCAGAAATTTATAAAATTTCAAAGGGGTTTAGGTTATATTTCTGTTTCTATGCACTTGGATTATTATAGAATGCGAATTTGATATTCATATGTCAATTTGCGGAATACAAGCCCTATATTGTCATTTACATTTTAAGTTTAACCTAAAACTATAAGAAACAAGGAGAATACTGCCTGCGCTAGTTTTAGCGTCGTGTTAGTGTTATCAGTAACACACCTGTATACATAAACACACAGAAACTCACACAAACTCGCCTTCTGAAAATTATTGAGCCAGAAGTCACCAAACATAGGTAACAGTTTAAGTATGTGCCGTACAAATGTAATTAGAAGGATTTATTATTTAGATTACAAAAGGACAAAACAGGTAATTGATGCTCTATCGAATATATATTGAGATGTAGTTAGTGTATGAAGATACTGATAGAAAAATGGACAAAACCCCAAAGCGTTTATCAAGTCAAATAACTTTTCTTCGGTTCAGAAATTCCTCAGAATGGTGAATTGATGATACCCAGCCGAGAAAGGGAAAGGCTTGATGTGTAATGAAAGGATGGCGCGCAAGGTAACTGAAAATATTAAATATTGGCGCATAAAGGAAAAAGAATAAAGAATTATAAATTTTAGCCGCAAGGAAGAATAAATATTTCAAGGAAAGGCGAAAATGGGGTCAAAAACTCTTAAGATGGCGTAAAAGAAATGGTTACCTCAAAAAGTGCGAGCCAGTTGGGGACAAATCACAATTGTACGTAACGAAGAGTACGACGGGAGGGCAGATCTGCCCAGGCTTCCTTCACGGAAGATAGAGGACAAGTCAGCATAGGTGTGAGAGACGTGAAATCGGAAGAAACAAAGCAAAGCGCCGTTTTATTTTTCTTTTACTGGCTCAAACTGCTACGGCACTTTATGTCTATGGTGCGACGTTTCCTATGTTAGGTAAATATCCGTGTTTACATCTTGACACACTGCTCTAGAGGAAACTTAAAGGGAGGGAAAATTGTGATCTCTGTGGTCTTTTGACATACCAATCCATCCATACAGCCACATCTATGCAAATCCTGAGAAAAATAAATTGGACATACCCAAAATGACTAACGATGAGAGAAGATTAAAGAAAATTAATACGAGTGAAACCCATGGTCTTTTATCTAGTACCTTGAAGTTGCAGGCGCCGTCTTCTGGGATTTTCGGGATACACCGCTGGGCCAGAATCGGACAGCAGAAATTCGGGGCGCAGTCAACGTCAGACTGACACTTCTGGTTTATAAAAATAAAAAAAAAAATTAAAAAATACTGATGAAACTGCTTTTCAAACTGAACTACATGCGGTTCCTTCACCTAAGGAACTATTGATGGGCTTTTTGGTTCATTCGAGAGGTAAACTTCAATTTGTCCTTGACACCCCTTCTAGAAATCTACTTGATTTCGTTCTCAGCAAAGTGAGACAACACCCTCCCTTAGCTGCCCCTTAGCTGCCCCTTAGTTACCGTTAGAATTCCCAGGAAACGCTTCACTCTGTAAGCTGCGTTAGCTGCACTGATCTGCTCCTCAGGGTCCATGTGGATTGTCTCCACGTTAATCTTCTCATGGTCGCCCATGCATTGCTTGACGGGAATAGTTTTGCCATCCACGATCATTTTTTTGGTTAACCTGCACGATAGACCGGATTGGCAGGTGCAATCAAACCCCTGTGGAAGGGAAAATAAACCAATGAAAGCGCATTAGAATGAGTGTTGCGAAACCGATTCGTTAGGGACTTTAAGCAAACCACGACGGCTACGGCAACGAGAACGTGGAAAAACAATAGATCTAATTGGCAGAACAATAGCTCAGCACGTGCGTTTTAAAACTTTGTACATTTCTTAGCCGTCCTCTGTAAAACAACAACGTGAAATCACCAAAATTTGCGTCGTCTGCGAAGCGAAACCGCGGCGGCAAATTATTTTAATTTACAATTTGGTACTCAACGCTACTTTTATGCGTTATGTTGAGTTTGAGTTCAAGGATATTTCGTTTTTTTAAATCATTCTATTTTACGACTAAAATAATTGTCCCTATCCGCACACTCACCTCATTGTTACAAGCCTCGAGCCTCTTGAGATTTTCACAGGCCTGGGAAATGATAATCACATGAACAAATTTGAATGTATATGTAAAGTATCCATATCGACGATATTCCTGTTATTTTAAGATGTAACATTTTACTTTCTATTTAAGTCTTTTTTTGTTTTAAACAGTAAGCGATAGAATTGAATGTTATGCGATCCACAGGGTTTCGTATGTCATTTAAAAAAAGTAATTTTTTTGAAATCATTCGTTATTTGTATTACTTCATATTTCCAATTCACATGCATTTTGCTGACTTTTTTTGTGATTTCTCAAACCTAAGCTAGTTTTAATTTTTACAAGCCTTTTTGCATTATTTACGCATTCGATCATATTTTAATGTTAATTTGCGCGCTATAAGTAATAGAATTATTATTACTATTATAACTCGTAACTGAGCTATACCATTGTAGAATGCGAGAGGGAGAGGTGTTGGCGGTTGTTAGTATTGATAGCGGCCAGCAGATATTTTTAGGGCAGAAAAAGAAGAATTTCTTGAACTCAGTTTAAACTATTCTACAAACGAAATACATAAGGGATCAACCCCAGAGACTCACCGCACAAGCAAGTGCGAGACAGACACTGAAAACGACCAAGATCTTCATGACTTCTGACTTGAAGAAACCAACCTACAACTTGATCTTGTTAAGAAGTTCGCAATTGGAAGAGATAAGCTCTATAAACTGCTGTATTTATAGCTTCCTGTTACAAGGCCTCGAATGAAAATTACAAAGTTAATTGTGCAAGTGTTTCTAAATACGAAGTCCAAACGAAAAACAATATCGGTATGAAATTAAGTTTATTCAACTGCCTGGAAAAAAACTATTGTGAAATTATATATCAACAAAAATTTATTCGTAATTTGAAATGATTTTTTGCTTTATTCTGTCACAATACATGTCAATCTAAAACTTCATTTCTTAATGTCAAAATTTGCAAGAAAATTGAGCACTTTGAATCACGGTATATTTTTGCTATTACCGTCCAACGAATTCTAAGGGATTTCAGTCACGGTATTCCAACGAAGAGGCTTCACAAAGTAAAAACGTTGATTTTAAGAATTGATGTATTTTTTCCAAAAAAAAAGTTAATAGAAAAACTGACATTTAAAAGAAAATTGAAGATAAAAAAAAAGGGGAGTGCACTTCAATCAGCTGGGAAAACTCAGGTTTTACCTTCAAGGAAACCGACTTTGAGTATAGCTTGCGAAAAATAAATAATTTTTTTCTTGTTGTTACTGTTTATAATCCAATTTGTTGAAGAATTACTGAGAAACATTACCGTCTTGTTGACATAACCCATTAGCAATTTCGTCAAATCTTTGGTAAGTTGTCACAGATGTTGTGGAACATTTGCTTTGAAAATATTATTTTTTTTACTTTATTTTTCATCAAACTGCGTATTATCCCTTTTAGAAATTATTTTGATCTGTGATAGGGAGAAAACAAGGCATCCAACAGATTTTTCTACCAAAAGCCAAGATTAAAAGAGAATTGAGGTTGCCATTTCAATGAATAAAATTAGCCTTGCCTGTTTTGGGTTTGATATTAAGAAACCAAAGACGACAAAAGGATGAAGTCGATTTTGCGTTTCTGCCAGAAACGCAAATTACACCACTTGCTCTTTAATTTAAACCGCAGTTCACGCCAACATTTGAAAGAACACACTCACGTTTTGTTTTAAGGTTTAACACATTTATTTTGGAAACTGCATCTGGAGTTTTTCAATCTTAGTCTTCGCTTTTATAACTAAAGCTAAGCGCCATTCTTTAAGCGTCCATACACTGCCTCAGAGAGAGCCTCGTTCCTGTGATAGGGAGCGTGATGTAGGCTGTCTCCTTACATTCTAGTCCATCTGCGCAGCCGCACTTGTGTACGTCCTAAAGAATCGAAATATATTATAAATAACAGAGAGGTGAGCTCAAAACACATTTCTTATTCTTCATGGTGTTGATAAATATTTATGGTAATAATGTTTGTAGTCACTTCAATTAATCACTTTAATGGCTAAGAGAATTTTTCAGTTAAGCGTCCCACCGCTCTTATTCCGCCACCAAAGCTTCTGCCTCAAGGTCTGTAAGATTGTTGTGTTGCAAAGCATTGTGGTCCACGAGGCTAGTGCAGGTGTCTCTCTGTGTGTCTCAGTTGATAACGTATTAGTTACAACTACGTCACGTGATTCTTGTACCAGGAGGGAGACTGCAGCTGTCAAACCGGTCTGTCCTAAGTTCTGACTAAAAAGTTCATCTACCAAGGACAAATGACCGACGTCAAACAGTGCATGCCAGAAGGGATGGAGATAGAAGTGGAAACAGTCGATCTTGACGGGGAAGGTGCTGTGGCTCCCATGAAGAGGAAACGTTTTTTGTTTAATGGATTATTCAAGGTAGGGGGGATTTAATTGTAATAATTGGGTAACCATAGAATCATATATCACAGGTGAGTCTGTTCCTCTAAGGATTGTAAAGCGGTCTAAAGAAAAACTAGGGAAGTACAAGAAATACGCTGAACTAGCGTAAAGCAGGTGTAAGGCACGAGCATAAGTCGTGAATTGTTACAGTTTTAGTTGCGTTTAATTGTTTGATAAGATCAAGGGATGTTAAACCCACTATATGCACCAAGTGATAGTAACATATTTCTTTCATGTCTGAAGCTTAGTGTTGCACGAATGTTACTATTGCCAAAAGATCTGGAGATATGTCACGAGTTTGAGAAAATATATGACATTTTTTAAAAACATATTTCGACAGTTCTTCTGTCATCTTCGGTTCAATTTAGACAACTTTGTGCTTTGCATATTTTTTAAAAAAATGTCGTATATTTTCTAAAATGTTACTATTATTTTGCAAAACAGAGATGTACAACTCAAACTGACTGCAGAGGAGACCAGTGTTGCTTATTGAACAAGAGATGCTCTCCGAAACTTCCGAAGTACTTATATATATATATATATATAAATATTATGAGAGGAAAAAAGGACGTAACTACATTTCCCGACAAGCCTGTTTCGTGAATCGCTTCACTCTTCAGGGGTTTATTGAAAGAATATTCATGTGACTATCGTTTATATACTAGGAAAATTTGCATAATGCGCGGTAAACCGCAACGGACTACGTATCACCATCGAAGCAAACAAAAAGATTATCAGCTTCCTAGACGTCACTCTCAACCTAAACAACAGCACCTACCAGCCCTACACAAAGCCTAACACCACACTACAGTACGTACACCGCGAGAGCAATCATCCACCGATCACCACAAAGAACATACCTGCCAGCATCAACAAACGACTTTCATCCCTTTCATCAGACAAAGCTTCATTCGACAAAACCGCCCCCCCGTACCAAAAAGCACTTGACGAAGGCGGATACCAATACACCCTTCACTACGAACCCACCACGACTCCAAAACGCAAAAACAGGCAGCGAAGCAACATCCTCTGGTACAACCCTCCATTCAGCAAGAACGTCAGCACCAATATCGGACACAAATTCCTCAGCCTAATCGACAAACATTTCACTAAGGATCACAGCCTCCGCAAAATATTTAACCGCAACACCATCAAAATCAGTTACAGCTGTATGAACAACACCAAACAGATCATCGACAACCACAACAAGCGCATCTTACACTCGTCCCACTCACCTTACACGAAAGACAACAAAGACGGCACGGAAACCAACAAAACATGCAACTGCCGACAAAAGAACAATTGCCCGCTCAATGGTAACTGCCTTCAATCCTCAGTCGTTTATCAAGCCACCGTCACACGGAACGACAACAACACCTCTGAAACATACATCGGACTCACAGAAACCGACTTCAAAACAAGACACAGAAATCACACCGCATCATTCCGCCACGCCAAGCACAAAAACTCTACCGAACTTAGCAAACACATCTGGACACTCAAGAACGACAACATTGACTATTCTATCTCATGGCGCATCTTATCATCTAACTCTCCCTACAACAGCTCCAATAAAAGATGCAACCTCTGCCTAAAAGAAAAATTCCTGATAATTTACCGACCCGACCTCTCATCACTAAATAAGCGTAACGAACTCGTATCTTCATGCCGACACAGAAACAAAGCGTTGCTACGCAACAACTGAACTTTAAAGTTTTTAAGTTTACCGCGCATTATGCAAATTTTCCTAGTATATAAACGATAGTCACATGAATATTCTTTCATTAAACCCCTGAAGAGTGAAGCGATTCACGAAACAGGCTTGTCGGGAAATGTAGTTACGTCCTTTTTTCCTCTCATAATATTTATTCTGCTCTGCTTCAACGTATTGAGCACTGTTCCACGCGAAAATCGACTTGCAGACTTCCTATATATATATATATAAATAAGGAGAAGCTTGTAAGGGGTCCCACAAACAATGCTGATCAGTCTCAAACGCGCTGCCTGGAGGATCACTGAAGCGATCGTGGGCTCCTGAAATAACGTAAATAAGAGCAGAAATGTAATGGTCAAGAGGCCAACTCCAATGTAGCTTTGTTGGTTTAATAGCTCGACGTTTCGACCGTCTCAGTCTTCTTCAGGAGCATACTAATTACATGAGCAATATTCCCTCATGTAATTAGTTCTTATATATATATATATATATATATATATATATCAATTTCTATAGCGCATTTCCATGTAAATGTTCTAATGCACTTTACAACACTGTGCGGGGGACTTTTCCAGACTGCCGGAGGCAGTATACAATTAATAAAGGAGAAATTTTACAGATGCCCCCTCCCCCCATTCCCAGTAAACAGGCCAGACCACATCACAGTAATCTCGTGATGTGGGTTCTTTAACGTCCCCTGCCGAATTTAACTCATTGATAGGTGCAAGAGACGGGACCTCCGGCTTTACGTCCTATCCGAGAAGACGAGGCAATGTGAGTGGAGCGTCTTGCTTAAAGACACAACGTCAAGCACCAGCCAGGACTTGAACCAGGGCCATCTGACGCAGAGTCTAGCGTACTGACCACTGGACTACTCACGCCTCACAGTACTTCACATGTTATTTAACGGTTAGTTGAAGAATGAAGGTTTACATTATTTCTTGTAGTCCAGTCGTAATAAAGGCAATAACATCGGTGGGGTATCATTAACAATCTTGCTATCGCTATCCTTATTTGCGCAGTTATCCTTTTGATCGTAATCATTATTATTATTAGCGTCCGCCATTATTATTAGTATTATTAGAATTATTATTATCATTATTATTATTAATATCATTATGAGCAGAGTCAAGAGCCTTATCATTATTACTATCGGTATTGTTCTTATTATCATTATTATTATCATCAGACTCATAATTATAAGCAGTGCCGCCATCATTATCAAAATTATCTATATCATCATCACTGTATTCATAACCATAATGAAAACGAAAAAACAAAACAAAAAAATACGCGCCTCTGATTGGCTGAAAACGAGTGTATTTTACCATGTATTTGTAAAACGATGTATATTACAAATAGTGCGCGTGTGCTGTCAAAACTTCGTTTTTCTTGACTTAATGTGAGGATTTTTTCTTTAAATTATTAGTAAGTAATACCATGATTCGTCGTGCAATTTAATGTAAAAGAGAACCTTTGTAAATTTTTCAGACTATAAATTGCACTTACCCTACGGTACCGTGCAATGTTTTTGTCTTTGAAAAATTTACTCGCACTTATTCACACCAAACTGCACTCGAAATCATGTCATTATCCATATTTGTCATTTTTATTATTTTCATTATCGTTTCATTATCATTTCATTATAATAACTATAACCAATAATATTATCTGATTGATTTTTTTCAGCACTTGCACAAGTGTGGTTGCCATGACGATCTCATTTGTGCCGAAACAGCCTCCGTTACCATCTCTCTGACTGCTATCAAGGTCGCCCTGAGGCAGTGCATGTAACTCGTACCAGCCTCTTGACCGAGACAAAGTAATCAGCCGAGGAGAAGACAAAACTAACCATGTAACGCTTGGAATAATTTCAGTGAAAGGAATAAAGAAAGTCTTCGAGAAAAATCTGGAAATCACTTGTTGAATTCAGTTAACAGACTCTTTAATTCGAACAGTTTACTGACCCTGGATCTGTCTCTGATATAAAATCGTTCAATTCTTTGTTCTGAAAGGCAGACAATTTGCCTAACATTATTTCTCAAAAACCAGCAAAATTTGAAAGTAACACGAGATAACACAACCCAATTTCAATTTAATAGCTTAAGCGTGACAAACTTTCATAATGAAATCCAATACTTTGAATTTGCCTTTAAAAAGATTTAAAGGTAAACTACCGTTTAACTTGTGTACACACCACAAGTTACTACAAACAGAATCAAAGGATTCTTGACCGATAGCTTCGACGCGAAGTATACTTGCACATTTGCACATGGCCTCAGCCCGCTTTTTCCTGCGATTACTTCACAAACTTTGATACGCTTTTAAAACTGTCGAAAAAAACATACCGTGCTTTCGTTTGTTCCTCGAGATAATGCAAAGTCGTTTCTCAAGTTTTCGAATAAGATGAGAGGCTTATGAATTTGAAGGGAAAACATTTGGTAGAAACGTTAAGTTGTCGCCACAGTTCGTCCCTAAATTTCAATTTATGAAAATTCTTGATTTGAATGGAGCGCTTCTTCCTACCAATCCCATGTGGATGACCGTGCATTTTTTGATCGGCTAGTTTAGCTGCACGGCCTTTCCACCCCCGAAGAATATTTTTGAATAATTATGAACGAAGTTAATTACGGAATAAATGAGAGGATTCTTTCACCAATTTTTTTTCTTTTAGACTAGATTGAAGAAAAGCATACTTACTGCTGATCTTCTGATCAAAAAAAGGAAGTCCAAAAAGCAATTGTTATGGAAAAAAGAGTTTTTTCACGGAGATACACAACCATGACAAACAGAATATATGAGCGGTTTTTTTTCTTTATCTCTGTTTGATTAATATGGGAAAATCCCGTTAAACAGTTTTTGGGAACAGTCTCGGAGAATTCCCAATAAACTTTTCTCAACTTGAGAGCGTGGCCTCACTACTGAATGATTCTTAACTAATGAAATCCAGCGGTTTTCAAAACTATGATGCCGTAGAGTTTAATGTTTGTTTTTACCAGTAACGAAATTATACTGTATTCGGAAGGAGCTCTGAATTAAGTTCTTTTAAATGAATTCAATTGTTTTTCGTATGACAAATTTTCAGAACGATCTAAGCCATTGTGCCCACTTGCAAACCAGTTCCTCAGATGGATGAGAAACCACGGCGAAGCGAATTTAGGCGTGTGTATCCAACCATCTTATGCCAAAGGCCATGGAAAACTCTGTGTAAATACAATATTGTCAAATGTTCCAAGGACCTTTGAAGAAAAACTATTTTCCAATCGTACGTTGTCTTGAAATTAAAACAAGATCAACAAAAGATTGCTATGTTAGCTATGTAAGTGACTGTACAAGTCTGATGCTATATTTGAATTAAAGAAAGGTTTATTATTCAATGCTCCTGCGAAAACATACTTTATCGTGCTGCAAATAGAGTAAGAAATACTGTTTGTTTTGTTTGTTTTACCAGCCTTTCTTCATCGCCAAAAAAGGAAGTTTTGATTAACAAAATAACACACACTGTTAGCCCTTGTTTTAAGACTTCTTAAACCTGTTATAGATACTTCACGGTATATGACTTATTCTCTTAAAGCACCAACAATTTAACGCAATCATGTTAGTTAAGCTGTATTTGTAGACATAGACTGTAAACGTAGTTATTCGTCGTAGCAGAAGCATTAACAAATCGTCGAATAACCATTTTTCAGAAGTTTGGGTCAGAAAAATTCCTCATTTTCCCCAACAAGGGATTATTGAAGCGCGTTCTGAGAAACATGCATGCCAATTTGAATTTCTCTCCATAACAAATGGTTTCTTTTGTATCATTTCTACAATTATATTCACCATAAAAATATAAGGCAAGGATATAACTGAAATGTAATTGCGTTTGATAAATTTGCCGTGGCAATTAACATTCAGACCGGAAATTGTTTATTCTTCTAAAAAGAGCACATCAAAAATACTTTAGAATGGGTTCTGTTTTCTTTATTCCTTTCAACAAACAGCTAGGCAAATTTTGATTTTACAAAAACAGTTTTCGTTTGAAATACTTGTTTAAAGACTCTCAGATTGTTAGTAATGTTGTAAAAGCTGCTACTCAACCTTTGCGCCTCAAAACTATAAAACAGCTGACACAGCAGATCACAGCACTCAACTTCACCAAAAGTTCAGTTGGATCTGAGAGTTTCTGTTAGTCGTTTCATTGAAGTCATGAAGATTCTCATCATTCTGAGTATTTGCACTACGGCTGCTTTGGTGAGTTTCACAGCAACTTAAGAAATAATTTCAAGCCTTTTTCCTCATAAAGATGATTTATGTGCTTTTCACAGAGTTTTTCCATTAAGCGACAGGCACTTTCTTTCCTTCAGCGAGCGGAAAGTTTTGAAACAATCTATTAAGGCGTTATTGGAGTTTAATTTTTTTGTGTGTTTCTAGAAATGAATTGTTTGATGTTTTTTCCGATGTTTCAACGATACCATTCTCTCCTCTTGGATTAAATGAATGTCATGCGTCAGAAATAGAAGTGATAGTTAAGAAAGAGCTTATTTGATACAAGAAAAAGAATTGAAAATAATAATCGACATTGGATTTTTAGTGTTTAGAGTCTACAGTCACCATGATAATACAGCCTTATAAGTTGGCACAAGGCAGACTCTCGTGGAACAATTTTTAAAGTTAAGACATCTTTTCTACCTTTCTCTAGGGATGCAGTAATCTTCCCAAACTGGCCGCTTGCAACATTGCTCCGGTAGGTGACTGAATGATGCTTGGGGTTCTAAGACTGTTTGGGTGGCTAAGCGTATTAGTAAGAGAAGAATCAAATTCTGTATTATATATACCGGCGCTTGTCCACCGCTAGCTGGACCCCACAAAATCCACTGGTAAATACAATGCACCGCACCAAACTTCTTTGGGGACGTCTCCTTCTTTATTATTGTATTACACCGTGAAACTAAAAATTGATTTAAGAAATTATGGACATGCAGATAGATTAAGAAATGCTTCAGGTGCATCAAACTTAGATAATTTCCGGGTTTGGCGAGGGTTGAAATCAATCGAACCTTTCCTTTCTTTCCTTTGCTGATTTGTTTCCTTACGAGCACGAGTGCTTACCAAAAACTGATCAAAGGGCCTCTTATCAGATATATTGAATTACACTTAAGAACGCGTGACAAGCCACCTAGTGCGACTTAAAAGATTATAATAAACCTGAAATCAAACAAGGAACAGAAACTCGTGCTATAGGAGCACTTACAAACATAATAAAAAAGAAAAGAAATACTCTGTCTTAGCGTCAAGAGGATATCAGGAGAAGGTTTAAAGGAAAAGGCGTCCCAGCGGACTGATAGATCAAAATTATGAGTATGTACGAGAAAGGGAAAAGGGAAGAGAGATTAAAATTCATTATATGATAAGCGTTTCGATTGCTTCTTACTTATGATTTATTTTGGTTTTTTATCATATAAAACAAATACATTCCATGTCGTTGTCTGTCTGTTCTGCAAATGATCACATATGAAGTCAATGTGGTTATTCATTTCAGGGCGGAGGAGACTGTGGCTGCCAAGCCGGTTTGTCCTGTTCGTTGACCAAGAATATGATCTACAATGGACAGGTTATCCCTGTTAAACAGTGCATGCCGGAAGGAATGGACATTGAGGTGGAAGAGGTGGATCTGGATAACCAGTCTGCTGACGAACCCAAGAGGAAAAAACGATTTCTTTTTAACGTAAGAATTTTAACTTCCCCTCCTCGCTTAGAGGACCAAAATGCTATGAGGGGGAGGGGGAAGGGGGAGGAGGAGGTTGAGTGAGGGAGCGAAAGGGTAATATCCACCAATTTTACCGAAAAGTATGATGAACTTTCTGAAAATATACCCCACATCCACATGGAAGCCTGAACAACTGGTATTGTTTCAGCCCTAAACTATACCCACCCACCCCTACTCGGTCATGGCACTGCTTCCTACGATGCCTCGAGTCTGAAATTCATTTTCTTCAATTATCAAATACCGAGAGAAGAATTTCCCGTAAGGATGAACCTCATTCAAAGGGTTACCTTTGGACACCCCGAATCTGTGTTCCCATGCTTTTTCACGAGAAATTTGATCTTCCTTGTCATCAAGTATCTCTTGATCGAATTGATGCTGGGAGTGTTGTCCTCCCAAGACAAATTCAACATTAAAGAAATGAAAAAAAGGATTTTTTTTTAGCTGATCTTCTCAGTCCGAGAAATATTATTTTTTTATCTACGCCATGTTGCATTTTCATAGAGGTGCAGTTCCGAGGCTGAATGTCAAGATAACTACTGCTGTGCGCTTGGCAAACGTTGCGCTCCTAAACTCGGAGAGTTCTTCACTTGTTTTTTTGTGGTCAGTAACAAAGTTCTCTTTATAAATGTGTTTGTGACTTTTTTGGTAATGAATAATCGAAAAGTGAAGTAAGATATTTTGTTTCACGATATAGAAACTTACATATGATGCACGATCCTCGCAGTAGATAGCGCTATTTAAGCAATAGCGAAAATCAGACCTGAAAAAAATCAGGCCTGTACGAGATTCGAACCACTGACCTCTGCGATACTAGTGCAGCGCTCTACCAATTGAGCTAACAGGCCAACTGGGAGCAGGCCGTTAAGTTGATTTGTAATAAACCCGTGAAAGTGATAAATGAGATACAATGAAATATATGAAGTTCAAAATATATGAACTTCATATATTTTATTGTATCTCATATAGAATCTTCTTTACTTGGTTTTAGTGACAATATCAGTGTATTATCAGCTAATGCCATATTTTTTACACTAGTTGTAACTACGTCGTGAAGATTTCGGTAAAAATATTGGAAAAGTATTGGTACAGTATATTAGCAACAGAAGTCTCAGAAACGTTTCATTACTTATCTCCTTTGAGGTAATTTTGAATTTTGAAGGAGATCACGTGATTTTTATGAAAAACAGAGGAAGGGGCTGTCAATTAATTGTCAGTGGTAAGAGGGGTGGGGCATAAAGATATTACAAGGTGTTATGGAGGATCAAGTGAATGTTATTTGGACACAACCAAATTCCTCCAAGATCCCACCGGTTCACTTATTTGATGAAACAGTTAACATTGGTCCCTTAATCTTTCTGTATAATTTCTTTCCATGAGTGCGCTTCGTACTTTTTTCTGTCTCTTTTTTATTACCATAGAGCAAGCATAACTGCGGTTGCGGTAATGGTTTGGCCTGCAAAGTAACAACCACGATCCGATTGCCTTTTGGGATCAAGATTCCCATCAAACAGTGTGTGAAGCCCGAGTGAACATGGCGCAGAACTGACATGATTCAAAATTGCAGATAAAGTAGTTTGAAATTTGTAGAGCAAAGTCTGTAACAACAAAGTGAGGAATAAAAGCACATTGAAAACCTTAAACAATCTCTTTCCAAAATATGACTTTGTAAGCGGGTATTAGAGAGCGCCAAATAAGAGTCAGGTCCCTCACGGTCACGGTCAGTGTTGTCTGTATCAGGGAGGGTAGGGGAGGGGAAGGAAAGTGGAAGGGGGGAGGGGAGCGTCAATTGGTGGGAAATTTGAGCTTCGTATGAAACCCTACTAGTCAGCGAATCTTAGCCTCGCTGTTATTCTTCTCTTGACTATGCATTCTCTCGTAAATTAAAATAAGAATATGGGTTGTATGAGGATAACTAACTTTACTTGATACTTTTTCCAGTTCTCGCACCCGTTTCACAGTTGATTTTTAAAACTCGTACCGAGATTTTCTGTGTTCATCCACTGTTAGTGGCGCGGTTGAAGAGTTGAAGATAACTGATTTCAAGACTAAGATATTACCGTTTGCTCATAAAAAACTTGGAAAAATTAAAGAGCCCCATGTGAAGTCCATTTAAAATTTGACACAGTAATACTTACAAATGATGAATTGTTCTTTGTGTACATTGTGTATGTGTACTGGTGTGTGCTATTATCTATGCATAAGTCGTAGCTTCTGCCCGGGCTTGAATGAATGAAGAGATATTTGGAAGAAGTGTGATTCACATTTAGTAGAGTGACCTGTTCAGATCAAATACACCTAATCAAACATATTGTTTAGGTATATTATTACTTCTTTTAAAAACCTTACCCTTGCTCAATTTTTGGCATATTAATGTACAGTTTTTCATCATCTGTTGACAATTTGCCATTTCCTTCCGATTTATTCTATTCATTTTGATATATGAGTTCTTCCTCCCCAGAGGAATATCTGGTCTTCTTTTACTATCCCTCTGACTTGTAAGTATCAGATTTTAGTAACATCTTTAAAATAAATTAAAAGCATGTTGTACTTTGCCGCCTGCTTGCTATCCTCATAAATTACATAATTAGGCATCTCTCCACAACTGTTACAGTAATCATGACTGTCCCCAAGGGGACTGGTAATGAAAGGTTTCCTTTATTGTTATGACCCTAATGCTTGAACCAGCGTGACGTTGCAAGGAGACATTAGATACCAAGAACTCCAAGCTGTCTGAGGGTTGAAAAATTTCGATTAGTGTCAGCGAACAACTCGACGGAAAAATAATTAGTGAGTACCAGCCGCTGTTCGGGAAATGAGCCCATGCTCTTATCCAGATCTCAGTAACCGACGGAAATCGAACCTGCATGTGGATTTAAGGATCGGAGCTGACGGTAGGAGAGAATGCTTTGCTGTTTGAAAGAGTGCCTTCAGTCTCTTTACCAGGGTGCCTGGCAAAATATGGATATTTTTTGCTTTTATAGATTTGATGACATTTCAAGGTAGCCCTTTTTTAAGTCCAACCAACTACCCTTATCGCAGCGAATAAGAGGTAACTCGTGGGTCCTACCCTTGTAATGTAATGTTTTCTTGGAAATAAATGTGCAAGAAAAGATTACGAAGACAAAGAAGAGATGTGGTGGGGGAGGGATCTGACCACCACTGAACAAAATGTTACCTTTTCTTTTGGTAGTGTTGTTCTTTCCGAAACCCTTTTTACAATAATATTTCAATGCTAACCAGGAGGGTGATGCTCGAGGGACAACGGCTGCATTTTCTCTAAAACTCTCCGGGTGTAAACTGCAGTAAATATATAGAAAGAAGTAAGAAGAATCGATATCAAGATCTTGGAAGTAAACGTGTTGATGAAATGGACTACAACTGGATTATGTACGAAGTAAATGCAAAGGAACTCCTTTCTTACCGCATTTCATAATTTAATACAATGTCTGCTCTAGGTTTTTCCAATAGTACATGACTTCTAAAGTGGAAAGTGGTATAAGGATTTAAAATGCATTTTAAAAAAATGCAAGCCAAAAACTTCAAAGGTAAAATATCTTTAGATTATCTGTAACACCAAAATTGAAACCTGGTAATTAGCTTATGCTTAAAGCTGTTCAGAAAATCATAAAATTGTTGTTTGTGTCTGTGAAAATGACTTGATAACAAACCACATAAAGTTGCACATCGCTTTTTTTATAAAAAGTTGCTGAAAAATCCAACGGAGACCATGTAAAATTAGTTCAAATGTTTTATCCACATAATATGTCCTCCGTATGGCCGCAACATTAGCTACTCAAAATCCACAGACACTGTCCTCTGATTTTCATCAGTATAAATCCCCAAAACTGAATATGATGAAACTCCAAAAAGAGTTTTGAACTGTACATACAATTGATCGCTTTGGTTGCAATTAAAGTCGCTTCTTTAATAATTGCCTCGCAACAGGCTGTTTAATACTTGCAGCCGCTGCTTGACGTTTAATTTATGGTTTCCCTCTGTTAGTTCAATCTACCATTGATCGATGCCACACACCAGGGATCTAGTCATGTCTCGTCTACACACAAATCCCTCTGTAATGACCTAAAAGAAAAATGAAAGAACTACGAGATATAGAGGCATATTCAAATTTGAGGTGTTTCTTGAGTTCCTATAAGGGACTCTCAGCATGGGGATGGGGACCCTAGATGAATGAAGTAACCCGCCTAGCCGTGGTCGAAAATTAGTCCTCGTCTACATACAATCTTACAACTCCGGAATCCCGGGGTGAGTTATTGTTGGCGTGCTTGCTCATGTAACATGAACGCAACCCCGGGCGGATCACCCCACCTTGACACGTTTATATGGCAAATTGTCGGGCAGACCAAGTAACCTGCCAAGGCAGGTTACCCCCCCCCCCCATCATGTAAACGTGATTACCATAAAATAAGAGATTATCTGGACAGGCGGGTACTACTTTCCTGGAGTCCCTAACCTCCATGTAAACAAGCCCCAACAAAATGAACCTAAGTCCCGTGCTTTATTGAACGCAGTGACTCAACTCAAAACACATGTCCTTGGTTTTTTGCTCTCTTTGCATTATGCACCTTCTATCTCGGCTGTTGGATCAAAGTGAAGTTTATAAAGATAAAACTGAATTTGACCTCAGAGTAGCTGAAAAGATGTACAAGTCCTAATTCAAGAATTGTCAATGTAAGGATAAAGTAATGATTAACATCTCACTTTTCCTTGATTGGACAAAATTAAAAGTGCACTCACGTTGAGAACATCTACATCTCGGTGAATTCCAGTTTCACGTCATCTCCAATGAGGACAAAAGGCGCCCAGTAATACGCTTTTCTAAACATTGCAGTCTCTCTCATGCACTTCGTGGCTTGATTGACAGCTTCACTGGCACTCCTTCCTTCAGCCAGGGCTCCGTAAAAATATTTCATAAACATCAGAGTACCATCGTCGGCAATGTCCCACAGGGATACCAGAATGGATCGAGCACCGGCACCCAAGAACGCTCGTGCAATGCCAACCACACCCTCGGCCATGACCTCTCCGCAAGCGCTGTGACAACAGCTCAACACAACCAGCCTCGCTCGCAGCCCAACTTGTAAGACGTCTTCCATTCTCAGTAAATAGTCTTCCTCTTGAGCTTGACGAGTTGTCCTCTTGATGTTTGGTGCCAAGAGAATTTCTCCTGTTTCTTTTTTACCATGTGCTGCAATGTGAATTAGGGCAACTGAGGACATTCGCCTTAGTACCTCGTACTTTGTCGCCTCCTCTCCAATAAGAGGAGCAATGCCGATGATTTCTCCAATCATCTTCACCTCTTTCCTTGCACCCGGAAGTTGACTCAGCAATTTCTCCTGATGAATAACCTGTTTGTAACACGGATCACCCACGAGCAGTGCACCGGTTTTAACATGAAATTCTTTCGGGCAGTCAGTGATTGATTTTAAAATGGATAAGGATGGAAGCACTCGAATCCTGAAAGATTCGCACAGATACCTTGAATTCGAATCCACCAATGCAGCGTAAGGCACCAAGCAGAGTGGACCTTCAGGAACAAATACAATTTCATCCCCTTCCACCAAATCAGCGATAGGAGTAACTATGATATCATGGAGTTTCCTCAGGGCATTTGTCATGGAGTTTCGCAAGGAGTCATCGTTCGCTCCTTTTCCATCTCGGCCCACTTCAGGTAAACTTATTTCCCATTCAACAGCAGCCCTTGCATTGACTTGTGAGCGAGTAGCCTTATTCAGAGAGGTGATATAGAATTCTAATTCATCCTGGTAAACAAAGTTGTTCACATGCTTCATTCTCGATCCGACGACTTTCCCATTCCGAATAACCCACGAAACAATGTAAGGTCCGGTGATTGCTAGAAAAACTGCATCTGATAAAATGTTTTTTAGTGAAAGGCAATCAGAGCCTTTTCCAGAGCTCCACCGAGCGTAGGCCTGTACTAAGTTATACTTTGCATCCACCAAGTCTCCTAGAGCCTGTGCACGTCCCTCCTCGGCAGCAAGAAGAGCTTTGACATCCTCACCCTGTCTCAAAAGAACGCGCCAAATACCCTTGTATGCTGTTTGGTAAACATTTCGGAACGAGATCTTCCATACATCGTGAGTCAGAAGAGTAGCACGAAGCTCATTAAAAACCTCCCCACTGGAAACAAAATAGTCCAGGGCCAATTGGAGACCCCCCTCCTTTTCATGAATGAGAGCAAGATTACATTGAGTCATGGCCATTTCAAGCATTTGCCCTTCTTCTTTGGAAATTTCTAGCGCGCTTTTAGAGTACTCGATGGCTGGTTTGAACTGTCCTAGACAAGAGTAAGTACTGCCAAGATTTGCATAACTCTTTCCTTCTCCAGCCTTGTCTCCCACTTCTTTGGCAATTTCTAGGTGACGTTTATGGTACTCGATGGCTGTTTTGAACTGTCTTAGACAATGATAAGCATTGCCAAGATTGCCATAACTCTTTCCTTCTCCAGCCTTGTCTCCCACTTCTTTGGCAATTTCTAGGTCACGTTTATTGTACTCGATGGCTGTTTTGAACTGTCCTAGACCACGATAAGCATTGCCAAGATTTGCATAACTCCTTCCTTCTCCAGCCTTGTCTCCCACTTCTTTGGCAATTTCTAGGTCACGTTTATGGTACTCGATGGCTGTTTTGAACTGTCCTAGACCATGATAAGCATTGCCAAGACTTGCATAACTCCCTCCTTCTCCAGCCTTGTCTCCCACCTCTTTGGCAATTTCTAGGTGACGTTTATGGTACTTGATGGCTGTTTTGAACTGTCCTAGACCATCATAAGCATTGCCAAGATTTCCATAACTCCCTCCTTCTCCAGCCTTGTCTCCCACTTCTTTGGCAATTTCTAGGTGACGTTTATGGTACTCGATGGCTGTTTTGAACTGTCCTAGACCACGATAAGCATTGCCAAGATTTCCATAACTCATTCCTTCTCCAGCCTTGTCTCCCACTTCTTTGGCAATTTCTAGGTGACGTTTATGGTACTCGATGGCTGTTTTGAACTGTCCTAGACAATGATAAGCATTGCCAAGACTTGCATAACTCCTTCCTTCTCCAGCCTTGTCTCCCACTTCTTTGGCAATTTCTAGGCGACGTTTATGGTACTCGATGGCTGTTTTGAACTGTCCTAGACCACGATAAGCATTGCCAAGATTTCCATAACTCTTTCCTTCTCCTGCCTTGTCTTCCACTTCTTCGGCAATTTCTAGGCAACGTTTATGGTACTCGATGGCTGTTTTGAACTGTCCTAGACTATGATAAGCATTGCCAAGATTTGCATAACTCCTTCCTTCTCCAGCCTTGTCTCCCACTTCTTTGGCAATTTCTAGGTCACGTTTATGGTACTCCATGGCTGTTTTGAACTGTCCTAGACCATGATAAGCATTGCCAAGATTTGCATAACTCTTTCCTTCTCCAGCCCTGTCTCCCATTTCTTTGGCAATTTCTAGGCAACGTTTATGGTACTCGATGGCTGTTTTGAACTGTCCTAGACAATGATAAACAATGCCAAGATTTGCAGAAATGTATCCCTCTGCAGCCTTGGCTCCTACTTGTTTGGCAATTTCTAGGTGATGTTTATGGTACTCGATGGCTGTTTTGAACTGTCCTAGACCATCATAAGCATTGCCAAGATTTTCATAGCTTCTTCCTTCCCTGGCATTGTCTTTCACTTGTCTGGCCATACGTTCTACTGTCTTGTTTAAGTCTTCCTAAGGGTTTGGAAATGTGTCGCAAACTTTTATTATACTATTATTCGAACACTTAGTTTTAGGTCCGAATGAAGGTCTTGCATTAAAGGCCAGAGACAACTAGTTTCCTTGTTAGACCTTCGTGATTGGTCTATGAGATACACTAGTACAAAGGTTTTATGAATCCTCGTTCGATGTGGATTTTCGAATGACATGTCGTCTTTGTGAAAGTGACTAAGCGCTAAAAAATGAGGTGATGGAGGGGCAGGCTTATGTCTAAGCCATTGAAATATGCCAATTGATAATCATTAGAACGTAAGTATTTTTTACAAGACTTCGGCCTAAAGGCTAATCACTTTTTGATGTTCTGGGTGGGAGTAATGTCATCTTAAACAGCTTGAAGATAAGTTTTGTCTATAGAAGCGAGTAAGAAAAACGGAAATTATTTCAGTGTGGATGTCTGACGAAACAGAGAAATTATTTATCACTGAAATTGAATGTGACTTCGGAAAGATCGACAAGTGTTAGGTGCTAGACAGCTTCTGAATTGTTCCTCTCTGTCCCCTCATTTTCCACTATGTGCACCAATACTCTTCCAGTAAGGCGGCAAACAATCTTAGCTTATAATAGAATTATAATACGACTGAAAACTGGTTCTTAAGTGCGTGGCTCGCCGTTCATTTCAAATACTAGAAGTTTTAAGTCACGTGAAAAATACACACTGACGATTTAAATGGATAGAAATAGTTGACGTATGAAATAATTTCTGACTAAAAATAACTGTTATAGTTATTTAAACCATCATAATTTCATATTGAGTACTAAAAAGTGCCTAAAAAGTTTTTCAGATCGACAAAAAGGACCAAAAAGTTTTTAAAATTTGATTTTTGTTTTCAAAATGGTGACAGCTTTGCCGGCAAAAACAGAACCGACGAGATCGAGTCTATCTTGCTCTAGGTGTGACTCAAATCTCCCCTACGACCTGAAAGCTTTATGACTTTGCGAATACAATCCGAGAGTTATCGGAATCATCATCAAAAAGTTATTTGAACCTTGTTTATAAAACATATTAACTATTAACAGTAATGTGCGCTCGTCCGAGGCTCTCCTAAGGTGAGCAGACTCGGTTGCCAGCTTGCTTCTGTCATAGAGATTGAATTCATAGGAATGTGACATTTAGAACTAAAAAAGGATGAACGAGTTACCGAAACGTCATTCTAAATTATTATCGCTCATTTTTATTCTTAATGGCTTGTCCAAAGCCCTCGGTACACCTTGAGTTGGCAGAGAAAAAAAATACAAGGTTCCTAGGGCATACTTAGCCGCTAATATTTTGCACCTAATAGACGAGGGATCAATCGCCATCCAATACTGGCTACTACATGTCCGTGTGATCGTAACGACACAGCGATGTAATTGGTTGGTTTACATTTAAAAGATGTGAACTCGAGATGCTCGTTTTAACCTCTTTAAATTTTTTTGCCGCCTAACATAATTTCAAGAGAAAAATCGAGTTTCCAGATGGGATCTGTAACCACGACCCTCTGTGATCTAGTTGGATGCTCTAATCACTGAGCTACAAGAGACTCAATGTATATAAGAACGATCCTTCGCAGTAAAGCACTATTTGAGCAATAGTGGAAATCAGACCTGAAAAAAATTTCAGGCCTGTACGGGATTCGAACCACTGACCTCTGCGATACTAGTGCAGCGCTCTACCAATTGAGCTAACAAGCCAACTGGGAGCAGGCCATCAAATTAATTCGATATAAACCCGTAGATGGGGTTTATATCGAATTAATTTGATGGCCTGCTCCCAGTTGGCTTGTTAGCTCAATTGGTAGAGCGCTGCACTAGTATCGCAGAGGTCAGTGGTTCGAATCCCGTACAGGCCTGAAATTTTTTTCAGGTCTGATTTCCACTATTGCTCAAATAGTGCTTTACTGCGAAGGATCGTTCTTATATACGTCTCATAACCGCAGTTCACTCATATGTTTCAAGAGACTCAATGTTGAGCAAGGGTCTATTAGTGGGTATTGACTAGAACCGCATCACGCGGCTACACAGCCAAACCTCTGCTAGCGCATAGAAGCTCACTAACAGCATCACGCTGTCACATTAGAGCATCAAATGCATTAAAGCATCACATGCAGCCGACCAGCCCTCAAAGTAAGCATGTAAAGATGAAATAAACAGTTTTTAATATAGGAGGAAAATCGAGTTTCCAGATGGGATTTGAACCCACGGGATTTAAATACCCAATTGAATACCCAATACCCACGGGATGGGATTTGAATATCCAATTAGTGGGTATTGAAGTCAATACCCACAAATTGACCCTTGCTCACCATAGTGTCTCTTGTAGCTCAGTGGTTAGAGCGTCCGACTAGATCACGGAGGGTCGTGGGTTCCAATCCCATCTGGAAACTCGATTTTTCTCTTATATCAAAAATTGTTTATTTCATCTTAACATAATTTTATTTAAAGAAACAGTTATGAAGGGATTCTCAAGTTTACCTTTTCTTGCTGTGGCTTTATCTCTCCGGATGCGATTGTCTCCCCAACACACTTGTTTAGTAGATGACGCAATCTTTCCCTATTATCGCCTATCTTCGTATCGTTAAGTCAAATGAAACTGCTGGGAGGAAGGGTGGAAGGCTCAAGGTTTGTTTAATTCAGTGTTTTGGTGAATGCCATGTATAGACTGCAAGACGTCTTTATGTTCTAACTGCAAATTGCCTTTTTGGCTGTTGAAAACTCGCTGAAACCACGTCGCAACAAAGATTTGAATGACCTTTAAGACAAAATTGTCGATAATAACTGTACTTACTTTGCAGTTCACATAGTCATTTATTCCTTGTGCAATTCGTTTAAGTGGTCCACTTTTCAGCTTTTCTTATTGTTCGCTTTGCCACTTTGTCTGCCTCTTAAATGTCATTTTATACTCATTAACATAAATTTGAACGGGGGATAAATTGTGTCGAGTCACTTCGAGAGAAATCTGCGCAAAGGAGCAGGGATTACTAACAAATGCTTTCCAATTATCACTCAGTATAAAACAATGTACGGATATCGTACCCTTTTGACCAAGAAAGGAGAAGCGTTTTGCCCCAAATCCACTCATTGGAAAAGTCTGATCGCTAAGTTCTGATTTAAGATAAATTGACAGTTTGTGACATGTAGAGAGGCAAGGAATTATTGTTTAAGTGTTTGAGTAGAAATGGAATGATTGATCTCTTAAGATGATAACTTGCCAAGGCAAGGAGAATTACATCTTAGCGAAAATTGACACAACAGGAACGTTTTTAATACGCTCAAAAAGGCTGAAGAACTATATATAAGTATTTCGTGATGTTTTGACGGGATAAAAGAAAAGGGCATCTAAGAATTACAAGAGGTTTCAAAGTTTGTTTGTTATAAAAGGAAGTAAGGGGCCACCAGTTTGATGCAAATGGCATACACTTTAAGAATTATGGAACGAGCTCTGGGGGACAACGGGTGGATTAGGCGGCTTTAATCGTCACACAGACTAACAGATGACGAAAAGATAGAACTGTGACAGCAATAGAGAAACAGCGAATGAGTGCTGATTAAGATGGAATTAGAACTGGCAGTTTCAGAGGGGAAGGACAACGGCTGGGAAGATTTTTATTTTAATTGACATTCCTGAATCATAGTTAGAGATGGAGAAAAGCTGTGAAAACACAAGAACTATAGGGAGAATGGCAGGCAGATTAAAATATTTTAACCTCAACTGGGGCCAGCATCAAAGCGTGTTCGCAATCCAAAGAGAACCTTTAATTTAGATGGAAAATGAAATGTGCATTACACGAAGGTGGAAAGAGTAAGATATTAAGATCCAGCACTTGTCAGTGCTGGGTGACGAGGTTACATGTGACTAAGACATATTTGGGCAGGGAAGACGCGATACTCTCCTCGCGGCCTGTTCGCCATTTGAGCGCTTTGTTTTGTATGTCTGCAAAAAAACCTCAAAAACTTGGGCCTGTTTCTGAGATTGTTGACAAATTGATATCTATTGTTCATGCCAGGACAATGGATAATGTATCGTTTTTCCTGTGCAAAGCGGGTGTGCAAGATGTCGATAGCTGAGGAAAAACGTGAAACGGCGCAAGATAAAGCTCGGGTATTGCTTTTAGCTGGATAATCCGTTATCCTTGAGGCCCTGGCGATGTGGAGAGTTTGATTAGTCTCTTAGGCATTATAGCAGTAGATATACAGTCAATAAATACCTCCAATTCGTAGTCAGAGCTTAGCGACAGGTGGTGTTTCTGGTTGAGAGGGTTAACATATTTTGCTGAAGGAAAAGGCAATCTTCAAATTACCGCCATACATCGTCGAGAAACTATCAGTAGTTCTACCGTACATGCAGAAACCAATGAGGATATTTATAGCAGAGGACCATGACCATACGAAAGCTAGTAAAAGAACCGTCGGGGTATCGGTATTAACACTGAGCTTTATTGGAGCAAGGAAGGGTAAGAGCGAGGAGAGCAGGTGGATTTACGAGCCAAAGTCTAGGCGAGTCTTAGCGGTGGAATATCTAGATGGAAGAAGAGGCTGTTGTTTGGGCCTTTGACATCTAAAGTAGTTTCCTACCGGGGCTAACAACATAAGAGCTTATCCCTTATTGCAAAGCTGTGAAACAGGTCTTTGGACCCAAATCTAAACTATCGGTCAGAATGGAAAGGTTGGTGTTACGTTTGATGCACTTCAAGGCATGATTCTTGTAGGACCAAAATGATTAGGTCATTGCAATTGGCTCAGATTGGCTCTTTAACTTTTAAACACCAAGTCCTCCACGTGTCGACAATACTACCGTGTGACATGAGTTCGGCTACTCCCTATACGTCCCCGAAAATTGAACAAGCAGGGAGTCTATCATTGCAAGAGAAATTGTAGCCTTCAATAAATGAAAAGTGAGTCTTATAAACAGTATCAGTGCTCAAAAGAAATGAGTGCTCGCTAAGTCCAGCCATACGTATGGCAATCAGACCTAACCTGTGACACAGAGGTCGATACCACATGCCTCTTCACGTGCTAGCCCTGTAAAGCTGTTTTATGACAGGAGGATTTCAACAAAGAAGCCAGAATCTGAATGAGGTGACGAGGGCCACGATGAAAGTGATTAGTAAGCTGGATTTAGACATTTTAGTTTTAACTGAATATGTTAATTATTCAGCACCATAGTTTTAGCCTCAAAACGAAGGCAGATGTAGTGACCATAAATGATGAATAGTATGCTCGTCGTCTCTTTCCGAGACCTAACGAGTTAAGAGGCTAGGTAAATAGAATAACATAGAAAAGGTGGTTTCGCTTCAAGTGACCGTTTAATACAGGTGGAGGACAATGCAAACAAGGCCCTTGGGACTCATTCAAAGGTGACCACGACCGCTTAGTAAAAGTGAAATTAAAGTAATCAAGGAGAAACAAATTCAGTACTTTGACAACTGTCCGACTAATACAGGGTGATCGCTTAATACAGGTCTGACTGTTGTTTGAAGCACTTTTTACATCTTTTATACGAATGAATTTCTCAAAGGATATAGCTAGTCCTTTCTGACACCAGATCTTTGCTTCATCATACAACTTAAGCTGTACACAAGCCTCAGCTCCTATTAAAACAATGTTTGGTGGGAAATAGTTAAGTGCCTTTATTGAGAAGACAAAAGATTGGCATTTTCAATACACAAAAGATGTTTTCCAGTGTGTGACCACGTAGACATGAGCCGAGACATTTTATGTCAACGTAGCCAGAGCCTTTTTACAGAATGGTGGCTAAAGTAAAATTTACCTTTCTTAAGGGCCTTGGTGAAAGTTGGCTCCAATTGAACGGCAACCGAGGCATCATCCAGGCTGTTTTCAAAGTTTCCTAAGAGAGGGATATCATACGATAGTAAAAAGAGTATCCGATTCGCCTTTAAACTGGCGTGTTTACTACTATTTCGAGTTTTTTTCACGGCTGAGTGATAAGAAAACCAGCTCGATCATTTCACCTACGATAATGAGATAAGAAGGGGGACTGGAGAGGAGGAAGAGTAGAATACACACGGGAATTGACGGTGTTAATGGGATTGGCTTATTTATTTCCCCCCTATTTTTAACAGTAGGACCTACAAATTGAGCTTTCCTAACCTCCAAACGTTGAACAAGAGTCGTGAGTGGATATAAGGCTCTCTTCGGGGCTTTTAGTCCAACAAAAGTTGCAAGATACGGATTCTTTGTCTTAAGTAGTCATTATATTACTGGATATTCTTGAATTTGTTTGGAGTCATTGATAAATGTTCAGAAAAATTAGCCTAAAATGGGACCGCATAACCCTTTTCGAAGATGAACTTTTAAAGTAAACTACAAATATTTTAACATTCAAATTCCATACCTAAATGGAAATGTGCTGCTGCCCTGTTACTGTAGAGTTTGGCTGTCAGCCGATTATCTTTGCAGTTAAGTTGAAGTCCCTCGGTGTAGAGTTGTATTGCACCATGATAATTTTCCTGCATGTATTCTTTGTTACCTTGCTGAAGACAGTCCTTTCCTATCACTAAAAACGCAGGGAAACGGAAACGTTACTCGATATGACCACTAACTTGCAACACCTAGGATACCCAGTAAAGTAATGCTCATGTCCAAAACTATACAAGTCCATTTACTGAGTGCTCATTCCTCACATTTTTCCAAATGAAACATGGGTTTTACGATTTTGAGAACATTTTGAGCAAGTGGATCAAGAAAATGTGATCCACAATGACAACAACGATAAAACAGCCTCAACAAGAAAACCATAGACTTAACAACAGCTTATGGCAAGAAAGTAAATAACTGGTTTAAATAGTGGGGAAACACAAACAACAAAGGCGCGATAGGTTAGATTTATTTGACATTTGATTGGCAAATCCGTGACGACATTTTGAAAACAATCGTTAAATAAACTCAAACAAAACAAGAGAGGTTTTGGAATTATATTTTCCATTAATGTACGTTGCCGTTCACAGCATTCCATAATTTGAACTATAACATAACCAAAGTAAAGCGCGCGTTCTTACTGGCCAATTTCGTGTCTACCATTTGCCCATGGATATTCGTTGCTGACATGAAGAAATGCAATGACTGTTTTCCGCACGCTTGTTTTTTCTGGTCACGTAATATTTGTTACATAAATAGGAACTTTTTTGCTTCAATGTATCGTTGTCGTGCTATAAAACAAATGCTCAACACCATAGCGTACGCTACTCAGCTGTGTATGCCATAAGAAGGTTTACTAAGCACTCAAGAAACCAGAGTCTCTCTCGGCTATCGCCCCGCGCGACCCTTACGCTTCTGTGGTACCTAAACACCTCCCACGTGCATCCATTACTCAAAATTAAACGCTGTGGTGTTAACCATTCAATAATTTTCAAGATAAACGGTTCACTTTATCAATTTACAATTTTTAAAGGTTACCTATTTGTTTTTTTAGGGTACAGAAACCACCTTTTTTTCCCGTACGACGGTAGTAATAAGAGTTCCTCCCTAAACAATTAACGTTTCACTTCGTTTTATTTGAGAAAATTGAAAATTTTGTACCAAATCAGTTCGAACTCTTAATCCATTTTTTGCAACGTTCCCACGTTTTCTCACAGCGATGACTTACTGATAAGAAAGATTATCACATTGACAAGTTTGTTAAAAACCATAGTTACGGATATTCGTGGCCGTAAAATTACAAGGTGGTAACAAGATTGAAATAATTTCAGCCTTGCATAACAGACGCTTTAGTATGTAACATCTACACTAGTATCAGATTGCCTCCCGTCTTCAACGTCTTCGTCAAAGAATGTTTGATCTACCGGTATAAATGATTGAATTGTCCTCTTTCAAGTCCACAGTGAAGCTCAGTTTTACCCTAGAACTTTCTCAAAACTTAAATGTGTCCGAAAATGCCAAGAAAAACAGACGCCTCCGCTAGCTTACGGAATGTGGTGTTGTAAACAATTTCACTATGTGGAATGCGGGATGAGAATTTGAAACGACAGCAGGGATAAAAACCAGTCTGTCGTCGTTAGCTATACAAGGGTAGCTTATTGTATTGATTTCCTGATCAAACACAGTGCTTACTGTAAAAGGGTGCTTGGAATTTCTGCGTTAAGCACAGGGTACCTAATTAGACTATGTCGTGACGTTACTGCCGATGTTGCGATTTTCACAAAGTTCAGCCTGGTTTTTTCGTGCGAAAATAGAAAGCCCTAGACTAATTTTTACATCCTCGAGAACAACACTATTTTCACTTATCATGAGCTTAACCTGAACCGATTCTGAGTTACACTGCATGTAGAAAATGATAATTGAAAATTTACTACGAAATGCGATATTTGGATTTTGAAATATTGATAATTTTCAAAAGTGTTCCGTGAGCTCCAGATTAAATAAAATGGTCCCGTTTTTGACTAAAACCATGCCTGTATCCTTCCTATACAAATTTATAAAATTAATATGAGCCTGCTTTCTTTAGCACTTTTCATAAAAAAGCTCATTTGCCTCTAGTCGGGGCACTGATTTCCGCCATTTTACGGCTACCGACGCTCGTTTCAGTTTTCGTGAGTTTTCTAGGATAAAGATGCAAGTCTGAAAACAAAACCTTACCACGTTTCTATGTTCACTACAAAGTATCTCTGGGAAAAATTTGAAGGTTTTCAATTTTTCGACCATGTGCCACATTTTTCGATTTCCACTCGGTCAATTCACAAAGTCGCTCGTAAATGGCCACTAGTGGGCAAAATGTTAAAACAGCTACTAGTGGCCAAAAGGACAAAGCGGTACCTTGTAGCTAAAATGGAGAAAGAGCCACTTGTGGTCAAAATTGCAAAACGGCCGCTTGTCGGCAAGATTCGTAAAACGGCCACTTTTGGCCAAAATGGCAAAACAGCCGCCAGTGGCCAAAATCATCCAAAACGGCCACTAGTGGCTAAAATCTCAAAACGGCCACTAATGACCAAAATCTTGAAAACATCCACTAGTGACGAAAATGGCAAGACGGTAACTAGTGACCAAAGCTGCAAAACGGCTACTAGTGACCAAAATTGCAAAACAGCCACCAATTGCCAAAATTGCAAAACAGCCATTAGAGGCCAAGAACGGAAAACGGCCACTAGTGGCCAAAATCCCAAAACGGCAAGAAGTGGCTAAGATGGCGCAACGACCACTAGTGCCCGAAATGGGAAAACGGCCAATAGTGACCAAGATTCCAAAACGGCCACTAGTGGCCAAAATGGCAAAACGGCCCCTGGTGGCCAAATTTCGGAAACGATCACTAGTGGCTAAAATATCGAAATGGTTACTAGCGGCCAAATTTCAAAACAGCCACTATTGGCCAAAATGACTAAACAGCCACTAATGGGAAAAATTGCCAAAAGGTCAATAATGGCCAAAATCCCTAAAGGGCGACTATAATAGCCAAAATCCGAAAACGGCAACTAGCGGTTAAAACGTTTTGTGATATTTTGTTAGCCTTGGCTCGCGCTTACATTGGTTTTGCTTTGGTTTAACAACACTTAAATGAAAAGCGCTTTTAAAGCAGTGGTTTAACTGTAATTGTTAATTGGATGTCTGATTTAACGTTTAGTTCAACGCATTGGTTGTCTCACTTACCAACTAAGGGGTCTTCGTCTGGATCCACATCTTGATCACCTGAATTGTCGCTCTCTGAAATCATAGCAACGATATATAAGATATAATTTGCGCCTGATACAAGTCAACTTATTTTCGACTTAGGGACCCTTAATGAATGTGCAATTCATGGAATATACAGTTTGATTTCCATGCACGTTATTAACCCCACTGATTGGACTAACAACGCATCAATTTGATTGAATCGATATAACTGACCCTGTTTGTGGACAGGTTAAACTCTTCCTCATCGAGTTTGTATCAATGGCACATGCTAAATGTTGATCACGATCAATTTCTCACCTGACGAATTGTTGACGGCAAAGTCCTCGTTTCCTTCAGCAGCGTCAACTTGTGCCTCTTTGAGAACTAAAATGAAAGGGGTGATGATAACGGCATAAACAATTATGATTTTTAACGGTCCTTTGTATCTTACTCTTTTATCTCCTGCCTTTTACCCTTCTGTTGAGAAGAATCTGCCCTAAGTAGGTAATTCAGTTTCCGAGAGTCAATCGTTTAACTTAACTCGGTTAAACATCGATCTTGCAGAGTCCCAATCAACATTTCGGCCCGGTAAACGACGTTCAGAATGTAATTGTTTGCATCACAAATTCTCATCGCCGATCTTTTAAGCCGCTCCCTGTTAGTTTGGTTCCTAAATGTTTTTTATTTTGTATTTTTTATGGATCTCGCCTTAGTCTTGGTGCAAAAAATCTTGGTGATAAGCACCACCAATCTTTTGCAGAAGAAATTTCTTTGTATACCAGGCCGATATTTCTTTTCTATACCAGGCTTACCCTCTCTCAGTTAAGACTTTAATAATTTCACCGAGTTTTCTGACTTATTTACCTTCCACAGACGTATTGCTTGAATCCAGGTTTTTGTCACCGGAAGTAGCCTTACTTTTGTCTGTTAAAGAAATGACAAAGAAAAGACTTTCACTGTCTGTTTTTTTTTTTTTTTTGGCGCATATTGTGTGTTCTGTAATTCCCTATTGAGCTGATTCTCTTTATCGTGATCAATAAATTTTCTTTTGATCACAGGCGCGATTCTTGAATCAAAACAATGATCGCGGAATTGACGACTGGTGTATTCGACGGTCGCGATACAGAGACTCTTCGTTATGCTCATCATAGCTGACAAATAACGGTTGGAGTTGTGTCATTCTAGTTATGGTTAAAATCTGACAAAGTCTAATTTTTTCCTCACCTGAGAAACTGCTGTCAACGTCAGCAATAGCCAGGATTCCATCGGCTGCCATATTGGTCTCTTCGTCAACTGAATATAAAATAACGGTTAGTTAAAACAGGCGCGATCTGGGGTGAGGTTCGTTTTTTCACCCCCTAATACATTCCAGGATTTTCCCCATAAAGTAACAATATTTAAGTATAAAACAGCTTAAAATACTGAAAAAGATCAAATTGCACGGTGATGGTGCAATGTTCGAGCTCTAAAGAAAATTTACCCATTATTTTATTATTTTTTATTTTATTATTTTTTTTCACTCGAAAGTTCAACTTCTCTCGCAGCATTTCTAAATAACCCTTGCCATTCTCAGATTGTTTAGTACAAATTTGGTTGATTTCTGTACTTCTTTTGACGATTCACGGCCCAGAGTCGCTTAACCAAATAAACTCACGACACTGTCAGAAAAATCTTCAAATTTGTTGGATATAACAGGGCCTTAAAAACCTTGGTTTGAAGGTTAGAAAACTCTACGGAAAAATTGTATGATAGGAACATTCCAAGTTATTTTGCCTTGTTTTAAACAGAAGCTGTGCCAAGTCTCACTCAATTGTGGAGCTTCCTAGATAATTTCCCGCAGATTTAGGCTTACACACATTAGTAGTTTAGATTATCTCTTACTTATACCTTTTGGTTTGCTTCCATCATCATTTGATTCCTTCTTGGATGTAAAATAATCTTGAAATAGTAAGAAAGACAAATTCAATTAGAACAATGAACTGAAAATATTAGATTGTGCGGTGACGATATAATGTTTGGGCTGTGAAGAAAAAATTATTTTCTATTCCTAAGACTGACTCACTGATACTCACTCGATCCGTATTCAATCTGTCGAAAGTCCAAATTGTCTTGCAACAGTTTTTCCGAGTAACCTTACTGCTTTTAGGTCCTTTTGTACAAGGTTCGCTGAACTTATAGCTCGCGATAGAAAATGTGAGAAAGAGTATAAAATTGTTTGATATAACAAGGCCTCAGACGCTTGGCTCGTAGTTGGGAAACAAATTGAATTAATTCCATTTTAAGCTTTCTTGTCTTGGTTTAAACAGAAACTTTGCCGAGCGTCACTTTATTGTGGCTCACACTCATCAGTTTTCAATGACTTTTTGTACCTTTTGGTCCGCTTCCATCGTCATCTGATTCCTTCTTGGATGCAAAATGATCTAAAATAGCAAATAACACAAATTCACTTTGAGCAAAGAACACTGTCAGTGTGCAGTTTGTCACTGTTGAGTTTGTCAGTGTGTTCGTTTCCATAGCGCTCGTTATACTCAGTGGTTACAAACTTAGAATACAATCATCTTCTTGGGCGTTTTTTGCCCCAACCTGATGAGAGTCCATCATCCAGATCCAGTTTTTCTTGGATTGCTGTAACTTTATCCTTCAACGCACCTAAAAAGATAGAATTGGTTTGTGCTTTGGAAATGAATTGAAATTGATGAAAGATAATAAATTGCTAAAAGACAACCACCGGACTTCGCATAAAACATTGCGTCTAATGTGCCAGATCAAGAATAATTGGGGTTGTTTTTTGCCTTAGGTTCTCCTATTGTTGATGTTAATTACTGTCTTCGAGATAAAAGAGTATGGAAATAAATCTGGCCCATTTAACTCCACCAGGCTCAATCTTTTAAAGACTTTGATTTCGCCTCACTTCCTCGCTTACCTTCTGACGGAATATACTTCATATCCAGTTTATTCTCAATAGAAGTAGCTTTACTGTTGTCAGTCAATAAAATTACAACGAAATGACTTTCATTCTTTTCTGAGTTATCAACTGGTCAAAGAGGCAATTCATGGACTAAACTTGTGATAGTGCGATTCATAAGTGCTCTCTCAGATACCAAAAATATTTCAGTTGCTCATCATAGTTGACAAACTTCCATGTCCAGTTGTCTTAAATGGGGCCCTTGATAATTCTATAAAAAATCTGAAGAAGCTTTACATTTTTTTCTCACCTGGTGAACTGTTGTCAGCAAAGTCCAGGCTTCCTTCAGCTGCTACAGGGGAGGCCTGGTGACCAACTAAAATACCCATACATATAAATAATAATAACACTCTTACTCATGAGAAACTCGTGACTTTCTTCATCACCTGATATATTCAAGGTTTTTCCTCTTGAAGTGAAAATATCTAATACCGAAATCAGTTTGGAAAGTAAAAAAATTAAAACCAATGGCTATTATGCAGACCTACGTCAAGGGGAAAAGTACCTAATACCGTAATCAGTTAGGGAAGTGAAAGAATTAACACTCATGGTTATTGTGCAGATTTAGGCTGTCAAATTAATTTCTTCTTATGTTTATTTCTATCCTAAATATTGACCCACAGAAAGTTATTCACTCCGTCTTAAATCTTCGAAAAGTTCACTCGCTTTGCAGTGTGTTTCTCATTGTTTAATTGACGCCTAAGCTTACACACATTCTGAGTTTGCACTAATTACTTGTACCTGTTGATTTGTCATCATCCACATCTGACTCCTTCATGAATCCAAATTGACCTTGAAATGGCAAAGAAGAATACTACACTTTAAGCAAACAAAACTTTGAGCCGTAGCGATTCAGTTGTGTGTGTTTGATTAATTTCCAAATGTCTTAGAGAAGAGCGATTTATTTGCTGTTTTATTGTTCTAACCTGATAAAAGCTCCTCATTTAAATCCACCTTCTCTTGGTTTGCTGAGTCCTTCCCTTTCAAAGTATCTAAAATGAATAAAAAATCAAACACATTGAGTTGTGCTTTGGAAATCTCCTTTGAACGATGATAATAAATTTCAAGACAGAAATCTGCCTACTCTGCAAAGTTCTCAAGCATTAGATCCCTGTATTAGATGCAGCTGCCTGTTAATTCATTTCAAACCAAAGTTCAAATAATAAACCAGATTAATGATTACAATATACCTCTTTACTATTTACAGCTTATCTATGTACCTGTGGGGCTGCCGATCTCTAAGTCTTCTTTTTTTCCAGATACCGATGAAACTTGAGTTTTCTCCGACTCTAAAAAAAATGGGCTTGAATGATCGTCATCAACATTATCATATTTTTGTGATTATTCATGTTTTCATTATCAATAGATTCTGTTTACCGTTCCCCTAATCGTTTGGGTCATGTAACAATTAATTCTACGAAGTCCTTAAGAAATACTTTCCTACTATGAATATGTTGTATTATTAATGATCCAAGTCGGTCCTACTTACCTGTAACTGACGAAGAAGCTGTAAAATCCACTCCTTTATCACTTACGGTACCTTCACTTTTAGCTGTTCCTGAAATTTCGATGAAAAGATGCACCTTATCTAAGTTGATTTTAAATATGGAGCTTTTTAAACAAATTCGCGTAGATTTAGGCTTACACGCATTAGTAGTTTTAGAATTATCTCTAGCTTGTACCTTTTAGTTTGCCTCCATCATCATATGATTCCTTCTTGGATGTAGAATAATCTAGAAATAATCAAGGAAACGAAATCAATTAGAACAAAGAACTGAAAGTATTGAATTCTTTGGTGAAGATGCAATGTTTGGGCTGTGAAGAAAGACTGACCCACTGATACTCACTAAATCCGTTATGATCATGACTTCCTACATCCGTTTTTCAATCCGTGGAAAGTCCAAATTTGTCACGTAACATTTGTTCCAAGTAACCCTTTCTGTTCTTTTAGGTCCATTTGTACAAATTTTGGAAGGGGTAAGCTATGTGCTCCTTTTGTTTCAAGTTATTAAGGCCTAGAGTCGCTGAAATTATTACTCACGATAGAAAGGGTGAGAAAAAACACAAAATTTTCTAATATAACAGGACCTGAAAAGCTTCGCTCGTAGTTGGGAAACATTGAGTTCTTTCCATTTTAAGTTATTTTGCTTTGGTTTAGAACAGAAACTTCGCCGAGCGTCACTTCTTTGTGTATTATGTCGTGCAGATTTAAGCTTACAATGATTACTTTATCAATGATTTCTTTTCAATGACTTTTTGTACCTTTTGGTTCGCTTCCATCATCATTTGATTCCTTCTTGGAGGCAAAATGATCTTAAAACAGCAAATAACATAAATTCACTTTGAGCAAGGAACACTGACAGTGTTCAGTTTGTCAGTGTTGGTTTGTTTTTATAGCGCTCGTTGTACTCAGTGGCTATAAATTTAGAATACAATCATCTTTTTTGCGTTTTTTTTTCTCTCGCCAGAGGAAGGTCCATCATCTAAATCCAGTTTTTCTTGGATTGCTGTAACTTTATCCTGCAACGTACCTAAAAGATAGAATTGGGTTGTGCTTTGGAAATTACCCGAAATTGATGAAGGATAATAAATTGCTAAAAGATAACTACCCGAATTTGCATAAAACTTTGCACCTAATATGCCATATCAAGAATAATTAGGGATTTTTTTTTTGCCTAAGGTTTTCGTAATGTTGCTTTTAATTGCTCTCCAAGTGAAAAAAGAGAATAAAAATAAATCCGGTCGACTAAACTCCACTAGGCTCAATACTTTAAAGGCTCTGATTTCACCTCACTTCCTCGCTTACCTGCTAAGGGAGCATCCTTCATGTTCAGTTTTTTCTCAACAGAAGTAGCTTCACTTTTCTCTATAATAAAAAAAAACAACGAAATAATTTTCACTCTTTTCTGAGTTATCAACTCGTCAAAGAGGCAGTTCATGGACTGAACTTGTAATAGCGTGATTGATAAGTGGTGACTTAGATTGTCGAGAAACCAAGAATATTTGCTTTTCTTATTATAGTTGACAAACTTCCAGGTCTAGTTGTCTTATCATTGATAATTCTACAAAAAATGTAAAGAAGCGTTATGTTTCTTTTTCTAAAATACCAATAAACATTAAATATTAATTAGTACATTGCACGCAGCACCCTTGAGCAAGATGAAGCGGATCCCGTGGCTACCCGAGCGGTCCAAGATGGGCCCAGCTTGCCCGCCCAGGATTTTCGGCATCGATCCCGCGCATGAAGAAAAATTGAATTAGAACTATGGAAACGCAAAAAGCTGCTTAAGAAAATCCAAACAAAGAAAACAGAAACGACTCTCGTAAGTTTGTTAAATACAAACACAGTTGGCTTTCTTTCCCGACTCTCAAAGTAAACAGGTCACTCTTAATTCTTATTTGGGCGAAATTTTTTTGCAATAGCATAAATCCTTTATCAACCGAGCTTGTTCGGTCAAGATCGCTTAATAATAGCATGGTGTTTTTTTGTTTTCTTTTTTTCGCATTTTTATGGACCTCGAATTCGTCACGGTCCATAAAAATGCAAAAACAGAACTTGGTCACGATCCAGCCATCTTGACCTCACGCTTGGTTAATAATGCATATATAATAATAACACTCCTACTCGAGAGAAACTCACGACTTCTGTTTTCTTCATCTCCTAATATATTCAAGGTTTTTCCCCAGACGTAAAAATATCTAAGACCGAAATCAGTTTGAAAAGTGAAAAAATTAAAACACATGTTTAAGGTTGTAAAATATTTTCTTCCCTATCTCTATCTTAAATATTGACTAACAGAAAGTTATTCAATCGATTTTCAATCTTTGAAAGCTCACTTGCCTTGTAACTTGTTTACCAGTGTTTAATTGACGCCTAGGCTCACGCATATTATAAGTTTGCACTATTTACTCCTACCTGTTGATTTGCCGTCACCGTCATCTGACTCCTTGAATTCAAATTGACCTTGAAATGGTAATGAAGAATATTTCACCGTATGCAAAGAAAACTTAGAGCCTTAATTAATCAGTTTTTTGCGTTTATTTTTATTTGCGTGTATTTTCAAAGGTCTTTTTGTAGTCACAAACTTCAGAAGTGAAATTCATTTGCTGTTTCATTTCTCTCACCTGATGAAAGCCCGTCGTCCAAATCCGCCTTCTCTTGATTTGCTGAATCCTTCCCTTCCAAGGTGTCTAGAAATCAATAAGGAATCAGACATATTGGGCTGTTCTTTAGAAAGTTCCTTTCAACAATGAAGGATAACGAATTTCTAGAAAGTAACCGCCTACTCCGCATACACCAAGAAAAATAATTGCACCTTTTTTCGTCCCTGTTATCTCAGTATTGTTGCTTTTTATTGTTCTCAAGCGTTTCAGTATTTTATTCTGTGCGGCTGTCTGTTAATTCATTTTAAACCAAAATTTCATTAATAAATCAGATTGATGATTGCAATATACTTCTATAATGTTTGAAGTTTAACTCTGTACCTGTGGAGCTGCCACTCTCTAAATCCTCAATTTTTCCAGGAGTTGATGAAATTTGAGTTTTATCCGGCTCTAAAATAAAGAAAAAAGAGGTTTGAATGGTCGTCATCACCGTTTTCATCGTCATCAACAATGTCATGCTCTTGTTACTATTTATGTTTTAATTATCAATAGATTCTGTTTACTGTTCCCACAACAGAGCTAGAGAGAAAAGAGTATGGAAATAAATCCGGCCAATTAAACTCCACCACGCTCGACATTTTAAAGACTTTGATTGCACCTCACTTCCTCGCTTACCTGATAAAGGAGCATCCTTCATGTTCAGTTTTTTCTCAACAGAAGCAGCTTCACTTTTTTCTGTCAATTAATTTACAAAGAAATGATTTTCAATCTTTTTTGATTTATCAACTGATCAAAGGGCAATGCATGGCCAAAATATGTGATAACGCGACTGATGAGTGGTCTCTTTGATTGTCGAGATACCAAGAATATTCGCTTTACTCATGATAGTTGACAAACTTCCGCTTCCAGTTGTCTTATTATTGATAATATAAAAAATCTCAAGAAACTTTATTTCTTTTTCTTACCTGGTGAACTATTGTCAGAAAAGTCCAGGCTTTCTTCAGTTGCTACAGGGGAGGCCTGGTGACCAACTAAAATACCAATACACATAAATAATAATAACAATCTAACTCATGAGAAACTCACGACTTTTTTTTTTCTTCATATCATAATATGTTGAAGGGTTTTCCCCTTGATGTAAAAATATCTAAGACCGAAATTAGTTGGAAAAGTGAAAAAACTACATCGCATGGTTATTGTGCAGATTAAGGTTGTAAAATAGTTCCTTATTTATTTCTATCTTAAATATTGACCCACAAAATTAAAGTCATTCAGTCCGTGTCAAATCTTTCGAAGCTCACTTGCTTTCCCAGTATTTAATTTAGGCTTAGGCTCACACATTTTGTGAGTTTGCACTTATTACTTTTACCTGTTGATTTGCCGTCACCGTCATCTGACTCCTTTAATCCAAATTGACCTTGAAATGGTAAAGAAGAATATTTTACTTTGAGCAAAGAAGACTTTGAACCGTAATAAATCAGTACTAGGTCTTTGCGTTTAATTTATTTTCTTTAGGTCCTTTTGTAGTCACAAACTTCAGAAGTGCAATTCATTTCCTGTTTTATTTCTTTCACCTGATGAAAGCTCATCATCCAAATCCACCTTTTCTTGATCTGCTAAGTCTTTCCCTTTCAAAGTATCTAAAATAAATTAAGAATCAAACATATTGCGCTGTTCTTAGGAAAGTTCCTTTAAACGATGAAGGATAATGAATTTCTAGAAAGTAACCCCCTACTCTGCATACATCAAGAAAAATAACTGCACTTTTTTTCACCCCTGCTATCTCAGTATTGTTGCTTTTTATTGTTCTCAAGCATTTCATTACTGTATCATATGTGGCTGCCTGTTAATTCATTGTAAACTAAGATTTAATTTACAAACCAGATTTTTTATTTTAATACTTCTACACTGTTAACAGTTTAACTCTGTACCTGTGGAACTTCCGATCTCCAAATCCTCCATGGCCAGTTTTCCAGATGCCGGTGAAACTTGAGTTTTCTCCGGGTCTAAAATTAAAAGAAAAGGGTATGAATGATCGTTCTCGTCGTTTTTGATGCTGCAACATCATCATATTTCTGTTACTACTTATGTTTTCATCATCATTAGATTCTGTTTACACTTCCCATAAATGTCTGGGTCATGTCACATGACATAATTGTATGAAATCCTTAAAAGATACTTTCCTACACGAAGATGTTTTATTGTAATCCAAGTCAGGCCTACTTACCTGCAATTGACGAAGAAGCTTTCAAATCCACTCCTTTAGCACTTGAGGTAGCTTCACTTATATCTGCCCCTGAAATTTCGTGGAAAAGATGTATCTTAGGGACCGGTCATTATTTATCGCCTGGGGGGGGTCGGAGTATTTAGGGGGGGATCACATGGTTTTTTGAAGACCTTTAGGGGGGATCAGCCGTAATTGACAAGCATAATGGGGGGGATCAGACCAAAAAAAAAGGAATTTTAGGTCGCGCCAGGACCCCGGGTGATTGCATTTGTAAATACTTTGGTAGGATTTGCCGCTGGGACTCCCCCAACCGTATATTCAAGACCACGTTCAGTTGTATTTTGTATTATATAAACTCTATTCTAGCCCAGACACAAAACCCAAACCCTTTTACAGACCCTCCATTTTGTAAAAAAGAATCACTATCGTAGTCTAACATACACGTTTTTATTCAGGCACGATCTAAATTAGAAAGGTAATCAAGATTTTGAGAATGGAATACTTACAATTGCTCAAAATTGTTTCATAACGTTTCAGTTTGTTTTATAGAGAATCGTAATCTAAAATCATAAACTTTCATTATTTTAATACGCGGCCGAATGAAAAAAACAACTAAAAAAGTGTTTATTTTGGTGAGGCTGTATCTTGTTCCGCTTCCGTGTCAGAATCTTCGGCAGCCCTCTCCACTGGCTCTTGCACAGTCTCCTCGTCAGATTCATCTGAATCCTCGCCCGAACTTGACCCTTTTTCAGCACCATTACTGCTATTCTCTTCGTTCATTCTGGCCACTACCACTTTCAAATTGCGTGCCAGCTCTGTTTCAAACACGCCTCTTTCCAAAAGCCATAGCAGAGGATCCAGGTGGAGACGCTTGACAAATCTCGCAGTGAATCCTGCATTAATACTTGAGACACATTTGTAAGTATTCTTTTCGAGTGAATCGAAAACCTCTTTAGCTACCTCTTTTGAGGTAAGTTTTTCTAGGAGAAGTGCTGCTCGCTGATGCAACCTTTTCTCCTTGATTTTTTTCACTTTTCTCTTGTTTTCTTTTTTTCTTCGGGATTGGCCGTTGTTCCCCATGGGAGATGGGAACTTTCTCTTCAAGCTCATGAGGGTGGTCGTGAGCGCATTGGAGGCTTTCTGCAGCTCTTGGTGTATGGCCTTCACTCGCTCTTGAGCTTCCTGGAAATATTTGAGCTCATCACTTGCAAACGACCTTAAGGTACGCTCTTCTGTATAAAGGTTCTTTCGTCTGTTGTTCATAAATGAGAGCAAATCGGATGCTGAATTGAAGGCCTCATTGACAGTGGTCAAGGAGGACTCACACTTCGCGACATCACCACTGCCCTTACATCCATCCACGCCTGACATGAACTTCGTGATGTTTTGGCACACTCCCCAATTCTCGTTTCTAAGCAAGTTGTTTTCTTTATCGGAAAGGGCTTTTATCTTTGTGTTTAACTGCCAACGCATTTGCTGTTGCTCGAGGAGATACTGTTTGAAACCGGCTTGTTTACTCACGAATGAAGATTCATAAATCTGCGGTACAACATTATTGTAGAATTTCAGCCTTTCTGTGTGTGGGTTGGGAAGAAGATATTTTTCCCACGGCTTCTTTTCTGGTGCTGAGTCGTTCCTCAGGAGTTGTAGTTGCCCGGAGCGTCCAAATGACAAAATCGCCTGCTTGCGCTTCTTGGGAGCACTGGCGGACGTAACACCTACCGATCACATAATAAATGTTTGTTAAGGATTGCGTTACAAATTATGCACCATGTTGCCTTACGTTTTTTGTTCATGGCTGGTTTGAAGCACAAGCCAATTATTTTATAGAGGCCTTCAAAATAATCATCTAAGAAACGATAACTCAATACCTTCACTGCTTGTTCCTCTTTGCTTTGATTCGCCTTGTATCTGAGCGAAGAAACGCCTCAGACGGCGAGTTTGTATCTTCGTTAGTCCAATGTCTCGCTCAAGAGTTTCGTCATCGACGTCCAGGAATTCCCCAACTTTTGCAACACCAATTTGTTTAAAATTGTCTGTGTAATTGCTCAAGTCAGCTTTGTTAAAAGATAGTCAATTTCTTTATCCATTGAAAAGGCTTATAATGAAAGCAAATCAGCGCAATTGAACGAGTTCTGTGCCCACGTTTCGGCTAAATATAGGTTTTATATGTTAATATGTAAAAAATAAAGTTAAAGTTAATAAGTCACAACGATGTTAGTTAATAGTAGGTCACAACAACAAAGCATTATTTTAAAAGCGCGCTGAGAAGATTTCCGACAGTTGGACTTCAGACATTGTAATTGAGCAAGAATGGAAGATATGACAGAAAAGCTTAGCAATCTGGACGATAATGGTGATCAGCGAGAACTGAGCGGCTTTTATCAGATATCGACAAGGACCAGGTAAATAAATGATGGATTTGCAGTCTTTATAAAAATATAAAAGCTAGCAAATGTTGTCTGACGGCGTTTCGATGTTACTAAAATCATCATGAAGGAAAACGCGGCAATTTCTTCGTGATACTGGTCCATTATTTTACGCTCAAACTGGTGAGAAGTAAAACAATAAAATATGCATGCAATACTATAAGTAATCATTAACATTGAAACGTCGAAACGACGCGGACATTAATTCTTTGTATTTAAAGACTGCAAATACTGGTATTTGTGGTCACTATAGTTTAGATAGGGTTATTCCCGGCATCTGAAAGACAACCCTATAATTTGCAGATCAGTGGTAAATAACAGTGTTAAATATTTAACTATGCTTACCATTAATACAATTAAATTAAAACGGAAATGTAGAACGTGACGCAAGCGAAGCGTGCGGAAGAAAAAAAACTGTAGGGGCTCCCTCGTGCGTGCGTCAAATGCAGACTATAAACCAGCAGACTTACTAGAAAATTGACGCGATTTAAATTATCGCAAAGTGAAGGCAAAATACTTTCTAATAAAATAAATAAATGCGAAAGGTGTGTTTTTTAATTTCAAACTGATGAAGAAAATTAACGCGGCGTTATAAAGAAACGGAACTTGTAGAGAAAACAGCTACCAAAATCCAATCGTTAAGATACATTCCTCAAGCCCATAGATCTAGTAAAACCGTGAGTTTCTCGATCTAAGACGAAGTCACCTTTTATAAACTACTTCAGGGAAAAAAGAGAATGGAGATTGTAACATCGCAACAAAGCTGCACCCTAGAGCAAAATAGGGGTGTTATAGAAGAAGAATTATCGAGAGCAATTTCAGAGGAAAAGAAGCACAAGTTTCAAGGTCTGCTCTATGTCTTCGATCAACTATTTCTTCCGGTGCAAGATGCCAATGCTAAGACAAGAATTAGGTCTTCAATCCCCTTTCAAGAAGCATTAGAGTACTTTCTTGCGTTTCAACCTCATCACTCTGGGGCACCGTCAAAATATCAGAGAGTTGCCTTTCGCGAAGCTTTACTTCATGAAAAACATGGTCTCAGGATCAATATCATTCGTATAACCGAGGGTTTTGAGTATGTCGCGCTCCGTCCTGACGAAGTCGATTTAGAGTCATTCCTTTTGGATATTTTTAGTGCTTGTAGTACTAAAAGTGGACATAGTGCTCTTGTTCTCGATAAGGAAACCGTGCAAGGTATCGTTACTACCATGGACTCAGAATGGGATAAAATTTGTCTTAGAGTTATATTGCGATCCATATTCTCTAGAGAAGAAATGACAGCCCTAGGCTTCGATCCTGACAATCTTCCGTCTATGACGGAGAGAGTTAAATTCGTTGTTGAAGAGGTAAAAAATGCTAATGAGGCAGCAGCCGACCTCGTTAGGTTGCGCTTAAATTCCAAGAAGGAAAAGCTGGAGAAGGAGATAAAAGAGAAGGAAAACCTTCTTCAAAAGAAAACAAATATTTGGTCATCCAAAACGTTAGAAGAAATCCAAAGCGAAGTACAAAAACTCAAGGAAAAAGTTGAAGACACGGAGGGGCTTCTTCACAGCCAGCCCACCGAAAGCAATTATCAGAGAAAACGCCAAATGCTCAAGCGCCAAGCTTCAAGCCTTATCGAATGTAATCGACTGAAGAGGCGAAAGTTGTCAAACCAAGGTCCGAAGCCAAAGCTAGATGAGGAAGATGAAGACTTCATTGCAAAGGCAATTGAGGATAAATCATCTTATCATGGTAGACGACATGATACGGTCCTCTATACCGGCCAGAGGGTGAAGAAGAAAAACCTTCTTTCAATTGCCAACTACCGACTAGCTGAACGTGGCAAGAAATTAATTCAATCCGCTACAACAGTATACAACAGGGCGAGACCGAGAAACAAAAGAAGTCTCCAAGCGAAGCGCCATTGTGGCAAAGGCCTATTTTGTTGGAAAAAGCCACCAAAAGGCGAAGAAAACACAAACGAAAACACTCACTACCAACGAGCACACGTAAAAAACATAAAAAGACGATTCTGGGGTGCCAGAAATTCCAGCGCGAGAAAGTTTTGTTTCATGAGAAGCACCGATGACAAGGCTTACCATAGACCAGGTACATCTGAAGGTTTTGACAAAGCCAGAAATCTTAGGATCTTAACATTATCAGATCACACTAAAGCAAGGAAGTTGCCAAAGTACGACTGGCCTGAGAAAATGGTATATGTGACCCCGGGTTCTCACCGTGTTTTCACGAAGTCAAGTGTAATGAATGAAACTGAAGAGAAGCTGATAACTGAGGACGATCGCCACTATGTATTTGTCCGGCCCAAAGCAATAGTGGGATCGTCAGGCACTGTATGGGCCAGTGAAACGGTTCGTTTGCGACATGAGGATCCATCAGCTTTTGAGGTTGACGAACCGACACCTGGCAGTCCACAGTACTCACTGGGATTTCGTAAATGCTGCGCGCGACTACACGATGACCTCTTTCTTTATTATGATATGACAGAGTCAGATGACCTAGACAAATTATCTGGAGAAACAGAAAGTAACTGTAAATTCTTCACTTACGAAAAAGAGAGAGCAGAACATTTGAAATTAAGGATTGACAATTTGTTGCAGTTTTGCGAAGACACAGAAATGTCAGAGCACAATAGGGCTCTGTTTGCTAGTCAGATAATACCAGTCACGAAACGCATTTTAGATGCCATTGATGATCTGTTTAAAGAGGAAGTCGATTCCATGGAAAAAGATGCGAGAAAGGACAGGATTTTAAGGGTAACCAGTTCATGTAAACATGGTCTTGAAGTTCTCGGAGATCTCTGCCTTCCACCTGTAAAGCCACGATGGGCTGACCTTACAGATGCTGGTCCGGGCGTGGGAGTTTCCAACTACGAAGTTAGATTTCGAGACGCCGAGTTAGCAAGGGTTCACAATTCCGATTATAGAGTGCGATGTCATCGTTCGAGGGGCGACAGCGGGCAAGGTGAAGCCGAAAGAACAAACTCGGCAATTTCTGATGCTCTTGTGGATGGCGCAACTCTAGAGTGGGAAAAATATAGGAGATTTGAGGATCTTTCAGAAGAGGAAATCAAACAACTGTCTCTCCAGTCATACGAAGAGTACGAAAAGAAACGGATGGAGAAAAATGCCTGGTATGTCTGTAGTCAGGTAGCCGAGAGAATTGATGATGCCCCTGTCCTTAAAGATTACATCAAGAGCAAAGTAAGCGAGTCCCCTGATGAATTATTCTTTTTCAATTCTGTTTACCTCGACAACTATCGGGGTGCATCAGAACGAAACAAAGAGCAAGCGCCCGGTGCAGCATACTTCCGAAAGATCGAATCGTTTATGGAAGACCACTATATTCGTGGAGAACTTTTTATGGAATTCTGTCGTGATGCCTGTAAAGAGTCAAGAGAAGAAAGTTCCAATCTCTGTTCCTGGTGTTCTAACAATAGATGGGTCGGTCCAGAAACGGAAAGAATTCCGCAACCTGTACCAGATTCAAACAATCCTGGACATTTCATGGATATCTATCAGACGGAATCGACGGGCAGGACACCAGATGATTACCTTCCAAGAAAATGTATTAAAGATCTGTACGAGGAACATTCTGACAGTATCAGAAACGATCAGGATACCATGAAGAGCTTCTGCTCAAAATATAATGTGGAAGAGAAGCACGTCATTGCATATGTTAATCATTTGAAGGATATTGAGATCCGAAAGGACATCAGAACAAGAGCAGCTCAGGAGCGAAGAAGGCAAGAGGCCGAACGAACGTACAAGGACTTTCAATGGGATAACCTCATCGAGGGTGGCAAAGTTCAAAAGTTGCGGGTAAGAGAACTAGACCTGTATCTCAACAAGCATGGTTTGACGACTGTGGGTCGGAAACTTGACAAAGTGAAGGCCATTCGATGTCACTATTACCGACAGAATAAAGAGACTGTGATAACAGAAGAACTGTCGAGTGATGAAGATGACGTGGAATTCGAGGATGAAGAATCCGAAAGTGGAGAGGCAGAGAGCGACGATGACTATGTTTTCGTGGATTTGGATGAACAGCCTGAGATTGGCACTTCCTCGACAATTCAGTTCGTATCTGACGAGCAAATATTTACCGTTGTGGTTCAAGGTCCATGAGACGTAAGTACCACTATTAAAATATCACTTGCATATTCAAAAAGTTATTTGGCGGTGGCTGGGAGAAAAGGGGGGGGGGATCATGAAACTTTCCACTACCGATAAGGGGGGATCTCTAAAAAACCAGATACTCTACGGGGGGATCAGGTAAATGCTTCGATGTGACAACAAAAATACTCCGACCCCCCCCAGGCGATAAATAATGACCGGTCCCTTATCTAAATTGAATGAAATGTGTTCTTGGTTAAGTCTAGTTTAATGCATCTGAATTAATATTACTTTGTTATTATTTATTATGGTCGTAAGTTTAGCTCAGTGCAGTATAAATTTAGTTCAGTACGACTGGTCTAGTTTGTAACAACAAATAAAATAAAAAGATAGGCAGCCTATGATCAAGAACGCATATCAGACATTGAACTTGTTACACCCATCCAAATCGTATCCTACCACGGGTGGCAAAGTTACAGCGAGTGGTGTAGTGTGTAATTAGACCTACAGGATCATGCAAATTCTAGAAGGATGAGTTGCTTAACAGCACAAATACTTTCTGTCCATAGTTAGGGCCAACTCTGTTCTGTTATTATTTCACAAGTCGAGAAAAGTCTGATAAGTATTTAGTAAGTGCTTTTCTCACCAAATGAACCGTTGTTGTCAGGTAAGTCCTGGTTTCCTTCGGTGTCTTCAACTTGCTCCTCTTTGGTAACCCAAAATCAAAGAATGTCATCGGTCATAAGAATTGTAACAAGACTAGAAATGTTTCAATCTGCTGAGAAAAAGCCTGCTGGACAAGTTTTAAAACTGTTAATTTGTTTTTTCGTTTCTATCGTGAAAATGGTTGAATAAAATTCATTATGGTGAATGAAGTCACGAAATCCATCGGGAACTATTCTTTATGATATAGGGTTCATACACATTCAGCTCACATAGGTTACTTGTACCTGGTGATTTGTGACCAGGGACAACAGACTCCTTCTTGAATACAGCTTGACATTTATCCATGCCTAGAGATCCTATGGAAAGTAATTGTTCATTTTGAGAACAGATGTAAAGTAAATACACTCAGTAAACTCGTTGACTACGGTTTGTTTGTTTGCTGTTTCTCTTCTTTTTTATACGATTCTTTATTTAGGTAACTTTCTCTCTTAAAAATGTTACAAACTTAAGAAGAGCAATTTATTTGCTGTTTTGTTTCCTTTACCTGAAGAAAGCTTATCATCCAAATTCAGTTTTCCTTGGATTTCCAAGACTCTGCTATCCAACATACCTAAAAATAACCCAGTTTTAGCGTGACTCTCCTGTAAATGAAATTGTGAATGCGACTGCTTCAACACTCTTAGCTCGAAAATGAAATATGATCCGGAGATCTAAAATGTTGCAGAATTAAATACCGCAAGGAATATTTGGTTATTATTATTGTGATAAGTTTTGTCGTCGGTTTTATTTATTTTTCCTTATACTTTGCTGATATTTTACCTTTCAAAAATCTTTTATTTAGCCTTTTTAATCGCACCCTTCGAGAGAGTGTCAAACGATAATGGTTTATTTATAAGTTTACCATTATTTTTAGTATTATTATTACGGACTCCTCAGGAAATATCTAAATCTGGTTTTCTTTTGTCACGTGCTCTTTACATGGAGCTACAATTTAAATCGATTAGAAATTTGGTGAGCCACTTTAATTATAGAGGACAATACGGATCTCATGGAGTTACTTTGGCTTTAAGTGTAACGGAATGGGGGAGTAGACAAAGTAAATGACAAGACATTGAAAGAACTGCCGTGAAAGGTTACAAGGAAGCCAAAGATATTCTCAGGATTCAAAAAAGAAATTTTAAAAAACTAAAATTGTGACGTCACTCTTCAAAGTTCCATTCTATATATTAGTCAAGGCTTTTCAATGCGGCAATGGCAAGACATTAAAAGAACTGCCGTGAGAGGTTGGTTACAGGGAAGCCAGAAATATTCTCAGGATTCGAAAAAGAAATTTACAATGAAAATTGTGACGTTACTCCTCACGTTGCATCCTATGAGTCAAAGCTTTTTAATGGGCACGTGAGTTTTGCAAACCTATTACTGGTGAACTCCAATCGATAGATTTGTTTCGTTCCATCATTTTTTCTTGAGCAAATGATGTCGAAGTGTAGCTCTCCAGCAGGCGTTAACATGAATTTGGAACTCGGTTGATAGTGAAACTGCAATTGTAGTTACGGTTTAAAACTTTCATGAAGATGAGTAAAGCAGATTAAAGAACAAATGGTAAAGCGAGAGTTTCCGTAGACAAAAAACAACGAAGGAATTCAGCAAGGTGTCAGGGCAGATTTGCACCACTTGCTTTCTATGTGATATACATCGTACGCCGTTTACTCACGTAATAAAGAAAAACTCTACAAATAAAAACAATGCTAAGATACCTTCTGCGTTTTACTTTAATAGCCACTTTTAAAGTATGTAAGCTCGATACAGATAGTATCTAACACGGCCGTTTTTTTTTTTTAACTTTTGATTGTCGTGTGTCTCCCTTAAAAAAATTTGCGAAGATGTCGACACTGTAGCAATCGACCCTTGAAGCGAAAATCTCCCCTGGCACAAACTGGCTCCAAAGGTCAATGAAAAACCACACACGTCTGACTCTAACATCTGAGTGAAACAAGCGGCTATCTCCTCAATTAAGGTATAAAACCTGTCCTTTTCTTTCATTTGTTAGTGGGAATGCTGTCATAGAAATTCGTCGTTATTCTGGTTAAAAATTAAATTAATTTTTCCGTCTTCCCACTATGTGCATGCCATATATAATTAGTTGAAATATAGTTTCTTTTACCTGTGGAACTCTCGCTCTCCAGACCTAGTTCTTCTTTCAATTGCGAAACTTTATCGTCAGCCATAACTAAGAATAAAACAGAACCAGACCGATTTCCTTTGTGTCATAAACAATTGTTTGAGAAACGATTCTGAATGCAAAGGTAAAACAGGAAAACATATTTCAGTCAAAAACAGCTTCAAGAAAATTTGAAATGTATCCTATATTTTTGATGAATTTTAATCTACCAGGGAAATAAAAAAGAAAGATAACAAAACACTGTACATTTTATCGGACCGACTGCGACTGAATATGAAATAGAAATAAACGTTATTAAATTCTCCAGCTTCTGAATGATGAATCTCCGAGTTTCAACAGTTTTCCCACAGTAGCGCTCTTACTTGGGACCGCTTCGATCCCCATGGCGAGTAGAATATAGAAAAAAATCTAAATTAGTCGACTCAATTTGCAGGAATAGTCGTCAATTTGTCGATTTGTGGTCAAATAAATTTAACACACAAGTTTTTTGAATGACGCCAAAAACAATGTACTACAACTGAATTCTTACCTCAATCTCAAAGAAAAATTTCTCGAAAAAATGTTTCCGCGATCAAACTTTCACTAGCTCCTGACTCTAGATGAAAACGTGATTGTCTCCAAAATGAACATGTAACATGTACAGTGTTTTTGTTCAGATAGGAAGTCGTGCGGAAGTTGTATGTAATCTGAAGAAAATAGAGCTGGAAACGGAAACCAGAACTCCACGTTTCATTTTCGTATGTCATAATTTTATTACGATGCTGGGTAATTTTTAGCATTATTATCTAAAGCTTGGCTGAGTCGAAAACTGTCACAAATGACATCATGAGCGCTGCTGCTCTCAAATCATAAATGAAACCATCATCCAATGATACAAGATGATTCAATGAAAAAACTGGTTGGCAGATAATGTTTACTTTTGCTTTTAAGACGTGAAAACACAATTATCCGGAAAGGACTTCAACTCACGCGTTTAACAACGGTTGATCAACACGGGAGAGCTGCGCAGTAGTAGTGTGGTGAATTTTACAGAAGACACTGTTAAATTCGACTCCTCTGCTCCTTTTGCAAGAGCTACCTGTTACCTACTAAATTTCTCTTCATACCCCCCTGTCATCAAAACTCATATTCTCCACAATGTTCTGTATACATTTTCTATGAATGAAAGAGAGAATTTGTGTATTGATCAAGAGCTTCTTTAGTCGGCAATTATTTCCTTAATTCTCGCTTTCAATTTTCTTCTGTAATCGCGTGTCACTACTAAATATAATTACAGATTATATGAAGCCCTTGGCCTCATACTATTTTTGATAGCCATGGTTCGAAAAAAAAATGTATTATTTACGCTGGCCCTCCCACAGAGAAATAAAAAAGTGGGAAGCCGACACCAGCTTCCTCCGAGCAACAAGAAAGCACTAAGCCTCGAAAGAATTCGAAAAGCACCAACGATAGAACTAAAGCGAACAGCAGATCAACTTTGTTTACATTATCACACCTTATGCCCTGGGCATCGAATGCCCCCTTGCATCATAAGACGGCTGCATGTTGACAAGTATTTTGACTTCATAATGACCTCAGTTTCAACATGCGTTTATTGCATTGCGAGAACCACTTTGCATGTGATCAACCCAAGATCACATGCATGCTTTACGATATGTTTCTACTCACTTTACAAACTGAAATACCCTACACATCTTAAAAACGATAGCAGAACTGATAAGTATTGGTGCGGTTGCGGTAATGGTATGGCCAACTGACTTGATGACTTAAACTGGCCACCTTAGATAGTTTCTAAGTTTACGTTTCGGGCGTTACCCTTGTATTCGCTCTGACGAGGGGCTAACGCTAGAAACGTCCGCCATAGAAACTATTTACGGTGGCCAATTTACAAAATCAACTCAGCTGATATAAACAAACTCTCTCCAATGGCGTTTTCAAACGTTCTCGAGAATATATACTACAGCGAAAGCTGTAAACAGATTAAGGAGCCCTTGCTTAAATGTGCTGTAAAGTGTTACTTCTACTCAATATTTATCTAAGTTTCCATTAGACTGTTAAATATGTTGTTTCTTGTATGTGGCGTGTTTTCGCAGATGCTTAACATATATTACAAGCTCTTTACGACTGTGATAGATTAATTGAATTCGCGCGAGCTGGACACAGTCTGAATTAACAATCGATTACATGTTTAAGAGATTGTGCGTTGTACTTTTAAGAACTGTAGAGGAAGCTCATAAAAGTAGTGTAAGCTTAAAACTCTTTAATGTTTCATTAACGGCTACTTATGGATTCTAAGCAATGACTCATAGTGTTAAGCCCTCCCCGCCATTTTCTCTTAAGAAATAATAAGAATGCGCTAAACGACAATGTAACGCTTTCAATAAGAGGTCGGTTAATGTTTCTGCAGAGGGCATACATCTTCATTTCCTTTTAAAAAGTTTCTTAAAGCCTTGGAACTCTTTCATGTCTGTTATTAGATTGACATGATCCAAGCATTTTTACTCAAAAGCCTGTCAAACAGGTTCTCAATAGCATCGTGCGAAATCTGCGATCACGTGACAAAAACGTATAAAGATGACTGACCCGGCAATCTGTAGTTTTACTCAGTTACGACTGAGTCAATTTCGATCCTCAAGGTTCCGCCATTTAATTTCGATTAGTTTCAGGTCCTCAAAATGAAAACCGTAGCTGTCCTGATGCTGTTTTTTTTCGTTGTCTTTGGTAAGTTGTTCATATAAAGCTTAAAAGAGATTACTTTTCGTTTCGGAACCAGAAACGCTCTAAAGCAAGTTGTTAATCCTTTAACGTCCATGAGTGAACAGGACAAAAGTTATCCTTAAAATAAAGGAAAACAAGTAGGAGATTATTAGTTGATCCAATACCAGATTCCCCAAACTAACATCATAAGAATTGTATGGCAGAAGGTAAGGAGAATTACTAAACATGATCTTAGGCCTAAAAGAGTTTAAAAGTATCAGGTTAGAGCGGTAATTATCGATAAGGCTAAGCGGTTCGGTGTAACTAAAATGTCCTGGTGTAATTCAATTTGATTGCCTTCAATTTCTTTGCATATAAAAAAAAAAACAAACAAAGAAACGCGGTATCGATACTAAGTGGACGAAAAAGAGGAGAAAATATTTTGTGAAAAGGAAAGATATAGATGATTTAACCGTGAGTGATAGTTTGCGTAGAAGTTTTATTCACACACTTATACCAAAACGAAAATTTAAGCGGTCTGATTTGATTTTCAATTGCTAAAGGGATGATTAAGGTTGGAGTAAATCGACGGATGCAACAGAGTTAGTAATCTCAGCTTAAATAACGATGTTCTTGATTTAGATAAGATTAAGATGTATGGTGTAAAACTCTTCTTAGTTGGAAATCAAACTTATTATCTTTCTTAGGCTTGCTCCAATTTGCCGAAGTATTCAGCGTGCGACACTTTGGTAAGTCTAGAACTTTGACATTTGCGAGAATTTAAGCTCCTAACCTAAAGCTGTTTTCTTTTCATTCCCAGGAAAAGCCCCATTGTAACTGTGCACCGAGCTTAGCCTGCAAGGAAACACGGGAAATTTACATAGGAGAACAAACAGCTGAAGTGAAGCAATGCATGCCGATCAATGAGCCCATCGTCGTCGAAAAACTAACAGAAATTGATGTCAGTGAAATTTTGAACCCTGGTAGTGCAGTACTGGACCCGGCATCAAGATTTTATCCTGGCAAGGTGAGGAAACTGATAATGAAAAAAAAAAAAAAAAAAGCAGAAAATAATTTTGTATTTTGTCCTTGCAAGGTTTTCTTTCTTATTTCTATTGGAGCAGAAACTGTCAGAACTTAAGTAAAAATTTAAATTATTTTTTCCTCGCAGCGTTTTTCATAACTTGTAGTCGAGAGAAATCGTGTTACAACGGTTCTAGCAAAACTCTGTTTTACCTTATAATTAGAATTGTTTTCCTTGTCTTTTGGAAGCATCAGAAATTATGCTGTTTCTTTGAACGAGGAAAAATCCCTATCATAAAATCTTGCCTTTGTTCAACGTTGATTTCAGAAATGCACGGCGGCAGCCGACTGTTTTTGGCCAAACACCTGTTGTCTGTTTAACAAGCGATGTAGCCTGAAGTTGCTGAAATACTTCACTTGTTACCTCAGGGTAAGTGCAATAACTGTGAATAGTTCAATTGTAATTAAGTGTTGAAAGAGTCGTGGACCACTTTGGTTTTGTTCTACACCACTCTGTGATTGGTTAAGAAAGCTTGCGTCGTTTTTTCAACCAACCAGATTCAAAATGAAAACCAATCGCGACTGGTCCCGCGTTCAAAGTTGTTCAGGGGGTTTCGGTGTTCACTTTGAGTTCCTATTGGCTCCTTGTAATATTTCTTTAGTTCTGATTGGCTGTTTTGACTACATAAACTTTTGATCTTTACAACATGTAATCGAGAAGCGCTCTTGGATGGTAGGCGGGTTTCCTTTGATGCTGATGCCTATTCCCCAGTCTTTCATAAGTTTGTCTCGGTCGAATCACGCGATCTGAGAACAAACTGAGGTCTGAGAACAGACTGGTTTGGGGGTAAAGATCGGAAGGGAACAATGAGGGTTCAAAATAAGAAAGTGGAATTTAGAGTGCCCAAGGCCCACCCCCTGAGGAGTGTTTGTCTACTCCTTAAAGATTGTTCCTTTTTCTACAGCTCAAAATTGTTCCAACTTCTATAGCTAAGTCGAGCCACCAAAACGAGTCAATGTTGTTTGGGACGCTCTGAAAGGGTAAATACATAGGTAGGCTTTGTGAGATGGAAACTATAGAGCGATAAAAATGGGGTTTCAAAAGTTAGAATAGACCACCGAAATCTCACTGGAAAGTAAACAGGCATTCACGCTCCCCCGAGACCCACCCCCCTGAGGACTCTTCGTTTATTCCGCTACTGTAATGAACCCGATCTACTTTCCTAACCAGACATTATTTGACATTATTTGACGGTACGATAGACATATAAGCCTGAGTGACAATGCATTTTATTTCCTTCGCATAAACAAAATTCCATATTACAAAAATATAGAGGGAAAAATATCTCTATTCTTAACTTGAGACACTTTTCTTAGTTAAATTTTCTTATAGTGCCTCAACAACTCCAATTCTTTATAATAGCTCATGAACACATTTCCGCATCTTTCGACGCATGAAAAACTTCATTTAGTTACCGGATCTCTGATTTAGTAAGTGTGCTATGATTGTTCAATTTAACGGACCGTTTTTCCCTGTGTTTTTTGAATACAGATATATCTTAGTAATCTCGTTTTCCAGGTTCGTATTATATGTTATGCCTTTTTCGCTCGTTTTCTCCGCTCGAAAAAACCTCGGTCTATAACTTACAGTACGGACATCGAACCCGGTTTGTAAGTGGTATTTCAGTTTCTCTGTTTCACAAAATAAGCGGCCTAGATTTAAGTACCGGTATTTATTCAATTACACACACGTGAATGTTAATGAAACTAACACCGCGTCTTTGATTTTCAGTATCATATTATAAGTGATATTATTCGGAGACACATTGTGAGTGTTACACGTAAACAAAATGCCTCGTAGGGATCAAGAAAAACCTAACCATATTTGGCAAATCAATCTTGCCTTTCATCATCCCACCAGCTGTTGAAAGTATCCCATAATATTCTTTGACTTCATTATGTCTCGTATGTCTCTGACTCGTAATTCTGAAGAAAATTCTGAACGTGAAATAAATTTATTGAAAATTGCAACCTCGTCAGGAAAACGGAGTTTTTTTAAATTCCTCAAATATTTTAAAGCTATTAAAATCACAAGGCTCAAATAACCGTGACCTCTACAATCTCACTGCTTTCCTGATTTTCCGGACTTTTTTCGTCAATTTCCTCACCTTTCATTGCACGAGCCAGAAGTTCCATCCACCTGATAAGAAATAAAAACTCTCCTTACAGTTTTCCGCTTATTTCTTTGGATTAAGGTGTGGAGAATCTGACAAAATTCAGCCCTGATTGTCAGCAGTCTTCTCCTGGAACAGTTTTCTCTATCTACCCCCTGCCATGGTATGAGAAATCATTCTTCAATGCGCTCTTCAGTGTAGTTATACTAAACCACACCGCTGGAGATCACACCAGTTTCTGTATCAGAGAGTAACAAGTCGCAATGACTACCGCACCCCCACCCACCTCTAGACGGGGTTCTAGTCTATCAAAAGTTATCCCCTTTCCATCCCCTCCCGTCTCAACTCCCTCCCCCCCCCCCCCCGCCATTTCGCCAGGTCTTCTGACAATGTGCTGGTCTTCATTGGGGTGGACAGAGAAACTTAAAACTTAAATTCCCCGGAGTCGATTCACAACGATCTTCTACCTATAATACCCATACATTATCCAGAAAACAGGTAGTGAGCTTTCTCAAACTTATCAGGTAGAATTATCATCTTGACCCGTCAACAAATTCCCGTAACTAAATTACAAGGAAATGTGTAGCAGCTGGAGGAGAGAATTAACAATCAGATTTTGGGAGTTAGAACCCAGACCTCGCGATTTGAATTCTAGCGCGGAGACTAAAACATAAGTAGAAATATCATATCATAGCGATCTCTAATTCATTGACAAATTCTGACTGGAAACGTATACTGATTACCAAGGAGAGTTTGAAATTTCGTCAGTTGTTTTTACCTTTGCATGCTCTCTCCATTTTCGGCCTCGAAAAAGTACACCCGTAGGTTTTTGTGATGTACTTTAAACACATTTTTTCGGCCGTCCACCCCGTCTGCCTAGAATGGAAAATGTAACAAGATACATAAAAATCCTTTTGCAATGATGCGTGTAAAATAATTTTAATGCGACATCGTAAAACAGCGCTTCCTTAGAACACAGAGGTATTACTTGTTGCAACAAAACAAACTTTGCCATCTACTGACAGGCTTTGCAAGAATATCAATTTACCATAAAAGTAGGGATACAAAAGTTAAAATCTTATTAAAAACCGTGCCAAGTTTGTAGTTCAGAAAGAGAAACACTGTACTGTTTACACGATTTACATACATTTTACGCTTCGCTAAAGACTTGTAGTAAAAATGTCGTAATGTAATAAGTCATCGCAGAGAATCGAAAGCACTTAACTAATCCATTGTACGTCGTAAAATCAGTAGTCAAGTGATCAGAATGGCCAATCAGAATAAAGGAAGAAATCACGAGGAGCCAATCAGAACTCAAAGAAACAACAGGCCAAGGGCCTGAAGCGTGAAAAAACGCGGTTAACGCACTTTTAGGGAAGGAGATTTTCATGCAGGGGTTCATTTCAAAGGAATTACACGATGCTGTCAACATAACTTACCTTAGATGGCTTGTCTGCATTGTGACCAGGGAGGGGGAGGTTAAACTCTGCTTTTGTGTCCTGCATCAAAGAGACACAAATACTTTCAATGAACTCCACCAAAGACTAAAAGCACAACACTTATAACAGCACGAGAATCGCAGGGACCGCTGGCGGAAGCTTAAACAATCTTGGCGCACGCATGAAAAACAAACTCGAGCGATCGCAGAAATAAGTTTGATTGTTGCACTCGCAACAAGCGCTATCGCGTTTTCTTTTCTTTTTTTTTTCTCAGCCTACTTAGCGAAATAGTTTCCAGTTTCCAACCTAAAAAAATTCAACGAATTTACAATTTGAAATAGGTTTAACTTGTCTTGGTAAATTTCTCTCTATTTTACGTCTAGCTGAAGTAATGCAATCATTGATTAAGAAACACTTCCAGTCAGTCTTCGATAAAGTTAAAAGTACCTCAAGATGTTGCCTGCCAATCCTGGAAAACTGTTGTTACTAGTATTGCCACAATGTAAGTACTAATACTGACTCGGAAGTGATCAATATGGTACTGATACTAATAATGCCTTTACCTTCTTGGCCTTGTACCGCAACAACACAAAGTCACTCGGAAACACAAACCATATCTTCTGCCAGCTTTTATCTCCTTTGGCCTTGAGAATTCAAATATCCACTGTGCCAGATCTTTGATTCCTGACCGATTTTCAACACATTCTGACCCTTCTCTTCCACTTCCTTAACTGCTTCCTCGCTGGAGCCCTTCACAAGAACACTGTGACAAATTTCGCTAACCTTCTTCAGTTTCCCATTCTCGTACTCCAGCGGTGCTTTGAAGCCAGAACAATGTCCGCACACCACCCGTCCACAGGCGCGAAAATGATGTCTTCGACGAAACTTCGTAAACAGGACGTCTCAAAGCATGCACGTGCTCACTACTTCGTCTCGTACCCAGGCTGGCGCTTTCTTTCCCAGGTCTCCCTCTTCCATGACTTCAAGCTTGGTCCCTCTTCGATAACTCTCTCTTTTCGTTGTCAGTTCGTCCACGGTCTCTTTAAGTTTATTCACCCAAGCTTCTTTCTCCTCGGCGGACGCTGCGGTGAAATCCACGACTCTTTGTTTGCTTACTATACGAAAGCAATTCTCTATTTCCAGTTCCTCGTCCACGTCGTGTACTTCCATTCCGTACAAGTCCATTTCTACTTTCACTTTGTAGTTGTTTGTGCCAGGAAACTTTGCACAGCAAAGGAGAATGTCGTTGAACTGCAAAACAAAGAACATAGTCCAAATTTAGCTTCTACTACCCTTTTTAGAGTAGAAATAGGCGTAACGTTTGAAGGCGAAATATTTCAAGGGCGTTCCAAATATAACCAGTTTCAGGAGCTAGTCCCGAACTGGAACTCTGAACTGCGTGCTCTCCAGGCATATACATATATTTATTTGGTAAGTAAGTTTTAAAAAATATGCAACTGTACAGCTGAAGTGGACCTACAACTACTACTAAGTCTAAATAAGGGAAAACAGAAATTTACAATACAATACAAGTTAAAAGAGAGACCAAAATAACTTTAAAAATATCTAAATTCAGGGTTCCTTTTATAATTTGTAGGGGATTCCTTTTGGATACTGATGTCCCTGACATAGGTCTTGATAGAATTTATCTTTCTTCTAAAATAGACAGGGTTTTCAAGCTGTTTAATAGTGTCAGGTAAAGGAGAAGACGGGAAATATAGTTCTAAGTTCTCATTCGAGAGAGCGATAATCAGTGCTCGACACTAACTTTTCAACTTACTAGCCAAGTGGCTAGTGACATCTTAGATGTTTTTAGATGTTACGCCAATTTCAGTTTGTTTGGTAGCCAAACTGGCTCGTGGAAATTGTTCCCATGTTCCCACCAATAACGTAGCTCCATTGTCTGCCTTTAAAAGCACACACAACCCACAATTCCTCTATTCGCTCCGACGAAGGGCTAACGCTCGAAACGTCAGCTTTTGTAATCGTTACGGTGGCCAATTTACCATTTCAACTTTGTTGATATACCGAAATTGAAAACTGCAAGCCAAAACTGAATTTCTTCTAGTCAGTGGCTAGTGGGCTACTGTGTCGAGCGCTGGATAATGTCTGACATTAGACAGAGGGCATCGCAGATACAGAGAATTATCTTCATCAGTTTTATGAGCATGGACACATCCTTTACTTACCAACATTAATGTTCGTTCTTGATGACTGTCTGTCGTCCTCGCCGCAACCTTCCTAAAGCGGTTAAGGGTGACAACCAGAAACAAGTCTATCTTGATGCAACACCAATTTTTCTTCACTAATTAACAGAAAATGTATGGGAGTCTGAAGGGAGAGTTGTGATGCATATCGTAGATCTGGGTATCTGTATTTTTACGTCCTCTTAGAAAACTGAGGAATGTGAGCATTTAACTCTTCACTGACCACATGTTGGAACCAGTGCAGAGGGTGCCGAGATACAAACTGCTATTAAAAGGTAAAATTAGTGCTTGAGATTGCTAGTAGCTAACTGAGGGCACATTTTGATTGAATGTCGAAAATAATCCGGTATTACATTAGTTTTAACGCTCTGTGATTCGTCCAGAAAACTCACACCGCCCTCTCGACCAATCAGATGCAACACTGAAGCCAACCGCGGCTCGGTTAGTCGTTTTTTCCCGCGCTTTATGCAGTTTGCTATTTTTACTTTGAAAATTCCTTTCGATGTGATGGGCCGTTTTCATCTCTGTTGTCTGAAATGCGCTTTCCCTGCGTAGCTGGCGGTTTTGTGTGCGGTTTGAAACACTGAGAGGTAAAGCCGCGAGTAGGAATAACTCTTTTCCGTCTGAAACCTCCCGCTCACATATCGACCTAATTTTTGCCTAACGTACGTGATGTTTGTAAGTAAGGGATGTGTCTGTGCTCGTAAAACTGACGAAGAGAATACTCTGTATCTGCGATGCCATCCGTCTAGTGTCAGACATTGTAATTTGTCGCTCTCTCGGGTGAGAACTTAGAACTATATTTCCCGTCTCCTCCTTTACCTGACACTACTAAACAGCTTGAAAACCCTGTCTATTTTAAAAGAAAGATAAAAATCTTTTAAGACCTATGTCAGGGACATCAGCATCCAAAAGGAATGCTCTGTAAATTGTTATAGGAACCCTGGAATTATATTTTTTTATTGCTGTGTAACAACAATATAGTACAAAGGCTGAAAGTTTCTAAAGAAACTGTGGTGCTGCATCGGTAGGGGTAAGAAGGTAATTTTATGAAAAAGATGCTTAAATTAGATGATTTAGATGCTTAAATTACATGATTTACATTAAATGATGGTTATACTTGAAACAAAATGATCTTTACGAATTAAAATTATTAATTTTTTTGTAACCTGTACAAGATATTCACTATAATTCAAGGCAACAACAAGACCCAAAGCTATGATCTAAACCCTAACATCAGTATGCACATTCTCCATACTGTTCTCTATACATTTCCTGAGATGCTGAGAAGGAGAATTATTTTGTCAAACAATCAAGAGCCTCTTTAGTTGATGATCATCTCCATTATTCTTGTAACCTTAATGTGCGATTGGGGGACAATATTTTAAGGACAATTTAGATGCTGGCCATTCTTAGGTTTCAAAAGGCTAATCTGAGCTGTGAACATGTAGAATGGTAGGAGGTAACGTTCACTTGTGGATTCTGAACCCCTCTGAGAAATAATGTGACATAAGAATGTGCCTAGAGGAAATTAACAGTGCTTATTTATATGTGGAATAATTTGAAGAACACTTGCCTTTAGAAATGGAGCCAGCCCTTTTAGAATATCCCCAATTTGGTTGTTGGTGCCCCTGATAAAAATAAATAAATAATAATAAAACTAGGTCAATAAATGAATGAAAACTTATAAGACAGAGGATCATGCAAATTCAGTAAATACATGTTGAGAACTGGTTGACTGACTGACTGATTGATTGTAAATAATTGATTAACTGACTGACAGATTGAATGACTGACTGACTGACTGACTGACTGAGGGACTTACTGACTGAGGGACTTACTGACTGACCAACTGACTAAGTCACTGACTGACTGAATGATGAATGATTGATGGACTAATGAACTGACTGACTGTCTAAATGACTGATTGAATGTCTGGCTGAATGATCAACTGACTGATGAATAAAGGGGTAAGGTTCTAGCTTAAGAGAAACTGGAGGCGCGGTGGCCTCATGGTTAGTGTGCTTTACTCCAGATTGAGTGGTCTGGGTTTGAGCCCTAGTGGTTAACTTTGTGTTTTGTTCTTAGAGAATAAATGGGTACCAGCGAATTTAACACTGGGGGTAACCCTGCAATGGACTAGCATCCCATCCTGTGGGGGAGTAGAAATACTCCTAGTCACTTCATGGTACAGAAACTGGATTTAAATGCTGGCTGGATGGGCCATTTGGCTTGTAAACAGGCTTTACCTTTTACCTAAGAGAAACTGTGGCGCTGGGTCCATGGGGAGGTATAACAAGACAATTTGGTTTTATCAGCTCAGCTGAGAATGTAGATTGGCCACCATAAAGAGTTTCTAAAGGTGACATTTTGAGCATCAGCTTATCCAAAGGAAGAGCTGAACACACTTGAAATACTCTTCCCAGAGCCCTTATCTATGACCAAGGACTAATGCTCAAAATGTTACAAACTCTTCACTGTGGTCAATCTACCAAGGCTGACCAACTCATTGCAGCCTTAAAGTTGGGAGCACTCTTTTTATTGATGGGAAAGAAGCACTACATTTCAATTCCAAAAATGAAACTGGATGGAGGCTTACTGTCTTTGGCTTCATTAAATATTCATTAGATATGTAACTTCTTAACTTTAATTGAAAATATCTAGTAACCAAAAGGTAAACATATACCATTCTTTCATCCTCGCCTCCAACTTAGGTAATAAGAAATCTCTGTGCAGTTGGTGAATAGCTTGAATGTTGGACAAAATGTCATTGAGAACTTCCTGAGGTAAAAGCCCTTTTGTACAGCACTGGTTATCAATTTGCTTGTAAAAGACCTATACATGACATGAAAGATATAAATAAATAAATATCAAATATACAGAGCTCTTTTTAAATAACCAAATCCCGAGTGGGCACCAGGGGTAATGAATATGTTTTTAGCAGTTAAGGTATTCAATCATCAAATTGTAGACAACTAGAATCATATTGAGTTTTCTTTCAAAGCAATCAAATCTGAAATCGGATTTCACAGTAACCCTGCCTTAGGATTTTAAAGGAAGTCAATAAGATCAAAGTCTTCCCCACAGCCATTGTTTGATATTTTCACACAAAACTTTTACTCCCTCTCTGTAGGAAAGGAGTGCATTGCCTGAAAAATTTACAATTGCTGGATCCAATCAAAGTTACATACATTGAAAATTGTTTCCAGTAAACAAAAAAATAAACAAACATCAAATGAACATTACAATTGCACCCTGTTAACAATAGTTGATAAAATACTGGTAACTAATATTTATGGATTATTAAAGTGTTAAAAGTAATGATTAAAGCCAGTTCCACAATTGCAGAATAAATTTTCATCAAAAAGTGTTCCATACATAACCTCCAAAATGACTGCATAATGACTGTTTATTGTATTTGAAAGATGTAACAAATATATAAGATAAGATTTTAGTGAGAAACCTTGTATCTGGTCAGCCCCCTTTCAAAATTTTCTAGCTAAATTTGATTTACAATAAATGCAATAGGAGTGTTTCTCTTTCCTGCCTTTGTTTTTCCTTCATTAGAGAAATTGTGTAGTCCCTGTCTAACAAGTATTGACTTCTTTTTTTACGCCTTACCTGATCAAGAAAGTGCAGTCTTCTGACATAACTGTAAATAAAATAAATCAATTAAAAGCAATTAGTTTTCAAAAAAAAAACAAAAAACAAAAAACAAAAAGAAACAAATCATTTCAGTAAAAATTTTTCAAGATCTGACAACAATATTTGTGCTGGAAGGGCTCTGAGCTCAACTTTTTTCTGTTATGAATTGGTGACCCAAATCAACAAATAGTCACTGAAAAGTCACTTGAAAGAGACTCTTAAATTCCATAAATCAAAGGAAGCTGGAAATCATTTTTGGAGGTTCATGCGATTTCTTGAGGCCTGGTTCAAAGGACAAGTAGATTTTTCTAATAAAAAAGTGAAAAAGATTATTAAAAATTTTTCTAACTGATATCAATAATTATTTTCTTAGTTCAAACCCAGCATAATATTTGTCTAGAATATCAATGAAGTCACAAAGTGATAGCAAGTGGTTCAATTCATATTATTAATTCAAGGACCAAACCAACAAAAAAAGACAAAATAAAACATTATATGACTGGAAGCAAAAACTACTTGCTCACCTTTCTTAAGGTTTGAAAAAAGGCAAATGAAACTGAATAATCTAAATGCATACATCTACTGAGCCAGACAACAAATCCAACACCAAACAAAGTTCAAACCTTAAAGGAAACTGATTTCTTTAAAGACTTAGTATTGATGCTCTTTTTTTTTCTTCCTAGTGCTTCCATGTCACAGAAGAAATTTAACCTCTTTACTGCCAACCCCACGGAGAGGTCCAATGCCAATGCAAATTGCCTTTATTTGTTTTTCGAATTTTAACATGTTTTGACTTTGAAAGCTGCCGTGTCATTTTACATTTCCAGTGCAAGGGACTTGACTGAAACCTGGGTGAATCAATCTATGCTAAAATCTTTTTTTGAGTTATCCAAATAATTCCAAGAAATTCTCAGTACCTTGAATGTGAAGGTTTAAGACAAGGAGTAATTTTAGAGGCATGCTACACAAAATGCACCAAGAGATATACATGCAGGTATATGTTTATCATGAAATTTCTTATTCAAACTAGGTTTCAGTAAATCTTAACATTGATATGCACTTTTCACAAAGCAGTAGTCACTTCTGTTACATACAAATTGGCAATTGATCCAGTGCACTCACATCACAGATTTGCTTTCTAACCTCAAAGGCCTCTTGGATTCCATGACCATAAAAATTTTTTATTGAGATGCAAAAATGTCTTATGTCCACAGATGTGCCAAAATCATAAAACATTAACATAATCATAAACATGGGAGTTACGCTTTGGACTGTGTAGATCAATTTGTAGGCGAGAATTCCAACACACAAGTGTAATCGCATATAGTCGCTTCTGTCTCTTATACAAATGTTTCTTCGTTCTGAGATGCAGTTATTAGGTTACCGTGCACCTTCAGGGGTGTCTTGCGTGCAAGCGATGTAGCGCGTCCGGTTTAGACTGTAGATATCTAAAGCCCATATCAAGTTAAAGCTTATAGGACTGGCTATCAGACGAAACCAAAATTTTATAAAAAAAATTAATTGTCAAATTTTTCACGATTTCTATATGCCAGCGCCCAAATCACCTAAGGGAATTTGTTCGATTGCTCTCAAATTTTGACAGTGACTGGTTTTAGATTTAAACAACGAAAGCGTGTCTCCGAATTTTTTATTCTGCCTTGTCATCATACGCACTACGAAGTCACGTGAGAAAGCACCAGCCGCTCAAGTGGTCACTGCTCGAGTCGGTCAGCAAAAAAAGCAGGCGCAGTGTAAGAACAGTTAATTCGAAAAATTTTCTCAATTTAGTTGTGAGGTACATTAGAAGGTGTCTACGTACCAAACTGGAAGCAAAAAATCATCAATAGAGCTGAAAATGACAGAATCTCAACTTGCTGAAAATGGTGCTGCGCCAAGCAACAGCGAGTCAGCCATCGTCGCGGCCATCAGTTCCATGAGCGAGCTGCTAGTTTCTTCCATCACTTCACTGAAGTTTACCATGACTGAATCCCTTGGTCAGATGAAGGACACTATTGACCACCTCGCAATCGAGGAAGGTTCTTTAGAGGAAAATGCTGAAACTGAAGAACAGCTAGAAATAGCCGCCTACATGGACCAACGATCCACACAGCAGTCGCACAAAAACCAGCAATCTGGGTCTGCAGTGTCAAATAGTGGGGCTAAAAAGCCTACAAGTTCTCAAACAACTGAGCAGAGCATTAACACTCTGATAAATCAGAGCTCTGAATCTCAGCATGATGTTCCTTATGGGGAAATTGACCTACTGTCAGGCATTGCGAATGATCTCAAACTTGATCAAAAGAAGGCTCCTGCTATAAATGAGTAGATCGCCAAAATTGTCCCTGGCTTAATGAGAGAAAAACTTACGGATGAAGTTCTGACGGCCACACAGAATCGCTATAATACGCCAGAAAACTGAGAATGTCTCACCAGCACGAAGGTCAACCATCTCATTTGGGATAAACTTAAACCAGACACGAGGTCTGCTGATATCAAGTTGCAACGAGTGCAATCCAACCTTGTCAAAGGGCTCATTCCTGTAGCTTCTATGGCTGAGAAACTTGTGCAGGTACGGGATAAAATTCCCAAAGATGCCTTGGATGCCCCTGATTTAATAAGAGCGGCCACTGATGCCATTGCTCTGATAGGTGCCGCTAATTTCGAGTTAAACATGCAGTGCCGGGAGAACATTAAGCCTGAGCTAAACGAAGACTACAAGCATTTGTGCTCCAGCTCAGTCCCATTCACAGACTTCTTGTTTGGCAATGATGCCGATTTGTCTAAACAACTGAAAGATCTCGTGGAAGTGACCAAGGTCAGCAAAAAGCTTAACCCCAAAGTGGAAGGCCACAAGAGCAATGGATACAGAGATTACAAACACGCAAAGTCCAAAGGATTTGGCAACAAGTACTCCTCGCGTGGTCCAGGAACTCAGATCAATAAACATTTAAACTGGAAAAGGCCCGGCCCCCCTTACAACGAAAAGGACGAGGGGAGGAGGCCAAACAAATAGGGCCAGAAAACCCCTTAAATGAGGTAAGCTATCACACAAGTTATTTTCGAGCTGGTAGATTGCAACAATTTGTCCCAGCATGGAGAGATATAACTGACAACCAAGAAGTTTTAGATTGGGTTGAGCACTGTCATTTAGAGTTCGTAGATGATGTATCCCGGCCCCAGTACAGGAACTGGGTTATAAGGTCATTAAATTCAATGATACCATGTCTGCTATTATAGATTCTGAAATTGTTAAACTCCTCAATAAAGGTGTACTTGTGGAGTTTCCTCACTCTCAGGGAGAATTTTTATCATCCATTTTCCTTAGACTCAAAAAGAATGGAGTGGACTACAAGATGATCCTAAATTTAAAGGAGTTAAACCAGTTCATTGTTTACCGGCACTTCAAAATGGACTCACTCAAGACAGTGACAGATCTAATGACCCAAGGATGTTTTATGGCATCTGTTGATATAAGAGATGCATACTATACAGGGTCAATTGCCATAGAACATCAAAAATACTTGAAATTCATGTGGCGGGACAAATTGTATCAATATACCTGCCTACCAAATGGGTTGGCATCCACCCCTAGAATTTTTACTAAACTGTTAAAACCAGTGTTTAATGTATTCAGGCAAAAAGGTTATTTGTCTTCCTCGTACATAGATGATTGCTACCTTCAAGGAGCCTCATATGGGGAGTGTTATGAAAATGTACTAGAAACTGTTATGTTGCTCAGGGAACTTGGGTTTCCTATTCACGAAGAAAAATCAGTGCTTGTACCATCTCAGGTCTTGACATGCCTGGGATTTGTACTTAACTCAATTACAATGACTGTGCAGCTTACTGACAGCCGAAAGGAGAAACTGAAAAATGCTTGTCTCAACCTAGTTAACGAAGAGAACTCCACAGTCCAACAAGTGGCAGAGGTCATTGGGCTGCTAGTGTCAAGTTTGCCAGGGGTAGAACTTGGCCTTTTACACTATCGCAGTCTTGAAAGAGATAAATCTAATGCCTTGAGAGAAAACAAAGGCAACTTTGGGTCTTCAATGGCCCTCTCCCCCAGTTCTGAGGCAGAACTCAATTGGTGGATAACTAATGTGGACACCTCAAACAAACTTATTTCTCATGGTGAACCAGAACTCCTCATTCAAACTGATGCCTCTACCCATGGCTGGGGAGGTGTGAGGGGAGACTAGAGAACAGGGGGGAGGTGGAACCAACAGGAAGCACCCCATCACATTAACTATCTAGAATTATAGGCTGTACTCTTAACGTTAAAGGCTTTATGTGGAGAATGTGCTAATTTGCACATTCGGGTTCAATGTGATAACACCACCGCAGTTTGTTATATCAACAATATGGGTGGCTCAAAGTCCCCCGACTGCAACTCAGTCACAAAACACATATGGGATTATTGTGTTGAACATAACATCTGGTTAAGTGCCTCACATCTGCCAGGATGTGACAACACTGAGGCAGATAGAGAATCTAGGCACTTTAATGACCATACTGAATGGAAGTTAGGGTCAAAAATATACCAGTCAATAACCGAGCGACTTGGTCAGCCAAGCATTGATTTGTTTGCATCTCGCTTAGATAAACAATGTACAGTCTATGCCTCCTGGAGGCCTGATCCAGATGTACTGTATGTTGATGCATTCTCTGCCAACTGGAATACTTTCTTCTTTTATGCTTTCCCTCCATTTAGTCTGATTGGGAAATGTCTGAAAAAAATTCAAGCAAACAAAGCAGAGGGAATACTGGTGGTGCCCTTCTGGACATGCCAAAGCTGGTATCCCAAACTGATGCGACTACTTGTGGCTCCTCCACTGATCATCACACCCAGGGCAACACTCCTAACACTACCAGGGTGCCAGAAACTTCATCCACTGAGGAAAAAGCTGAATCTGTTAGCATGTCATTTATGCGGAGACTCTACAAAAACACAGGCTTTTCTGAAAGAGCAACCAACACTGTCTTGCAATCCTGGCGCCAGTCATCCCAGAAACAGTATGATGCCCACATCAGGAAATGGCTTTTCTTCTGCACTAAAAGGCAAGCAGATCCTATTTGCCCTACTATAGGTTTGGCTGTGGAATTTTTGACAACCCTTTATGATGAAGGATTGAGCTACAGCAGTATAAACTCTGCAAGATGTGCCCTGTCTGCTATTTTAGACAGTCCTGACTCAGTTCACCATACCTTTGGTGGGCACCCTGATGTCAAGAGGTTCATGAAGGGCGTCTTCCAAAGTAGGCCCCCTCTTCCTCGTTATAGCAAAACTTGGGATGTCAACTTGGTACTCCAGTACATTGGCATAATGGGCAACTCCTAACTCTCACTTAAGGACTTGACATTGAAACTCGTGATGTTAGTTACTTTAACCACAGCCCAGAGAGGGCAGTCATTGCACCTTTTAGACACTCTGAACATGGTACAAGTGGAGACTACTTATACGTTTCTCGTTGATAGTAATTTAAAACAAAGCGAACTGGGCAGATCAACCTCTGAATTAGTTGTTAAGTTATACGTGTACCCACCTGACGGCAACCTTTGTGTAGTCAATGCTTGTTCAGTATACCTTGATAAGACTAAGTCACTACGTGGCAGTGAATCTCATTTGCTCATAAGTCATCAGAAACCACATAAGAGAGCCAGCAGAGACACACTAAGACACTGGATCCAGCCAATGATGTTGAAGGCTGACATAAGTATTAATGTTTACAAGCCTCATAGTACCCGCTCAGCTGCATCCTCCAAGGCTAAGGTCAACAATGCCTCCCTTGCTGAGATAATGCAAACTGCTGGGTGGAGTTCAGCAACCACTTTCGCTCGGTTTTATGATAGGGAGATTGAACAAGGTTCCTCGTTTACTAACAGGGTACTCAGCCTAAGTTAAATTGGTATTAAAGAGCTTCTTCTGATTATAGTATGTGCTATCAGTTGCTTTGAAATCTCACGTGACTTCGTAGTGCGTATGACGACGAGGCAGAATCAAAAATTAAACGAGACTTACCTTAAGTCGATGTCTGATTGGGATTCTGCCGAGTCATCAGTAGCACAAGAAGTCATGCCCAAACCCTGTAGAGGTATTTATACCAGCCCACACTTCTTGTGCTACTATTCACCTGATTAGCACACTCAAGGCTTTAAAGACTGACCACTTGAGCGGCTGGTGCTTTCTCACGTGACTTCTTGTGCTACTGATGACTCGGCAGAGTCCCAATCAAACATCGACTTAAGGTAAGTCTCGTTTAATTTTTGATTTCTTAATACTTTTTTTTCGAGAGCGATTTTTGAACGATCAATCCACATTTTTTTAAATCCTATTTCAAAAATGTTCTGTAACTTTTCACTGAAATTGAATATGGCAAATCACAGACGCTTTGGCTCCGGGAGGGGAGGAACACATTAAATAAGCGAAAAACAAAATTCCCTGGCAAGAGCACTACATTAATAACCCCGTACATGAATAACCCCATACATTAATAACCCCATACATTAATAACCCCATACAATAATGACCCCATACATTAATAACCCCATACATTAATAACCCCATACACTAATAACCCCATACATTAATAACCCCATACAATAATAATCCCATACATTAATTATGCATTCAGTCTTTGTTCAATGAAAACAATAGCGATAACCATTGGAACTCCGCAGAGACTAGTAGTCTTTGTTTTCAAAATTTGGATTTTTTTCCTAAGTCTTTTTTGAAACAAAGAATTGTGATTGGCTTCATTCCTCACCTTTGCTGTGTACACAATTCAAGAGGGTTTTGAGTCTTTGTCTCCTCGACAACTTTTGGCCCCAAATCGTGCATTTGTAGTACGTTCGATTCTTGTCGATTATTTCTACATAAAGTGAGTTCACATCATTATTCACATCAACGTCAGAACGTGGATCCGAGGGTATCCATCGTCCAAAAAGCAGAGGAACGTTCAGGGAAGCCACGATATTCTTAATGACTTGCAATCTTGCAAGCTTCTCTTGAGACTGCAATCGGACAAGCCACCGGATTCTCTTAAGTAACCAATGACAATTCCCAAAATATCCACGTGATCATGCTCGTGAGCAGAAACAATGAAAACTTCAATTAGCGCTCATCTTCGAATGTACTTTTCATCTGTTGACCGCTTGTACGTTATTTCTCTTCTTGACTGATTAGCTTAATACAACATCCCTATAAAGATGGGTTTTACCGTCGTTCGATGGGAAGACGAGAACAGCGTGAGTGTTTTAGATGAAAAGCAAGTTGGTCGAGCGGCCATTTATAAAGCTACGATTTTGAAAGTTGGTGGTGAGTATAAATTGCGATATTCAGTACGTGATCAAAACTGAGAATCGAATCGGTCAGTTGCATGCGACAGTTTCTTAAGCTTACGCTTAAAAATGAATCAAATCTATCCGTAAGGTAAAGGTTTCAGGATTATTTTAATCATGTTGGACAAGCTGCGACCCCAGCAAAAGACACAGCTGCTAAGCCTGCAGTTTAGGATAACTTTATTACAACTTTTTGTTACAGTTACAACACGATTCTGATTGAAAAATCAATTATTTAACTGTTATTAAGCCCAAGCTTCACTCCCAAGAGTTGTGATGAAATTTTGTGGGCCGAGGCCAGGAACGTGTTCGATAATTGAGTCAGTTTGCTAGACATAACGTCTCGTAGTCACGTTCGACGCACTAAAAACTACTATAAAACGAATACAAGAATTGTAAGAACGTGTAAAATGGTATATAAAAAGTCACTTGTAAAAATGTAGCGGAATTCCAAATCGATTTCGATCAATTACGATCCTCATCAGTAGTACTCCGCCATGTTTAAAATACTCATAAATAATTGTTCATAATTGAACAATTATTTATGAGTATTTTAAACATGGCGGAGTACTACTGATGAGGATCGTAATTGATCGAAATCGATTTGGAATTCCGCTACATTTTTACAAGTGACTTTTTATATACCATTTTACACGTTCTTACAATTCTTGTATTCGTTTTATAGTAGTTTTTAGTGCGTCGAACGTGACTACGAGACGTTATGTCTAGCAAACTGACTCAACTCCCAAGAGTGTTGGGTCAAAATTGAGTTGAATTCTTCGAATTTCAATTTGCAGTTCTAATCAACAAAAACAAACAGTATACATGAAAATGCTGCTTGGCAGCTTACATGTGAATGCTAACACACAAGTGTTTTATCCAAAGAAATTACAACCACAAAAAATTGTGTCAAAGCCTGACTCTCACAGGTAAGGGGTATTTACCCATTTGTATCATTTTGTGACTGATAGTATTTATTGCAATAAACATAATTCAAGTTAATGTATTTCATGGAAAGGAATCAACAGATTTTATTCACAATTTGTGTCAAACCAAATTGAATGACTGATTAGGACTATTTTAGATAAATGGCTGTAATCGAGGATAGTTTTTATGAAGTTTTTAAGAAAAGAAAAATAAATCAAATTTCACTGTAATATTACTACACGTTGATGTTAATATACCATAGAATATAACATTATTTTACATCTAAACCTGAGTTGAACATGTAAATAAATTTCATTTGACAAATTGAATTTTTAGTTGGAAGTTAATGCATGTATTCATTTTATATTTAGTTATCTCAAAGTTTTCCTTAAATTCCCAGTAATTCTTGAACATTCTTAGAAATTCCTGCAAATTCCTGGGAATTTCTGGCAAGTTTTTAGATTTAAAGCCTTTCAGGGAAGTGATTGGTGCTCTGAGTTGGAATTCCTAGGAATTGCTTAGAAATCCAAGTCCCGTTGGCTATGAACTTGGAATTTCTGGGTATTTCTAGATTTTTAGAACCAGAGTGGTTGCAGTTGGGAATTTCCACTCAGAATTTACCATGAAAATTCACACTTCTTATTCCTAGCAATTCCTAGAAAAAATACTCAGGAATCTGTGGATAATCCTAGGAATTCCAAAATCCATTTTGTAAGGGGGGTTCAAAAGGGGGTTAACATTGATCTAACATAGGTTAACCTTGGTTTTAATTTCTCGAAACTGACAGAAAAAAGGCAAATGAAAAATTCCTTTGCAAAGCTATTAAAAGTAAACTAAAATTTTTATACTAACTCCAGTGTAGGTTAATTGTGTTTTGAACAACCCGGCCCAACTGGTATTTTAAATGCCAATGCAGACCCTTCTCCCCATTCCCCTAGTGGAGGACATTTCTTTACAGTTGGTGACAGGGGTTTTGTTTGTCATCAAATGAAGCAATAGGCTAACTGTATCCTTTTGTTTTTTTGGTGATTAAATTTTTAAAATTTATCACTTCAATCTCTGTAACAGCCTATTTCTGCCAACAACCCAATTGAACAAGAATCTACAGTCAGTGATATCAGTAAACAAAATGCAAACAAAAAGGAATCCTCTGATGTGACTGTCAGTCTCAGAGAGGCCAATCTTCAACAGAACAACACGATGAAGCACTAGTCCCACCTGCTTCTTTCAATATTGAATCTTCCTTGAACAAGAAGGACTTGATGGATTGTATCAAAGGCACCATTTATGGTATGATTGTATCAAAGGCACCATGTATAGTTTTGGAGATGCGATAGGATTTTTAAGGGGTGAACTGCCACATAGCAAATAATGTACATCATATCATATTTATGCCTGCCAAATTTCCAGAGTCAAATGCAAGCAATTTTTCTAACCTTCATCAATAATAATATTTTGATAGTAATAATAATAATGGTAATAATAATAATAAATGCCTTCATTGCTCATTAGATAAAAATACGTATCTAATGTTACAGGATGAAAAGATTACAAGTTCAGCTAAGTTATAATAAAAAGATTAAAAATGTGAAAAACTAGTTACATATATCTGGCATAAAATATTATAAAAGGTTGTATTTCAAAATTAATCTATTTACAAATGTGTTCTTATAACATTCTGTGTTTATCTTGGGCATTTGGCAGTTTTTACGTCTAAGCTTGTTGGTTAATTTGTTTTTTTCTTACAGTAAGCTTACCTCAGAGGGTGGTTATCAGGCTGTTTAACTTTTTAAAAAATCACTTTTAATTGTGTTTTCTTGTAGTAACGATCTAGTCAATCTCATTACCCAAATTTCTGAAAATCTTACAAGTTCTGAACACTATCAAAGATTTTGCAAGGAATTAATCAAATCAAAGTTTAACGCCTTTACGTGGGGCATGGTTACCCATATTGCCCAAGCCAGAGGCTCATGTATGAAATGCAAGATAACAACCCACCCATCCCAGCCCAGGGGAGGACATTCATCACACAGTAATCTGGTGCATGGGAAATTAACGTCTCCTACCCCTAACCCTGCAGGAGACGGGACCTCCATTTATTCGTCCCTATCCGAGAAGACTAGAATATCTAAACCATTTCTTGATGTTATAAAAAGGCAGCATATTCTTCTCAATTATTTTAAGACCTTGAGTGTTGGTCCGGGCAGGGGAAGCTGTAATTCTTGATGTCATCTTGAAACCCAAGGTTAACCTTGTAAGGTCCCTTTTGCTTGCATTAGTCATGCCTCATATGTTAAACATCAGTATGCATATTCTCCATACTGTTCTCTAAACATTCCCATGATACTCATAATGAGATTTTGTTAATCAAAATGTTGGGTAGTCCTTTCAGCCTTTAAGGCTGGTTTTCATTAGCGACGAAGTCAGAGTCGTAGTCGGAGTCGTAAGAGCGCTTATGACTAGTGAAAATCGAAAAACAGAGTCGTAAGCGGAGTCATAAGATCGACGGAATCGGAGTCGGAAGAATCAGAACGTTTCCATTTTCTTCCGATTCCGCTTATGACTCCGTCACTTACGATCTAGTGAAAACTGCATTGTGTGAGTCATAAGCAGAAGCGGAAGAATAAACCAATCACAATGCTTTATTCCAGGCCCGCTAATGTACAAATTTTGGGCGCCAAAGACAACATGGCGGACGAAGAGCAACTTTGGCTCTTATTAATCATTATTTTGCGCAGGCAGAGACAATACAGGAATAATATCATTCAAAAAAGAAAGAAACTTTGGATTCGTGATATCTATCAACGTCGAGCAGCTTAGGAAGAGTATGCTAACCTCGTCAGCGAACTACAACTTGGTGATTGTGAGTTGTACTTTCGGTAGGTTTCGAGTATTTTAACTTTTAATTTCGTAATTTTACAGTAAGCTTACACGTTTAAATTTGTTATGGCTATTTGTGCACTTTGGAAAGATGGAATCGAGGATTGTGATTGGTTTTTCTTCCGCATCCGCTTCCGACTCGGACAATGCAGTTTTCACTGGATCATAAGCGACGGAGTTAGGCAGAATCTGTGTTCTGCTTCCAACTCCATCGGTTTGATTTTCACTAGATCGTATCCCTCCACGCTTCTGATTACAACTCTGACTATGACTCCGTCGTAAGTGAAAACCAGCCTTAAGGCAGCAACTTTTACTTCATTTTACATTGATTAAAATAAATCTCTGATGAAGAAGTAAACAATTACACTATAGAAAAACTGTGGAAAAAATTTGTGTAGCAGCCCCTTCCCATTTTTCCTGTGGAAATGCTCAAAGGCTTGTACAAACTTAAGACATTTTAACTGAACACTGTATTTACCTGTGTATAAATCGACCTTTGATGACCAAAAATATCAGCTCAAGAAATCACCCTTGACTTATACATGAGTCATACACAAAAACCTGACCCAAACAATCCAAGAAATTAGTGTAACAATTCCCAGTTGTGGGCATAATCTAACAAAACAACATGGTGTCCACAATAACCTGGTGGCCTACAATAATTTCTTATTTGCTTTCTGCTTTCAAACTAGTGTTGACAGACTTGGTTTCAAAGTATCTTTGATTGCTTCTTCCTCAAGCCCCCAAAGTATGAGAGGTTATAATTGTGAACCTTAATTCACCTCCACAGACTCCATTACTCAGTAATAAGCCTATATTATTGTATGATTCTTACAGATTTAAAGTACGACACACTTTGTAAAGAAAGTAAAGAAATTTTTCAATGCAAGTTAAGATAGAATATGTTTGGAATATGATATGAAGTTCAAGGATGCTCACTGGTGGAGATGGGACACTGGAGACTGGACAGATGACTCAGATCAAATGTTTTTATTTTGTAGTCTCCATCACTTTTTCAATGGCGCATCCTTGAGCTCTACTGCAAAGAGCCCTCTGGCACAAGTAAAGACTTTAAGACAGTAAGGGCTCTAGATTGACTTGAGGTAAACCACCATAATAGATAAAAATAATATGTGATCTATTTTGAATAATGATTTGGAGTGTTGGCTGTTTGATTTCTTGCAGTTGGTTCCTGTTGATTTTGCCAAAAAAAAATTAAATTTTGGAGCAGAAAGGGTTTTCCAGAGCTAGGTGATAGTGGTGGAATGGGAATTGGCGGCACTGCATAATTATGGTGTTCTGCATCATCCTGACTTTCTTACTGATCCACACAAGGTACAGAGCAATGAGGGCAGTCAGTAATTTGCCCCTGGCCTGCTCAAATAAATATAATTAATAGCAATTTAATATTTATATTGTGTAAATTAACATTGGGATATGATCAAATGCACATCAGAATGTTTCATGGTGGACTTAACAGACTGCTTGCAGCAGTTTACAATTTTTTGTGAAGACTAATTTTAATAGATGGCCTCAATTTCAATAAACAGGCCAGACCACAACACTGGCAACTACATTCCCTACTCCCCTGGTCTGGGGCTCAAACCCTCAACCTCCCTCCTGCACAGCAGTCCAGCGCTCTACCACTTGAGCTAACCAGGTGGCATAATGAACACTTTTACCCCTAAGATCATGTTTAGTAATTCTCATTACTGTCTGCCATACAATTCTTATAGTGTTAGTTTGGAGAATTTGGTATTGGATCATCCTTCACATTTCTGGGATCAGAAAGTCTAGTTCTCACTGATATTCTTACCCCATTTTGATGACTGCCGTTATCTATTACTGTGCAGAAACATGGCAAGAGCTTCAATTGGTGATCATTTCCTTCATTCTCATAACTTTAATGTATGATTTTGGGCTGATGTTCCAAGGAGAAATTAGATGCTAATCACTCTGAGGGGTAATCATGCATTTGTCTTCCACTAGATCATGAGTAACAACCGATCAAATTGCGTGAATAATTCAGCTTGTCAAGTAAACTTACTGCTTAATCTTTGCTCTCAGGCAGCCGAGTACGTCTGGGAACCTTCAGGTAGCTTTCTAGCTCCAAACGGAGGTGTCATGTGCACTTCAATTCTAGGAGTTTATAACTTTGGCGACGTAGATGCAGTGATAGAGAACACTAAGGCAGCATGTAAAGTCACCCATGCAGATCCAAGATGCATCGCGTCTTGTGTTGCCATGACAACAGCCATTGCAATGATGTTGCTGGGAAAGCATTTTGTGGAGGAGTCTGGAAGCTATGATGCTGAGGCATTGATAAAGGAAGCTTTTGGTTATGCCTGTGCCACACTTGAAACTGACGAGAAGGTAATGTTCATTGTGTTATTGAGCACACAAAGAAGTCTCGTGAAAGCTGGTGGCCAAAGTAACCATGCTAACCACTGAAGAAATAACTAATAAATAAACTTACCCCCCCCCCCCCACATAATTTAAAGGGGGTAAGTTTATAAGAAAACTGTGGTGCTGCATCGGTGGGAGGTATAAAAAGATAATTTGCTGGGATCAACTAACTTGATAATGGAAATTAGCCAGCTTAAAAATTGTAAAGCTGACATTTGGAGCGTTAGCCTTTTGTCAAAGCAACTTGCTTTATTTGGCCCTCAAGCAACCAGGGTTAGAAATTTCTCCTACCAGCTACTTAAAGTAAGGAGTTAAAATTGAGGGAGCAACTTCTGTAACAACAGCACGTTCGTAAACTCAGTTTAAAATTGTAAAAAATATACGTTATATATTATTAAAAATAAAAAAAATCAAATCAAAATAAAATAAAATGAAGTTAAGATATTATATAAGAGTAACTATTAGAAAGAAGGGGGTGGAGCATTTAGAGTTTAGGGTTAAATTGCTAATGTTATATTAGAGTTTTGGTTATAGTTAGGGTTAGAGTTATATTGGAGTTAGTGTTAGTTAGGGTTAGTGTTAGATTAGGTTTAGGGTTGGGGTTAGTGCTAGATTAGGGTTGGGTTAGGGTTTGGGTGGGGTAAAGGTTTGTAATAGGTAAGGGTTTGCTTAGGGTTTGTGGAATGGGGTCTCTGTTTTTGACTGTAGGAAGGAAAAGGGGTTATTGATAGGATAGGAAAAAAGGATTATTGATAAAAATAAAGTATTCTCCTTTTACAATTATTTTTATGGACAGGTGACTGCAGGAATGGGAAGGATATAGGTAGAAGAGGAGCAATGTTGATTCCTATTATCCTCTTGATAAGTGGTTGTATGGGATGTGATGAAGAACTGTGTTAGGCATTTTAAAGTATAGATGACATATAAAGAGAACGTGAGCTAGTTAACACTTTTCCTGCGAGTTTATGGTGAGGGGTTATGTTGAAATGTTTTGGGGTGGGGTGGGCTAAGGGTCCAGGTTTATATTTGTTTTTAGGGTTGAATAAAAACAATAAAGGTAAATGATATGGAACTTTGTGCAATAAGAAGGATCTGTAAAGAGCTAATAGAATACATATATTAACAGAAGACTTTTATATATTATAGTATAAGGAGTTGGATCGAGGAGTGGTGAAAGAAGATGTGAAGTGTCTATGAAAGTTGTTCAAAGATGGAGAGAAATGGAAATCAACCGGCCGGGTGAGGAGAGAAGGATGCATCGGCACCAAGGCTCCTTATGGTTGTGAGTCGTCAGGGGCAAAGCACATCCGAGCAAGGATGTTTCTAACCTGGTACCAGGTCAATGCCTGACATCCTCGTGCCGAGTCCTTGTTGAAGAAAGCGAGAAAAACTGCACAATTATAGTGAGAAATTAGAAAGTCATTGGAACCTATTCGAAAGGAAAGAAAAAAAGAGGGAAGTAAAGATGTATACTAAATAAAGAGATTTTCAGATATAATAGAAGAGAAAACTAATGTAAACAAATTAAATTTTTTTTTTTCGGAGATAGTACGGAGGAGAATGCAGTGCTCACGTAGAGAAACAAAGAATGCGGTGCTAATACAGAAGAGAATACCTATGTAAATTAAAAGAAAAATAATTAAATGAATAAAACAAAATAATTTCAAGTGTGCGTACACTGAACGGAAGTGTCATGAAACGGGAATTAGAATTAAGAGGGGAGGTGTGTGTTATTATTTATATGAAGAAAATAAAGATAGATACCTTAAGAAATATGAGAGGGAGCTGCCTTGTCCTTGATATCCAAAGGAAAAAAATATATATATATATTTCTAACGAAAGAAGATTTTCGCCACCGGCTCCGTGTCGCGAAATAGCGGAGTTGAAAGATATTAATCTGGGACGGTCACGTCAGAATGGGGTGATCGTATCGCGTATTGCATAAAAAGTGGCTAGATGAGAAGATTGAGAAGTAAGTAAAACATAGAATTGCTAGGAGTTTCGAACATTTAAATATAGCCAAACAAAACAAGGAACTACATCATGGTACATTTCAAGTGATAAATCACTCACGTGATGGGCACGTGAACGAGGGACGCGCAATCAGGTGCGTGACTCGGACGGTAGGTCATACATAAAGTCACGCAAAAAGTACAATTTATATAAACTGGCGTTTCCAACACCAGTTAAAAGATAATCATTATAACATGTACGTTCCGAAAAATTGTAGAATAAACGCTCCCTGAAAAGGTCTTTGAAAGAAATGTTTATATTTGTATCAGTAGGGCCTTTGAAACGAGGATAATAATCCACGGCTTGTGTAAGACGGAAACTGGAGCAATTGTAAGATCGCGGTTTACATAAACCGCGAAATCTTCGTATCAGGGGTTCATGTCTTAGGTCTTATGAGCATGCGTAAGGTCATGAGCACGGGAAAAATGTTCAAGCGCGGGAAAATATTGCGCTTTCGCATTGTAAGGTCGCGTCTTGCGTAAGCCGCAAATGAGCTGCGATGCCATTTATACGAGTAGTTTCGCATCTTATCAAAGCCGCGTCTTATTCAAGACGTTCTCAAAACCCCTATTTTGCAGAAGCGGCCTTAAAAGTGGCAGTGTAAAGTTTACACGATGAGTTCGCGACTAAGCTAAGCTGCGAATTAGTTTCATAGTATAATCGGCCCTAATATTGGTGAACCTGCTTTTTACTCTCAGTTGGCGGAAAGACGGCGGAACGTAACGTTATATCATTTGCATTTTTTAGTTTCATTGTCAAACATAGTTGCTTTACCTTTTTTTTCAGGTTCTTGGCTCTTCTTGGTCTGACTGAATGAAGACTGAAAACCCGCGCCTTATTTACTGTGACGATATTTAGCAACAACTTTTGTTTCTTTTATTTTTACCTTATCATCTACACTGCTTTTTAAACAAGTATTTAGATAGATCCAAATAGATATTATTAGAAATTTTAACTAAGTTATTTCCTTAACGGTTATAATCTAATTTTAGAATCTTTTCAAAATTAGATCTTATTAGATCTAAGCAGAAATTAATAAAATTTCAAAGGGGTTTAGCTCACATATTTCTGTTTCTATGCACTTGAATTATTATAGAATGCGAATTTGATACTATTCATGTTACTTTGCGCAGTACAAGCCCTAAATTGTCATTTACATTTTAAGTTTCACCTATAACTATGAGAAACAAGGAGAATACTACCTGCGCTAGTTTTAGCGTCATGTTAGTGTTATGAGTAACACACCTGTATACATACACACACAGAAACTCACACAAACTCGCCTTCTGAAAAGAAGTCTTCAAACTTAGGTAACAGTTAAAGTATGTTCCGTACAAATGGAATTAGAAGGATATATTAGATTACAAAAGGACAAAACGGGTAATTGAAGTTCTACCGAATATACATTGAGATGTAGTAAAGATACTAAGAAAACAATGAACACAACTCCAACGAATGTATCAAGTGAAATAACTTTTCTTCGGTTCGGAAATTCCTCAGAACGATGAATTCAGATACCCACCCCAGTAAGGGAAAGATTTAATGCGTATTGAAAGGATGGTGTGCAAGGTGACTGAAAATAAAATATTGGCGCAGAAGAAAAAGAAATAAAGAAGTTTAAATTTTGGGAGCAAGAAGGAATAAACATTTCAATAAAAGGTGAAAATGGGGACAAAAAGTCTTGCGATGGCATAAAAAAAATGGTTACCTCAAAAAGTGCGAGAGAGCTGGGGACAAATAACAGTTGTACGTAACGAAGAGTACGACGGGAGGGCAGGTTGCCCAGGCTTCCTTCAGGGAAGACTGAGGACAAGTCAGTATAGGTGTGAGACACGTGAAATAGAGAGAAACATGGCAAAGCACCGTTTATTTCTCTTTTACTTGCTCAAGCTGCTACAGCCCTTTATGTCTATGTTCCTGTGTTAGGTAAATATCCGTGTTTACATCCTGACACACTGCACAAGAGGAAACTTAAAGGGTGGGAAAATTGTGATATATGTGGTGTTCTGACACACCAATCCATCCATACAGCCATATCGATGCAAATCCTGAGAAAAATAAATTGGAAATACCCAAGGATGACTAAGTTAGAAACATTACTTATAAATTAAACCCTTAGCCTTCTATTTAGTAACTTGAGGTTGCAGACGCCGTCTTCTGGGATTTTCGGAATTGACCGCTGGGCCAGAATCGGACAGCAGAAATTTGGGGCGCAGTCAACGTCAGATTGACACCTCTGGCTTATTAAAAAATTAAGAAATAGTTCCTAATAAAACTGCTTTTCGAACTGAACTGCATGCGGATTCCTTTACGTAAGGATCTGTTGATGGGCTTTTTGGTTCGTTCGAGAGGTAAACTTCAATTTGTCGTTGACACCCGTTTCTAGAAATCTCCTTCATCTCGTTCTCAGCAAAGTAAGACAACCCCTTCCTTGGCTGCGCTCTAGTTATCGTGAGAATTCCCAGGAAACGTTTGACTCTGTAAGCTGTGTTAGCTGCGCTGACAAAAAAAAGAGAAGAGTGCACTTCAATCAGCTTGGAAAACTCAGGTTTTACCTTAAAAGAAACTGACTTTAAATATACCTTGCGAAATAGAAATAATTTTTTTTCTTGTTGTTACTGTTTATAATCAAATTTGTTGAAGATATACTAAGAAACTGAATACCGTCTTGTTGACATAACCCATAAGGTAAGGTTTTCGTCAAATCTTTGGTAAGTTGTCACAGATGTTGTGGAACAATTTGCTTTGAAAATATTACTTTTCTATAAAAAAATTTCAAATGTAGATGTTTAGGTAACACTAGTATTAATGATATGTAAGGCTATCCCTCGAAAACGAAACGATCCTATGTAGTATTAAGGATTTTGCAGCAAGTAATTTTAGTATTTAAATAAGATAAAATCACACCTGCCCATATATAAAAATGTGCATGATCATGGGATGGGCTTGTGTAGCAAAGCAGCTCAGTCACATTAGTGCATAGCAGTTATCAAACTGCGAATTTTTCCCTTTAAAAATTATTTTGATATGTGATATGGAGAAAACAAGGAATCCAGCAAATTTCTCGACTGAAACCCAAGATTAAAAAAGAATTGAGGTTGCCATTTCAATGAATAAAATTAGCCTTGCCTGTTTTGGGTTTGATATTAAATAACCAAAGACGACAAAAGGATAAAGTCGATTTTGCGTTTCTGCCAGAAACGCAAATTACACCACTTGCTCTTTAATTTAAACCGCAGTTCACGCCAACATTTGAAAGAAAACACTTACGTTTTGTTTTAACGTTTAACACATCTATTTTGGAAATTGCATATGGAGATTTTCAATCTTTGTTTTCGCTTTTATAACTCAAGCTAAGCGCCATTCTTTAAGCATCCATACACTGCCTCAGAGAGAGCCTCGTTCCTGTGATAGGAAGGGTGATGTAGGCTGTCTCCTTACATTCTAGTCCATCTGCGCAGCCGCACTTTTGTACGTCCTAAAGAATAAATAAAAAGGAAAATGTTATTACGCTAAAAGCTTAAGGAAGCTTAAAGTCAATTTTGGAAAGATGAGAGAAACTTTATCAATATCTTACCAAAAAGAAATGCTATTAATGGCTTACCGTCAAAATGCAGGTGAAGTATTTCTTGAGTTTAGGAATACATCGCTTGTTAAAGGCACAGCATCTATTGTAACTGCAATCTTCTACGGTCAGGCATCTCTAATTCATGACGAAAAAGGAATTTTCCTTGAAATGTAAAGAAGCCTAGGTTTGGGTTTCTTTACGTTTTGTCAACTACCTCACGAATGAATGAATGAATGTTTGAATGAATGAAAAACTTTATTTAAGTGTCTATGTTTTTAGCTATAAGCTAATGGAGGACACTAAAAAATTTAAAAGTCAAATACATTTACATATGAAGATAATAGTTATTTACAGTAGATAACTAAAAAGATTATAAAGTTATTTAGTTAAGTTTGAAATTTCGACGAGAGTTGAGAGGTCGACTTATCTTATGTTCTTCTTGAACGAATTTAGAGTTTCTATCGTTCTTAGGTGTCTTGGTAACTTCGACCAGATGAGAGGTCCCATATATTTAATAGAATTCCTACCAAATCTTACAGTTTCGAATCTTGGCAGTTCGAAGTCACTGTTCCGTAAATTATACTGAGTGTTCTTTATATTAAATAAGTCAGAAATATTCTCGGGTACGAGACTATGCTTAACTTTAAACATCAAAGTGGCAATGTCTTGTAGGCGCCGATTGCACAAAGTCGGTAGTTTGGCGCGACTTAGCAGTTCTTGATAGGACGCTGATCTAGTTTTGTACACCGCCCTAAGTGCTCGCTCCTGAATCCGCTCAAGCTTTCTCCGTTCCGATGCATTACAAAAGTGCCATACTAGATGACAGTAGGTTAGATGGGGCAGAATTGATAGTTTAGCATTACAGGGTATCAAATTGTGTAGCCGCACTAAGACCCCTACTTTTTGACTGGGCTTGGAGCATAGATCACTGATATGACTAGTAAACTCAATTTTCATCGATTTGAACTCCTTAAAGCCGTATTTCCCTCATTCTCTCAATAGTATGACCGTCAACAGAAAAGTTATCGGTCCTCAAAAATTTTAATCATTCCAACAAACTTTCAAACTTACGTTGAAGTACAGTCAGCGCCTGACCCTCATGGGTGCATCTGCTGCCTGGTTATCAAGCTCGATCGTCTCCACTTCGATATCCATATCTCCCGGCATGCTTTGTTTGACGGGATTCTCGATTCCGTGTTCTATCACATTCTTGGTGAGAACGCAGGAAAGACCATTCTGGCAACTGCAATCTCCTTCCTGGCAACAGAAAAGGAGTGAAGAGAGCAGAATAAAAATTCTCATCCGGTGAACTTGCCACCCGCTTTGTGGAATGAAGAGCGAGCTTACTGAAGAGGTAACCTTACAGCTGAATAAATTCTTAGGAAGTTTGTTCTTCGTTCTTCTTCTTTGTTTTTTTCTAACTTAGAGAGGCATCGATTTTCTTTTTTTTTTCGCCAGTCGCTAATAATGACACAAAACTAGTATAGCCTTGGTCTCTAAAAGATTCACTCTATTGCGGTGTCACCTGGCAGGACGCTACAAAACACAAGTCTCTTCATGAAAAGTATTCGAAGGATATATGTGGTAGAATTGTTATAGAAAATTTGGGTTACCAGACATCTTAAAGACAGCATTTTATGGCATTGAACAATAAAATAATCTAATTAAGGTTTTAACTCACCGGCTTGTTACAAACTGAAAGTTCAGGAAGTTCTGAACATCCCTGAAGAAAAACAAAAGAAAAGCATGTACAAGAAATGTGTGGAGTAATTGGAATCGGACATTTTACTCGATGAGTACAAACAACGACAACAACAAACAGAAAAGAACAAGACTCATATCTGGTTTCTAAGTTTGCTCACAAGTTTAAAAAGATGTATGTTTTGTCTTTGTTTCCAGTTTTCCTTGAATGAGCGCGTAGTATAAAATAAAAGAAGTTCTGTGAAGTATTTGATAATGAATTATTTAAAGATTTAATTAAGAAGAAAACACGCCGTTTTGCCAGCAAATAATCTGTTCCAGTTTGATAGCGGTGCGTGTCTAAAATTGAAATAAAAGATGATGCTCAGTTGCAACATGTGTCTTTAATTCCTCAAAGCTCACCAAAGCAAGTGAAATGCTTAAGCTCAAAATTAGTATGGCAGTCATCATGTTTCTTTCGTTTAACAAAAAGAGCCTAAAGTATACAACTGGGTTGTAGTTCACACTCTAACAGGAAGTTTCAACTGAAACGTTGTTCCTTATACTTCACTATTTTTAAAACAATTTTGAAGTACAGTATTTTCACGGATATTATCAAAAAAAAAATGCAAGAGTACTTTTAAACATCTTACGTAAACGAACATTTTCAATGTGATAATGTGTTTTTTCAACTGTTTGTACACATACACCGTAAGGGTCATGATCGAAACGCATGCGAGTGGAACCCTTGATACCAGACAAGGGATTTCCATCATATCCACGCATAATAGCATTATTTCATGTGTCGTAAGACTTAAAAAAAAATAAAATTCTAAGGAAGTATTCATCTCTACAGCACAGACACATCCGCCGGTATATTAGGACAACAAGTCCTTTGCACGATAACCTTTGTATCGCCTTAGGTTGTTTAAGCCAGTTAGTGAAATCCGTGGTAGTAGTTAAGTGTGCAATACACTTTTTCAAAGTATCAATGCATATTGAGGACGTTTCTTTTTTTTCTAATGGCAAGTTATCTTCATGTCTTTATCTGCTTTTTCTTTCATTCTTAGCGTAAAAGATATAGTTATCAAAGTTAGTAAAAAATTAATGATTCATGTATTTTTTTTTTTAAGATTTTCGATTGTAAAAAACTTCGGTAAGCCACCCAAAACAGTACTCACGAGGTTTAGAGAAACCGACTAAATCGAGGTAAATATTTGTGCTTAAGAATAAGAAAGACCCCCACCCCACCTGTTCTTCCGCTGACCCCTTAATCGAAAGTCAAGCAATGATTTTGCTGTACGTGGCTCAACCCTAAGCAAAACCTTTCGACTCAGCGGTTTGGCGGCTAAAAGCCAGGAGGACTCAGCACAAATCAGACATGACTAAGTTGGCATTGCAGCTGAACAACTTTGCACTGTGTTAAGAGCTCCTTTCTGCGGACATACATAATTATCCAACACTAACACACTGAGTGTTGTCTCCTAAACTGCTTTACTCAACACGCAGTTGAACAAGCTTCGTTTCATTTTCATTTAAACGCGCTGTTTGAAATACTGAGCCTTATTTTGCGCTCCTCGAGATAAATTGCAAAACATACCCCTTCAACATTTTTCTCAGAAACTTTAATAGCATGGCGCGAGGGCCTCTAGTCACAATTTGTTTTACCAAGATCATAGCCCCTACATCGTTGTGAGCGATGCAAATTCCATTCACTCAAACTCAAGCCATGAAGATGTTCATTTTTCTGAGCCTCTGTGCCACTCTTAGTCTGGTGAGATTCCAAACGTTGAAACGTTTCATTTCTTTTAATATTCCATCTTTTCCCTCTCAGTAGAATGAAGAGAATCACTAACCCCTATCCCTAACCAGATCACGCGTTTTGTGAACGCTCTTTGAAGAGCCAATTAAGATGCGTGTGTTTCTTTCAGGGATGCTCAAATCTTCCTGAACTTGCAGCCTGTCGCAGAGAGGTGAGCTCAAAACACATTTCTTATTCTTCATGGTGTTGATAAATATTTATGGTAATAATGTTTGTAGTCACTTCATTTAATCACTTTAATGGCTAAGAGAAATTTTCAGTTGAGCGTCCCACCGCTCTTATTCCGCCACCAAAGCTTCTGCCTCTAGGTCTGTAAGATTGTTGTGTTGCATAGGATTTTGATCCTGGAGGCTGGTGCAGGTGTCTCTCTGTGTGTCTCAGTTGATAACGTATTAGTTACACCCACTTCACGTAATTCTTGTGCCAGGAGGGAGACTGCAGCTGTCAAACCGGTCTGTCCTGTGTTCTGACTAAAGAGTTGATCTACCAAGGAAAAATGACCGACGTCAAACAGTGCATGCCAGAAGGGATGGAGATAGAAGTGGAAACAGTCGATCTTGACGGGGAAGGTGCTGTGGCTCCCATGAAGAAGAAACGTTTTTTGTTTAATAGATTATTCAAGGTAAGGTGCGATTTAATTGTAATAATTGGGTAACCATAGAATCATATATCACAAGTGAGTCTGTTCCTCGAAGGATTCTAAACCGGTCTAAAAAAAAACTAGGGAAGTACAAGAAATACACTGAACTAGCCAAAAGGACGTGAAAGGCACGAGCGTAAGTCGTGAATTGTTACAGTTTTAGTTGCGTTTAATTGTTTGATAAGATCAAGGGATGTTAAACCCACTATATGCACCAAGTGATAGTAACATATTTCTTTCATGTCTAAAGCTTAGTGTTGCACAAATGTTACTACTGCCAAAAGATCTGGAGATATGTCACGAGTTTGAGAAAATATATGACATTTTTTAAAAACATATTTCGACAGTTCTTCTGTCATCTTCGGTTCAATTTGGACAACTTTGCATGTTTTTTTAAAAATGTCGTATATTTTCTAAAATGTTACTATTATTTTGCAAAACAGAGATGTACAACTCAAACTGACAGCAGAGAAGACCAGTGTTGCTTATTGAACAAGAGATGCTCTCCAAAACTTCCGAAGTACTGATATATATATATATATATATATATATCAATTTCTATAGCGCATTTCCATGTAAATGTTCTAATACGCTTTACAACACTGTGCGGGGGACTTTTCCAGACTGCCGGAGGCAGTATACAATTAATAAAGGAGAAATTTTACAGATTCCCCCTCCCCCCATTCCCAGTAAACAGGCCAGACCACATCACAGTAATCTCGTGAAGTGGGTTCTTTAACGTCCCCTGCCGAAATTAACTCATTGATAGGTGCAGGAGACGGGACCTCCGGCTTTACGTCCTATCCGAGAAGACGAAGCAATGTGAGTGGAGCGTCTTGCTTAAAGGACACAACGTCAAGCCCCAGCCAGGACTTGAACCAGGGCCATCTGACCCAGAGTCTAGCGTACTGACCACTGGACTACTCACGCCTCACAGTACTTCACATGTTATTTAACGGTTAGTTGAAGAATGAAGGTTTACATTATTTCTTGTAGTCCAGTCGTAATAAAGGCAATAACATCGGTGGGGTATCATTAACAATCTTGCTATCGCTATCCTTATTTATGCAGTTATCCTTTTCATCGTAATTATTATTATTAGCGTCCGCCATTATTATTAGAATTATTAGAACTATTATTATCATTATTATTATTAATATCATTATGAGCAGAGTCAAGAGCCTTATCATTATTACTATCGGTATTGTTCTTATTATCATTATTATTATCATCAGACTCATAATTATAAGCAGTGCCACCATCATTATCAAAATTATCTAAGTCATCATCACTGTATTCATAACCATAATGAAAATGAAAAAACAAAGCAAAAAAATACGCGCCTCTGATTGGCTGAAAACGAGTGTATTTTACCATGTATTTGTAAAACGATGTATATTACAAATAGTGCGCGTGTGCTGTCAAAACTTCGTTTTTCTTGACTTAATGTGAGGATTTTTTCTTTTAAAGTATTAGTAAGTAATGCCCTGATTAGTCGTGCAGTTTAATGTAAAAGACAAGCTTTGTAAGTTTTTAAGACTACAAATTGCACTTACCTTACGGTATCGTGCAACGTTTTTGTCTTTGAAAAATTTACTCGCACTTATTCACACCAAACTGCACTCGAAATCATGTCATTATCCATATTTGTCATTTTTATTATTTTCATTATCATTTTCATTATAATAACTACAAACAGTAATATTATCTGATTGATTTTTTTCAGCACTTGCACAAGTGTGGTTGCCGTGACGGTCTCATTTGTACCGAAACAGCCTCCGTTACCATCCGTCTGACTGCTATCAAGGTCGCCCTGAGGCAGTGCATGTAACTCGTACCAGTCTCTTGACCGAGACAAAGTAATCAGCCGAGGAGAAGACAAAACTAACCATGTAACGCTTAGAATAATTTCAGTGAAAGGAATAAAGAAAGTCTTCGAGAAAAATCTGGAAATTACTTGTTGAATTCAGCTAACAGACTCTTTAATTCGAACAGTTCACTGACTTGCGGCATAAGATTGAAAAGTCGATCATTTGTTATCATTCAGCCAAGCAAGGGGAAAAATTGAACAATTCCTGTGCACGTAGGAAATTGTCCCACAGTTCTGAGAACTGTTCATTAAATCTTCTCCAAAGCGGACGATAAAGCTAAAACAAACTTCGTTCTAAATTGCAACTTATGAGGTTATCTTTCATTGCCATGACACCAATCTCCAAAATAAAAAATTCATAAAGAGGAAGAAGAACAGCCTATCAGAGACTTACATTTTAGGTTAGGTGTCGAATATGAATGAAACAGAGGAAAAAATTCCAGAGTTTTCGTCACGTAGTCGTACACCAGATTTTTACTTGTTCTACTCAATTGTACACTATTGAAGTAATCTTAAACGCCAGTGGTGTGGCACGCGAGTGACCCCCTGTGCCTCTGGCGCGAGCTCTTAAGGGGGTCCGGTGGAAGTGAAACAATTTCGTAAAAAAATCCTTTCATTTATATTTTTAGGAAAAATCAAACTAAATAACAAGAAAGAAATGCTGCTCAAAGGGAAGAGGGAGGTTTACAACTCCCTCAGCCTCTACCCCGGATCTGCCTCTGATATAAAATCCTTCAATTCTTTGTTCTAAAAGGCCGATAATTTGCCTGACATTATTTCTCAAAAACCTGCAAGTGATGAAAGCAACACGACACAACACAACTCAATTTCAATGTAATAGCTTAAGGGTGACAAAGCTTCATAATGAAATCCATTACTTTGAATTTGCCTAAAAAAAAAATTTAAAGGTAAACTGCCGTTTAACTTGTGTACACACCACAAGTTACTACAAACAAAATCAAAAGATTCTTGACCGATAGCTTCGACGCGAAGCATACTTGCACATTTTCACGTGGCCTTAGTCAGCTTTTTCCTACGATTATTTCACAAACTTTGATACGCTTTTAAAACTGTCGAAAGGAACATACCGTGCTTTCGTTTGTTCCTCGAGACAATGCAAAGTCGTTTCTCAATTTTTCGAATAAGATGAGAAGCTTATGACTTTGAAGGGAAAACATTTGCTAGAAACGTTAAGTTGTCGTCACAGTTCGTCCCCAAATTTCAATTGATGAAAATTCATGATTTGAATGGAGCACTTCTTCCTACCAATCCCATGTGGATGACCGCGCATTTTTTGATTGGGTAGTGTAGCTGCACGGCCTTTCCGCCCCCGAAAAATATTTTTGACTAATTAGGAACGAAGTTAATTACGGAATACGTGAGAGATTTTTTTCACCAATTTTTTTCCTTTCAGACTAGATTGAAGAAAAGCATACTTACTGCTGATCTTCTGATCAAAAAAAGGAAGTCCAAAAAGCAATTGTTATGGAAAAAAGCGTTTTTTCACGGAGATACACAACTATGACAAACAGAATATATGAGCGATTTTTTTTCTTTATCTCTCTTTGATTAATATGGGAAAATCCCGTTAAACAGTTTTTGGGGAGGGTCTCGGAGAATTCCCAATAAATTTTTCTCAACTTGGGAGCGTGGCCTCACTACTGAATGATTCTTAACCAATTAAATCCAGCGGTTTTCAAAACTATGAAGCCGCAGAGTTTAACGTTTGTTTTTATCAGTAACGAAATTACACTGGATTATATTCGGAGGGAGCTCTGAGTTAAGTTCTATTAAATGAATTCAATTGTTTTTCGTGTGACAAATTTTCAGAACGATCTAAGCCATTGTGCTCACTTGGAAACCAGTTCCTCAGATGGGTGAGAAACCACGACGAAACGAATTTAGGCGTGTGTATCCAGCCATCTTATGCCGAAGGCCAAGGAAAACTCTGTGTAAATACAAAATTGTCAAATGTTCCAACGACCTTTGAAGAAAAACTATTTTCCAATCGTACGTTGTCTTGAAATTAAAACAAGATCAACAAAAGATTGCTATCTTAGCTATCTAAGTGACTGTACAAGTCTGGTGCTATATTTGAATTAAAGAAACGTTTATCATTCGATGCTCCTGCGAGTACATACTTTATCGTGCTGCAAACAGAGTAAGAAATCCTGTTTGTTTTGTTTGTTTTACCAGCCTTTTTTCATCGCCAAAAAAGGAAGCTTTGACTGACAAAATAACACACAGTTAGCCTTTGTTCTAAGACTTCTTAAACCTGTAATAGATACTTCACGGTGTATTACTTATTCTCTTAAAGCAGCAACAATTTAATGCAACCATGTTATTTAAGCTGTGTTTGTAGACATAGACTGTAAACGTAGTTATTTGTCGTAGTAGAAGCATTAACAGATCGTCGAACAACCATTCTTCAGAAGTTTGGGTCAGAAAAATTCCTCATTTTCCCCAACAAGGGATTATTGAAGCGCGTTCTTAGAAACATGCATGCCAATTTGAATTTCTCTCCATAGCAAATGGTTTCTTTTGTATCATTTCTACAATTATATTCACCATAAAAATATAAGGCAAGGATATAACTGAAATGTAATTGCGTTTGATAAATTTGCCGTGGCAATTAACATTCAGAGCGGAAATTGTTTATTCTTCTCAAAAGAACACATCAAAAATATTTTAGAATGGGTTCTGTTTTCTTTATTCCTTTCAACAAACAGCTAAGCAAATTTTGATTTCACAAATACAGTTTTCGTTTGAAAGATTTGTTTAAAGACTCTCACATTGTTAGTAATGTTGTAAAAGCTGCTACTCAGCCTTTGCGCCTCAAAACTATAAAACAGCTGACACAGCAGATCACAGCACTCAACTTCACCAAAAGTTCAGTTGGATCTGAGAGTTTCTGTTAGTCGTTTCATTGAAGTCATGAAGATTCTCATCATTCTGAGTTTTTGCGCTACGGCTGCTTTAGTGAGTTTCACTGCAACTTAAGAAATTATTTCAAACCTTTTTCCTCATAAAGATGATTTATGTGCCTTTCAAATAGTTTTTCCATTAAGCAACAGGCACTTTCTTTCATTCAGCGAGCGGAAAGTTTTGAAACAATCTATTAAGGCGTTATTGGAGTTTAATTTTTTGTGTGTTACTAGAAATGAATTGTTTGATGTTTTTTCCGATGTTTCAACGATACCAGTTCTCTCCTCTTGGATTAAATGGATGTATGCGTCAGAAATAGAAGTGATAATTAAGAAATAGCTTATCTGATACAAGAAAAAGAATTGAAAATAACAATCGAGGTTGGTTTTTTAGTGTTTATAGTCTACATTCTCCATGATAACACAGCCTTAGAAGTTGGCACAAGGTAGTCTCTCGTGGAACAATTTTTAAAGTAAAGATATCTTTTCTACCTTTCTCTAGGGATGCAGTAATCTTCCCAAACTGGCCGCTTGCAACATTGCTCCGGTAGGTGACTGAAAGATGCTTGGGGTTCTCAGACTGTTTGGGTGGCTAAAAGTATCAGTAAGAGAAGAATCCCATTCTGTAATATATATACCAGCGCTTGTCCACCGCTAGCTGGACCGCACAAAATCCACTGGTAAATACAATTTACCGCACCAAACTTCTTTGGGAACGTCTCCTTCGTTATTATTGTACTACACCGTGAAACTAAAAATTGATTTAAGAAATTATGGACATGCAAATAGATTAAGAAATGCTTCAGGTGCATCAAACTTACACAATTTCCGGGTTTGGCGAGGGTTGAAATCAATCGAACCTTTCCTTTCTTTCCTTTACTGATTTCTTTCCTTCCGAGCACGAGTGCTTACCAAAAACTGATCAAAGGGCCTCTTATCAAATATATTGCATTACACTTAAGAACGCGTGACGAGCCACCTAGTGCGACTTAAAAGATTATTAAACCTGAAATCAAACAAGGAACAGAAACTCGTGCTATATGGGGCACTTACAAACATAATAAAAAAGAAAGAAATACTCTGTCTTAGCGTCAAGAGGATATCAGGAGAAGGTTTAAAAGAAAGGGCGCTCCGGTGGACTGCTAGATCAAAACTATGTTGATGTACGAGAAAGGGAAAATGGAAGAGAGATTAAAATTCATTATATGATAAGCGTTTTGATTGGTTCTTACTTATGATTTATCAAATAAAACAAATACATTCCAACTCGTTGTCTGTATGTTCTGCAAATGATCACAGATGACGTCAAAATGTGGTTATTAATTTCAGGGCGGAGGAGACTGTGGCTGCCAAGCCGGTTTGTCCTGTTCGTTGACCAAGAATATAATCTACAATGGACAGGTTATTCCTGTTAAACAGTGCATGCCGGAAGGAATGGACATTGAGGTGGAAGAGGTGGATCTGGATAACCAGTCTTCTGACGAACCAATGAGGAAAAAACGATTTCTTTTTAACGTAAGAATCTCAACTTCCTCTCCGCGCTTAGATGACCAAAAGGCTATGAGGGGGAGGGGGTAGGGGGAGGAGGAGGTTTACTGAGGGAGCGAAAGAGTAATATCCCCCAGTTTTACTGAAAAGTATGATGAACTTCCTGAAAATATACCCCACATCCACATGGAAGCCTGAACCACTGGTATTGTCTCAGCCCTAAACTATACCCACCCACCCCTACTCGGTTATCGCACTGCTTCTTACGATGCCTCGAGTCTCAAATTAATTTTGTTCAATTATCAAATACCGAGAGAAGAATTTCCCGTAAGGATGGGCCTCATTCTAAGGGTTACCTTTGGACACGCCGAATCTGTGTTCCCATGCTTTTTCGCAAGAAATTTGATCTTCGTTGTCATCAAGTATCTCTTGATAGAATTGATGCTGGGAGTGTTGTCCTCCCAAGACAAATTCAACATTAAAGAAATGAAAAAAAGGATTTATTTTAGCTGATCTTCTCAGTCCGAGGTATATCATTTTTTTAATTACGCCATGTTGCATTTTCATAGAGGTGCAGTTCCGAGGCTGAATGTCAAGATAACTACTGCTGTGCGCTTGGCAAACGTTGCGCTCCTAAACTCGGAGAGTTCTTCACTTGTTTTTTTGTGGTCAGTAACAAAGTTCTCTTTAGAAATGTGTTTGTGACTTTTTGGTAATGAATACACGAAAAGTGAAGTAAAATATTTCTATTCACGATATAAAATCTTCTTTACTTGGTTTTAGTGACAACGTGAGTGTATTATCAGCCAAAGCCATATTTCTTACACTAGTTGTCCCTACGTCGTGAAGATTTCGGTCAAAATATTGGAAAAGTATTGGCACAGTATATTAGCAACAGAAGTCTCAGAAACTTTTCATTATTCATCTCCTTTGAGGTAATTTTGAATTTTGAAGGAGATCACATGATTTTTATGAAGAACAGGGGAAGGGGGGATGAGTGATCGCCAAGAAAGTATAAAGGGGGGACTCGAGAAAATAGACTGTCAATTAACTGTCAATGGTAAGAGGAGTGGGGCATAAAGATGTCACCAGGTGTTATGGGGGAATCAAATAAATGTTTTTTGGACACAACCAAATTCCTCCAAGATCCCCCCAGTTCACTTATTTGATAAAACAGTTAACACTGGTCCCTTAATCTTTCTGTATAATTTCTTTACATGAGTGCGCTTCGTATTTTTTTCTCTCTCTCTCTTTTTTTGCCATAGAGCAAGCATAACTGCGGTTGTGGTAATGGTTTGGCCTGCAGAGTAACAACCACGATCCGATTGCCTTTTGGTATCAAAATTCCCATCAAACAGTGTGTGAAGCCTGAGTAAACATGGCGCTGAACTGATATCATCCAAAATTGCAGATAAAGTAGTTTGAAATTTGTAGAGCAAAGTCTGTAAAAACAAAAGGAGGAATAAAAGCACATTGAAAACCTTAAACAATCTCTTTCCAAAATATGACTTTGTCAGCGGGTATTAGAGAACGCCAAATATGAGTCAGGTCCCTCACGGTCACGGTCAGTGTTGTCTGTATCGGGAAGGGTTGGGGAGGGGAAGAAAAGTAGAAGGGGGGAGGGGAGCGTCAATTGGTGGGAAATTTGAGCATCGTAGCATGGTATGAAACCTTACTAGTCAGCGAATGTTAGCTTCGCTGTTATTCCTCTCTTGACTATGCATTCTCTCGTAAATTAAAATAAGAATATGGTTTGTATGAGGATAACTAACTTTTCTTGATGCTTTTTCTAGTTCTCGCACCCGTTTCATAGTTGATTTTTAAGACTCGTACCGAGATTTTCTGTGTTCATCCACTGTTAATGGCGCGGTTGAAGAGTTGAAGATAACGGATTTCAAGACTAAGATGTTCCCGTTTGCTCATAAAAAAAAAAAAATTGGAAAAATTAAAGAGCCCCATGTGAAGTCCAATTAAAATTTGGCACTGTAATGCTTACCAATGAGAAATTGTTCTTTGTGTACATTGTGTATGTGTACTGGTATGTGCTATTATCTATGCATAAGACGTAGCTTCTGCCTGGGCTTGAATGAACGGATATTTGGAAGAAGTGTGATTCACATTTAGTAGAGTGACCTGTTCAGATCAAGTACATCTAAACAAAGATATTGTTTAGGTATATTATTACTTTTTTTAAAAACCTTACACTTGCTCAATTTTTGGCATATTAATGTACAGTTTTTCATCATCTGTTGACAATTTGCCATTTTCTTCCGATTTATTCTATTCATTTTCATATGTATGTTCTTCCGGCCCAGGAAAATATCTGGTGTTCTTTTTCTATCCCTCTGACTTGCAAGTATCAGATTTTAGTAACGTCTTTAAAATGAATTAAAAGCAAGTTGTACTTTGCCGCCTGCTTGCTATCCTCATAAATTACTTAATTAGCCATCTCTCCACAACTGTTACAGTAATCATGACTGTCCCCAAGGGGACTGGTAATGAAAGGTTTCCTTTATTGTTATGACCCTAATGCTTGAACCAGCGTGACGCTGTAGGGAGACATTAGATACCAAGAACTCCGAGCTGTCTGAGGGTTGAAAAATTTCGATTAGTCTCAGCGAACAACTCGACGGAAAAATAATTACCAGCCGCTGTTCGGGAAATGAGCCCACGCTCTTATTTAGATCCCAGTAACTGACGGAAATCGAACCTGCATGTGGATTTCAGGATCGGAGCTGACGGTAGGAGAGAATACTTTGCTGTTTGTCTCTTTACCAGGGTGCCTGGCAAAATATGGATATTTTTTGCTTTTATAGATTTGATGACCTTTCAAGCTGGCCCTTTGTTAAGTAGAGCCAATTGCCCTTATCCCAGCGAATAACAGGTAACTCGTGGGTCTTACCCTCGTAATGTAATGTTCTGTTCGAAATAAATGTGCAAGAAAAGATTATGAAGACAAGGGAGGGGTGTGGTGGGGCAGGGATTTGACCACCGCTGAACAGAATGTTACCTTTTCTGTTGGTAGTTTTGTTCTTTCCGAAACCCTTTTTACAATAATATTTCAATGCTAACCAGAAGGGTGATGCTCCAGGTACAAAGGCTTCATTTTCTCTAAAACTTTACGGGTGTAAACTCCAGTAAATATATAGAAAGAAGTAAGAAGAATCGATATCAAGATCTTGGAAGTATAAGTGTTGATGAAATGGACTACAACTGGATTATGTACGAAGTAAATACAAAAGAACTCCTTTGTTACCGCATTACATAATTTAATATAATGTCTGCTCTAGGTTTTTCCAATAGTACATTACCTCTAAAGTGGAAAGTGGTATAACGATTTAAAATGCATTTAAAAAGGTTTTCTACATCTTGTAGCAAGCCAAAAACTTCAAAGGTAAAATATCTTTAGATTATCTGTAACACCAAAATTGAGACCTGGTAATTAGCTTATGCTTAAAGCTGTTCGGAAAATCATAAAATTGTTTTTCGTGTCTGTGAAAATGACTTGATAATAAACAACATGAGGTTGCACATTGATTTTTTTACAAAAAGTTGCTGAATAGTCCCAACGGAGACCATGTAAAATTAGTGCAAAAGCTTTTTCTACATAATATGTCTTTCGTATGGCCGTAACATTAGCTACTCAAAATCCACAGACAATCTGTTATCTGATTTTCATCAGTATAAATCCCCAAAACTGAATATAATGAAAGTCCAAAAAGAGTTTTGAAATGTAGATACAGTTGATCGTTTTGGTTGCAATTAAAGTCGCTTATTTAATCATTGCTTCGCAGCAGGTTGTTTAATACTTCCAGCCGCTGCTTAACGTTTAATTTGTGGTTTCCCTCTGTTAGTTCAATCTACCATCGGTCGATGCCACACACCAGGGATCTAGTCATGTCTCGTCTGCACGCAAATCCCTCTGTAATGACCTAAAAGAAAAATGAAAGAAATACGAGATATAGAGGCATATTCAAATTTGAGGTATTCCTTGAGTTCCTGTAAGGGACTCTCAACATGGGGATGGGGATCCTAGATGAATGAAGTAACCAGCCTAGCCGTGGTCGAAAAAGAGTCCTCGTCTACATACAATCTTACAACTCCAGAATCCCGGGGTGAGAAATTGTTGGCGTGCTCGCTCATGTAACATGAACGCAGCCCCGGACGGATCACCCCACCTTAACACGTTTATATGGGAAATTGTCGGACAGACCAAGCAATCTGCCAAGGCAGGTTAACCCCCCCCCCCCCATCATGTAAACGTGATTCCCATAAAATAAGAGACTATCTGGACAGGCGGGTACCACTTTCCTGGGGTCCCCAACCTCCATGTAAACAAGCCCCAACAAAATGAACCTAAGTCCCGTGCGTTATTGAACGGAGTGACTCAACTCAAGACACATGTCCTTGGTTTTTTTGCTCTCTTTGCATCACGCACCTTCTATCTCGGCTGTTGGATCAAAGTGAAGTTTATAAAGATAAAACTGAATTTGACCTCAGAGTAACTGAAAAGATGTACAAGTCCTAATTCACGAGTTGTCAATGTAAGGATAAAGTAATGATTAACATCTCACTTTTCCTTGATTGAACAAAATTAAAAGTGCACTCACGTTGAGAACATCTACATCTGGGTGAATTCCAGTTTCACGTCATCTCCAATGAGGACAAAAGGCGCCCAGTAATACGCTTTTCTAAACATTGCAGTTTCTCTCATGCACTTCGTGGCTTGATTGAGAGCTTCACTGGCACTCCTCCCTTCAGCCAGGGCTCCGTAAAAATATTCCATGAACATCAGAGTACCATTGTCGGCAATGTCCCAGAGGGATACCAGAATGGATCGAGCACCGGAACCCAAGAACGCCCGTGCAATGCCAACCACACCCTCGGCCATGACCTCTCCGCAAGCGCTGTGACAACAGCTCAACACAACCAGCTTTGCTCGCAGCCCAACTTGTAAGACGTCTTCTATTCTCAGTAAATAGTCTTCCTCTTGAGCTTTACGAGTTGTCCTCTTGATGTTTGGTGCCAAAAGAATTTCTCCTGTTTCTTTTTTACCATGTGCTGCAATGTGAATTAGGGCAACTGAGGACATTCGCCTTAGTACCTCGTACTTTGTCGCCTCCTCTCCAATAAGAGGAGCAATGCCGATGATTTCTCCAATCATCTTCACCTCATTCCTTGCACCCGGAAGTTGACCCAGCAATTTCTCCTGATGAATAACCTGTTTGTAACACGGATCACCCACGAGCAGGGCACCGGTTTTAACATGTAATTCTTTCGGGCTGTCAGTGATTGATTTTAAAATGGATAAGGATGGAAGCACTCGAATCCTGAAAGATTCGCACAGATACCTTGAATTCAAATCCACCAATGCAGCGTAAGGCACCAAGCAGAGTGGACCTTCAGGAACAAATACAATTTCATCCCCTTCCACCAAATCAGCGATAGGAGTAACTATGATATCATGGAGCTTCCTCAGGGCATTTGTCATGGAGTTTCGCAAGGAGTCATCGTTCGCTCCTTTTCCATCTCGGCCCACTTCAGGTAAACTCATTTCCCATTCAACAGCAGCCCTTGAATTGACTTGTGAGCGAGTAGCCTTATTCAGAGAGGTGATATAGAATTCTAATTCATCCTGGTAAACAAAGTTGTTCACATGCTTCATTCTCGATCCGACGACTTTCCCATTCCGAATAACCCACGAAACAATGTAAGGTCCGGTGATTCCTAGAAAAACTGCATCTGATAAAATATTTTTTAGTGAAAGGCAATCAGAGCGTTTTCCAGAGCTCCACCGAGCGTAGGCCTGTACTAAGTTATACTTTGCATCTACCAAGTCTCCTAGAGCCTGTGCACGTCCCTCCTCGGCAGCAAGAAGAGCTTTGACATCCTCACCCTGTCTCAAAAGAACGCGCCAAATACCCTTGTATGCTGTTTGGTAAACATTTCGGAACGAGATCTTCCATACATCGTGAGTCAGAAGAGTAGCACGAAGCTCATTAAAAACCTTCCCACTGGAAACAAAATAGTCCAGGGCCAATTGGAGATATCCCTGCCCTTCATAAATGACAGCAAGATTACATTGAGTTATAGCAATCACAAGCATTTGCCCCTCTTCTTTGGCAATTTTTAGAGCGCTTTTAGAGTACTCGATGGCTGTTTTGAACTGTCCTAGACCATCATAAGCATTGCCAAGATTTGCATAACTCCTTCCTTCTCCAGCCTTGTCTCCCACTTCTTTGGCAATTTCTAGGTCACGTTTATGGTACTCGATGGCTGTTTTGAACTGTCCTAGACCATGATAAGCATTGCCAAGATTTCCATAACTCCCTCCTTCTCCAGCCTTGTCTCCCACTTCTTTGGCAATTTCTAGGTGACGTTTATGGTACTCGATGGCTGTTTTGAACTGTCCTAGACCATCATAAGCATTGCCAAGATTTTGATAACTCTTTCCTTCTCCAGCCTTGTCTCCCACTTCTTTGGCAATTTCTAGGCCACGTTTATGGTACTCGATGGCTGTTTTGAACTGTCCTAGACCATCATAAGCATTGCCAAGATTTTGATAACTCCATCCTTCTCCAGCCTTGTTTCCCACTTCTTTGGCAATTTCTAGGTGACGTTTATGGTACTCGATGGCTGTTTTGAACTGTCCTAGACCATGATAAGCAATGCCAAGATTTGCATAACTCCTTCCTCTTCCAGCCTTGTCTCCCACTTCTTTGGCAATTTCTAGGTCACGTTTATGGTACTCGATGGCTGTTTTGAACTGTCCTAGACGATTATAAGCATTGCCAAGACCTCCATAACTCCCTCCTTCTCCAGCCTTGTCTCCCACTTCTTTGGCAATTTCTAGGTCACGTTTATGGTACTCAATGGCTGTTTTGAACTGTCCTAGACCATGATAAGCATTGCCAAGACTTCCATAACGCCTTCCTTCTCCAGCCTTGTCTCCCACTTCTTTGGCAATTTCTAGGCCACGTTTATGGTACTCGATGGCTGTTTTAAACTGTCCTAGACCATGATAAGCATTGCCAAGATTTCCATAACTCATTCCTTCTCCAGCCTTGTCTCCAACTTCTTTGGCAATTTCTAGGTGATGTTTATGGTACTCGACGGCTGTTTTGAACTGTCCTAGAAAATTATAAGCATTGCCAAGATTTCCATAACTCCCTCCTTCTCCAGCCTTGTCTCCCACTTCTTTGGTAATTTCTAGAACACGTTTAAGGTACTCAATGGCTGTTTTGAACTGTCCTAGACCACAATAAGCAATGCCAAGATTTCTATAACTCCTTCCTTCTTCAGCCTTGTCTCCCACTTCTTTGGCAATTTCTAGGTGACGTTTATGGTACTCGATGGCTGTTTTGAACTGTCCTAGATTACGATGAGCATTGCCAAGATTAGCATAACTCGTTCCTTCTCCAGCCTTGTCTCCCACTTCTTTGGCAATTTCAAGGTGACGTTTATGGTACTCGATGGCTGTTTTGAATTGTCCTAGATTACGATGAGCATTGCCAAGATTTGAATAACTCCTTCCTTCTCCAGCCTTGTCTCCCACTTCTTTGGCAATTTCTAGGTCACGTTTATGGTACTCGATGGCTGTTTTGAACTGTCCTAGACCATGATGAGCATTGCCAAGATTTGCATAACTCTTTCCTTCTCCAGCCTTGTCTCCCACTTCTTTGGTAATTTCTAGAACACGTTTAAGGTACTCAATGGCTGTTTTGAACTGTCCTAGACCACAATAAGCAATGCCAAGATTTCCATAACTCGTTCCTTCTCCAGCCTTGTCTCCCACTTCTTTGGCAATTTCTAGGTGACGTTTATGGTACTCGATGGCTGTTTTGAACTGTCCTAGATCATGATAAGCACTGCCAAGATTTGCAGAAATATATCCCTCTGCAGCCTTGTCTCCTACTTCTTTGGCAATTTCTAGGTGATGTTTATGGTACTCGATGGCTGTTTTGAAATGTCCTAGACCACCATAAGCATTGCCAAGATTTTCATAACTTCTTCCTTCCCTAGCATTGTCTTTCACCTGTCTGGCCATACGTTTTACTGCCTGGTTTAGGTCTTCCTAAGGGTTTGGAAATGTGTGGCAAACGTTTATTATACTATTATTCGAACACTTAGTTTTAGGTCCGAATGAAGGTCTTGCATTAAAGGCCAGAGAAAACTAGTTTCCTTGTTAGACCTTCGTGATTGGTCTATGACATACACTAGTACAAAGGTTTTATGAATTCCTCGTTCGATGTGGATTTTCGAGTGACATGTCGTCTTTGTGAAAGTGACTAAGCGCTAAAAAATGAGGTGATGGAGGGGCAGGCTTATGTTCAAGCCATTGAAATATGCCAATTGATAATCATTAGAACGTAAGTATATTTTACAAGACTTCGGCCCAAAGGCTAATCACTTTTTGATGTTCTGGGTGGAAGAAATGTCATCTTGAACAGCTTGAAGATGAGTTTTGTCTATAGAAGCGACTAAGGAAAACGGAAATTATTTCAGTGTGGATTTCTGACGAAACAGAGAAATCATTTATCACTGAAATTGAATGTGACTTGGGAAGGATCGACAAGTGTTAGGTGCTAGACAGCTCCTGAATTGTTCCTCTCTGTCCCCTCATTTTCCACTATGTGCACCAATACTCTTCCAGTAAGGCGGCAAACAATCTTAGCTTATAATAGAATTATAATACGACTGAAAACTGGTTCTTAAGTGCGTGGTTCGCCTTTAATTTCAAATACTAGAAGTTTTAATTCACGTGAAAAATACACACTGACGATTTAAATCGATAGAAATAGTTGACGTATGAAATAATTTCTTACTAAAAATAACTGTTGTAGTTATTTAAACCATCATAATTTCATATTGAGTAGCAAAAAGTGCCTAAAAAGTTTTTCAGATCGACAAAAAGGACCAAAAAGTTTTAAAATTCGATTTTTGGTTTCAAAATGGTGACAACTTTGCCGGCAAAAAGAGAACCGACGAGATCGAATCTATCTTGCTCTAGGTGTGACTCAAATCTCCCCTACGACCTGAAAGCTTTATGACTTTGCGAATACAATCCGAGAGTTATCGGAATCATCATCAAATAGTTAGTTGAACCTTGTTTATAAAACATATTAACTATTAACAGTAATGTGCGCTCGTCCGAGGCACTCCTAGGGTGAGCAGACTCGGTTGCCAGCTTGCTTCTGTCATAGAAATTGAATTCATAGGAATGTGACATTTAGAGCTTAAAAAGGATGAATGAGTTATCGAAACGTCATTCTAAATTATTATCGCTCATTTTTATTCTTAATGGTTTGTCCAAAGCCCTCGGTACACCTTGAATTGGCAGAGAAAAACAATACAAGGTTCCTAGGGCATACTTAACCGCTAATATTTTGCACCTAATAGACGAGGGATCAATCGCCATCCAATACTGGCTACTACATGTCCGTGTGATCGTAACGACACAGCGATGTAATTGGTTGGTTTACGTTACCAGATCTGGATTAAAAGATTTGAACTCGAGATGCTCGTTTTAACCCGTTTAAATTTTTTGGCCGCCTAACATAATTTCAAGAGAAAAATCGAGTTTCCAGATGGGATTTGAACCCACGACCCTCTGCGATCTAGTCGGATGCTCTAATCACTGAGCTACAAGAGACTCAATGGTGAGCAAGGGTCTATTAGTGGGTATTGACTAGAGCCGCATCACGCGGCTACACAGCCAAACATCAGCTAGCGCATAGAAGCTCACTAACAGCATCACGCTGTCACATTAAAGCATCAAATGCATTAAAGCATCACATGCAGCCAACCAGCCCTCAAAGTGAGCATGTAAAGATAAAATAGACAGTTTTTGATATAGGAGGCAAATAGAGTTTCCAGATGGGATTTGAACCCACGGGATTTGAATACCCAATTGAATACCCAATACCCACGGGATGGGATTTGAATATCGAATTAGTGGGTATTGAAATCAATACCCACAAATTGACCCTTGCTCACCATAGAGTCTCTTTTAGCTCAGTGGTTAGAGCATCCGACTAGATCACGGAGGGTCGTGGGTTCCAATCCCATCTGGAAACTCGATTTTTCTCTTATGACAAAAATTTTTTATCTCATCTTAACATAATTTCATTTAAAGAAACAGTTATGAAGGGATTCTCAAGTTTACCTTTTCTTGCTGTGGCTTTATCTCTCCGGATGCGATTGTCTCCCCAACACACTTGTTTAGTAGATGACGCAATCTTTCGCTATTATCGCCTATCTTCGTATCGTTAAGTCAAATGAAACTGCTGAGAGGAAGGGTGGAAGGCTCAAAGCCTGTTTAACTCAGTGTTTTGGTGAATGCCATTTATAGACTGCAAGACGTCTTTATGTTCTAACTGCAAGGTGCCTTTTTGGCTGTTGAAAACTCCCTGAAACCACGTCGCAACAAAGATTTGAATGACCTTTAAGACAAAATTGTCAATGATAACTGTAGTTACTTTGCAGTACACATAGTCATTTATTCCTTGTGCAATCCGTTTAAGTGATCCACTTTTCAGCTTTTCTTATTGTTCGCTTTGCCACTTTGTCTGCCTCTTAAATGTCATTTTATACTCATTAACATTAATTTGAACGAGGGATAAATTGTGTCGAGTCACTTCGAGAGAAGTCTGCGCAAAGGAGCAGGGATTACTAACAAATGCTTTCCAAATATCACTTAGTATAAAACAATGTACGGATATCGTACCCTTTTGACCAAGAAAGGAGAAGCGTTTTGCCCCAAATGCACTCATTGGAAAAGTCTGATCGCTAAGTTCTGATTTAAGATAAATTGACACTTTGTGACATGTAGAGAGGCAAGGAATTATTGTTTAAATGCTTGAGTAGAAATGGAATGATTGATCTCTTAAGATGATAACTTGCCAAGGCAAGGAGAATTACATCTTAGCGAAAATTGACACAACAGGAACGTTTTTAATACGCTCAAAAAGGCTGAAGAACTATATATAAGTATTTCGTGATGTTTTGACGGGATAAAAGAAAAGGGCATCTAAGAATTACAAGAGGTTTCAAATTTTGTTTGTTATAAAAGGAAGTAAGGGGCCACCAGTTTGATGCAAATGGCATACATTTTAAGAGTTATGGAACGAGCCTCTAAGGGAAAACGGGTGGATTAGGGCTTTAATCGTCACACAGACTAGCAGATGAAGAAAAGATAGAACTGTGACAGCAATAGAGAAACAGCGAATGAGTGCTGATTAAAATGGAATTAGAACTGGCAGTTTCAGAGGGGAAGGACAACGGCTGGGAAGATTTTTATTTTAATTGACATTCCTGAATCATAGTTAGAGATGGAGAAAAGCTGTGAAAACAGAAGAACTACAGGGAGAATGGCAAGCAGATTAAAATATTTTAACTTCAACTGGGGCCAGCATCAAAGCGTGTTCGCATTCCAAAGAGAACCTTTAATTTAGATGGAAAATGAAATGTGCATTACACGAATGTGGAAAGAGTAAGACATTAAGATCCACCACTTGTCAGTGCTGGGTGAAAAGGTTACATGTGACTAAGACATATTTGGGCAGGGAAGGCGCGATACTCTCCTCGCGGCCTTTTCGCCATTTGAGCGCTTTGTTTTGTATATCTGCAAAAAACCTCAAAAACTTGGGCCTGTTTGTGAGATTGTTGACAAATTGGTATCTATTGTTTATGCCAGGACAATGGATAATGTATCGTTTTTCCTGTGCAAAGCGGGTGTGCAAGATGTCGATAGCTGAGGAAAAACGTGAAACGGCGCAAGATAAAGCTCGGGTATTGCTTTTAGGTGGATAATCTGTTATCCTTGAGGCCCTGGCGATGAGTAGAGCGCGATTAGTCTCTTAGGCATTATAGCAGTAGATATACAGTCAATAAATACCTCCAACTCGTAGTCAGAGCTTAGCGACAGGTGGTGTTTCTGGTTGAGAGGGTTAACATATTTTGCTGAAGGAAAAGGCAATCTTCAAATTACCGCCATACATCGTCGAGAAACTATCAGTAGTTCTACCGTACATGCAGAAAGCCATGAGGATGTTTATAGCAGAGGACCATGACCATACGAAAGCTAATAAAAGAATCGTCGGGGTATCGGTATTAACACTGAGCTTTATTGGACCTAGGAGGGGTAAGAGCGAGGAGAGCAGGTGGATTTACGAGCCAAAGCCTAGGCAGTCTTAGCAGTGGAATATCCAGATGGAAGAACAGGGCTGTTGTTTGGGCCTTTGACATCTAAAGTAGTTTCCTACCGGGGCTAACAACATAAGAGCATATCCCTTGTCGCAAAGCTGTGAAAGAGGTCTTTGGACCCAACTCTAAACTATCGGCCAGAATGGAAAGGTTGGTGTTACGTTTGATGCACTCCAAGGCATGATTCTTGTAGGACCGAAATGATTAGGTCATTACAATTGGCTCAAATTGCCTCTTTAACTTTTAAAAACCAAGTCTTCCACGTGTCGACAATAGGGAGCTTAAGCAACCACGACGACGAACGGAGGACGATGACCGGAAGTTGCAAGAACGTCACTGCGCAAGCACGAACCAAGAATTCCGTCGTCGTCTTGTCGTCGACGACTTGAGAAGGACCTGTTTCACGTCGTCGTGAACTTCCGAACTTCAAAGCAGTTTTTCTCATCAAAAGGTGCGGGTTTATTGTCAGTTTTTAGACAGTCTATGGCCGGTTGGAGTTTGTATTCGCTTCTTCGTTTGATTTAAACCACCCTGTTCAGTTTTCTAAAGAAATAAAATTCGAAAACCCACCAACTCATATTCTTTCCACCGCACAACAGATGTCAAGTCAAGCGGTGAAAGCGACCACGTAAGGTTTAAATTTATTTGAGTATATTTTATGAAAGAGTGCTGTTTATTATTTTTATTGAATGGAAAGTTTTAAATGGCAGTGTAATACACCTCTGCGTTCGGTCAAAAGCTGTGTATGGAACTGCCGGATTATTGCTACTTAAAAATTTTGCTTGTTGCTGTTCTTCAATCGAGACGCTTTAAACAACAAAGAATTCTTCAGATCGGTGCGTTAACATGAGCTTGAATACCTGTCAGGTTTTCCGAATCTATTTTCAAAATGTTTGATATAGATTTACAGCCATAAAAATTATTCCGACAAAATCACACGGGAAAAAATAGTATTCTTGGGTGAAGCGCGACGACTGCTATCTGTGCCGATTGCTACCTAGTATTGATTAAATTGACAGACTTACGTCGTTTGCTCGCCAAAGGAAGGAGCATCAAAGGTAGAACATATCAGGCTAAAGCATGTTGTAAATAAAGCTAAAGCTTAATAATTCCTTGGACTTTTGATGTTCAAGAATTGAATAACTTACTCTCGAACTTTCGATATATATGTGGAAATTTGATCAGTGAGTGAGAATAAGAAGGTTTTGGACGTCTATGAACGATGTCATTTCTTAAACTGACGAAGCGAGAGTAAACAAGATTTCAGACGTCGTCGTCCTTGAGCAACTTCACTACTTAAGTTTCATTTTCCCGCTAAAAACGACGTCCTCGTTCCAGACCCTCCGCGATTACTTGACGTCGTCGTCGTCCCTTTCGTCGTGGTTGCTTAAGCTCCCTAATACTACCGTGTGACATGAGTTCGGCTACTCCCTATACGTCTCCGAAAACTGAACGAGCAGGGGATACATCAATGCAAGAGAAATTGTAGCCTTCAATAAATGAAAAGTGAGTCTTGTAAACAATATCAGTGCTCAAAAGAAATGAGTGCACGCTAAGCCCAACCATACTTATGGCAATCTGACCTAACCTCTGACACAGAGGTCGATACCACATGCCTCTTCACGTGCTAGCCCTATAAAGTTGTCTTATGACATGAGCATTTCAACAAGGAAGCCAGAATCTAAATGAGGTGACGTATGGATAGTATACTCGTCGTCTCTTTCCGAGACCTGACGAGTTAAGAAGGCAAATAGAATAACATAGAAAAGGTGGTTTCGCTTTAAGTGACCGCTTAATACAGGTGAAGGACAATGCAAAAAAGGCCCTTGGGACTCATTCAAAGGTGACCACGACCGCTTAATAAAAGTGAAATTAAAGTAATTAAGGAGAAACAAATTCAATACTTTGACAACTGTCCGACTAATACAGGGTGATCGCTTAATACAGGTCTGACTGTTGTTTGAAGCACTTTTTACATCTTTTATACGAATGAATCTCTCAAAGGATATAGCTAGTCCTTTCTGACACCAGATCTTTGCTTCATCATACAACTTAAGCTGTACACAAGCTTCAGCTCCTATAAAAACAATATTTGGTGGGAAATAGGTAAGTGTCTTTATTGAGAAGACAAAAGATTGGCATTTACACTACACAAAGATGTTTTCCGGTGTGTGACCACGTAGATATGAGCCGAGAAATTTTATGTCAACGTAGCCAGAGCCTTTTTACTGAATGGCGGCTAAAGCAAAACTTACCTTTCTTAAGGGCTTTGGTGAAAGTTGGCTCCAATTGAACGGCAACCGAGGCATCCTCCAGGCTGTTTTCAAAGTTTTCTAAGAGAGAGATATCATACAATAGTAAAAACAGTATCCGATTCGCTTTTAAACTGGCCTGTTTACTACTATTTTGAGTTTTTTTTCGCGGCTGAGTGATCAGAAAACCTGCACGATCATTTCACCTACGATAATGAGATAAGAAGGGGGACTGGAGAGGAGGTAGAGGAGAATACACGCGGGAATTGACGGTGTTAACGGGATTTACTTATTTATTTCCCCCCTATTTTTAACATTAGGACCTACAACTTTAGCTTCCCTAACCTCCAAACGTTAAACAAGAGTCGTGAGTGATATGAAGCTCTCTTCGGGGCTTCTAGTCTAATAAAAGTTGCAAGATACGGATTCTTTGTCTTAAGTAGTCATTATATTACTGGATATTCTGCAACTTGTTTGGAGTCATCGATAAACGTTCAGAAAAATGAGCCTAAAATGGGACCACATAACCCTTTTCGAAGATGAACTTTTAAAGTAAACTACAAATTTTTTAACATTCAAATTCCATACCTAAATGGAAATGTGCTGCTGCCCTGTTACTGTAGAGTTTGGCTGTCAGCCGATTATCTTTGCAGTTTAGTTGAAGTCCCTCGGTGTAGAGTTGTATTGCACCATGATAATCTCCCAGCATGTATTCTTTGTTACCTTGCTGAAGACAGTCCTTTCCTATCACTAAAAATGCAGGAAAACGGAAACGTTACTTGATATGACCACTAACTTGCAGCACCTAGGATACCCAGTAAAGTAATGCTCATGTCCAAAACTATACAAGTCCATTTACTCAGTGTTCATTTCTCATATTTTTTCAAATGAAACATGGGTTTTACGATTTTGAGAACATTTTGAGCAAGTGGATCAAGAAAATGTGATCCACAATGACAAAAACGATAAAACAGCCCCAGCAAGAAAACAAAGACTTAACAACAGCTTATGGCAACAAAAGTAAATAACTGGTTTAAAGAGCGGGGAAACACAAACAACAAAGGCGCGATAGGTTAGATTTATTTGACATTTGATTGGCAAGTCCGTGACGACATTTTGAAAACAATCGTTAAATAAACTCAAACAAAACAAGAGAGGTTTTGGAATTATATTTTCCATTAATGTACGTTGCCGTTCACAGCATTCCATGATTTGAACTGTAACATAACCAAAGTAAAGCGCGCGTTCTGATTGGCCAATTTCGTGTCTACCATTTGCCCATGGATATTCGTTGCTGACATGAACAAATGCAATGACTGTTTTCCGCACGCTTGTTTTTTCTGGTCACGTAATATTTGTGACATAAATAGGAACTCTTTTGCTACAATGTATCGTTGTCATGCTATAAAACAAATGGTCAACACCACAGCGTACGCTACTGAGTTGTGTATGGCATGAGAAGGTTTACTAAGCACTCAAGAAACCAGAGTCCCTCTCGGCTATCGCCCCGCGCGACCCTTACGCTTCTGTGGTACCTAAACACCTCCCACGTGCATCCATTACTCAAAATTAAACGCTGTGGTGTTAACCATTCAATAATTTTCAAGATAAACGGTTCACTTTTTCAATTTACAATTCTTAAAGGTTACCTATTTGTTTCTTTAGGGTACAGAAACCACCTTTTTTTTTCCCGTACGACGGTAGTAATAAGAGTTCCTCCCAAAAATATTAACATTTCACTTCGTTTTATTTGACAAAATTGAAAATGTTTGTACCAAATCAGTTCGAACTCTTAATCCATTTTTTGCAACGTTCCCACGTTTTCTCACAGCGATGACTTACTGATAAGAAAGATTATAACATTGACAAGTTTGTTAAAGACCATAGTTACGGAAATTCGTGGCCGTAAAATAACAAGGTGGTAACAAGATTGAAATAATTTCAGCCTTGCATGACAGACGCTTTAGTATGTAACATCTACCCTAGTATCAGATTGTCTCCCGTCTTCAACGTCTTCGTCAAAGAATGTTTGATCTACCGGTATAAATGATTGAATTGTCCTCTTTCAAGTCCACAGTGAAGCTTAGTTTTACCCTAGAACTTTCTCAAAACTTAAATGTGTCCGAAAATGCCAAGAAAAACAGACGCCTCCGCTAGCTTACGGAATGTGGTGTTGTAAACAATTTCACCATGTGGAATGGATGAGAATTTGAAACGACAGCAGGGATAAAAACCAGTCTGTCGTCGTTAGCTATGCAAGGGTAGCTTATTGTATTGATTTCCTGATCAAACACGGTACTTACTGTAAAAGTGTGCTTGGAATTTCTGCGTTAACCACAGGGTACCTAATTAAACTATGTCGTGACGTAACTGCCGATGTTGCGATTTTCACAAAGTTCAGCCTGGTTTTTTCGTGCGAAAATAGAAAGCCCTAGACTAATTTTTACATCCTCGAGAACAACACTATTTTCACTTATCATGAGCTTAACCTGAACCGATTCTGAGTTACACTGCATGTAGTAAATGATAATTGAAACTTTGCTGCGAAATGTGATATTTGGATTTTGAAATATTGGTAATTTTCAAAAGTGTTCCGTGAGCTCCAGATTAAATAAAATGGTCCCGTTTTTGACTAAAACCATGCCTGTATCCTTCCTATACAAATTTATAAAATTAATATGAGCCTGCTTTCCTTAGCACTTTTCATAAAAAAAGCTCATTTGCCTCTACTCGGGGCACTGATTTCCGCCATTTTACGGCTACCGACGCTCGTTTCAGTTTTCGTGAATTTTCTAGGATAAAGATGCAAGTCTGAAAACAAAACCTCACCACGTTTCTATGTTCACTACAAAGTATCTCTGGGAAAAATTTGAAGGTTTTCAATTTTTCGACCATGTGCCACATTTTTCGATTTCCACTCGGTCAATTCACAACGTCGCTGGTAAATGGCCACTAGTGGGCAAAATATTAAAACAGCTACTAGTGGCCAAAAGGACAAAGCAGTACCTTGTGGCTAAAATGGCGAAAGAGCCACTTGTGGTCAAAATTGCCAAACGGCCGCTTTTCGGCAAGATTCGTAAACGGCCACTTTTGGCCAAAATGGCAAAACAGCCGTCAGTGGCCAAAATCATCCAAAACGGCCACTAGTGGCTAAAATCTCAAAACGGCCACTAATGACCAAAATCTTAAAAACATCAGCTAGTGGCGAAAATGGCAAGACGGTAACTAGTGACCAAAGCTGCAAAACGGCCACTAGTGACCAAAATTGCAAAACAGCCACCAATGGCCAAAATTGCAAAACAGCCATTAGAGGCCAAGAACGGAAAACGGCCACTAGTGGCCAAAATCCCAAAACGGCAAGAAGTGGCTAAGATGGCGCAACGACCTCTAGTGCCCGAAATGGGAAAACGGCCAATAGTTACCAAGATTCCAAAACGGCCACTAGTGGCCAAAATGGCTAAACGGCCCCTGGTGGCCAAATTTCGGAAACGATCACTAGTGGCTAAAATATCGAAATGGTTACTGGCGGCCAAAATTTCAAAACAGCCACTAGTGGCCAAACTTACTAAACAGCCACTAATGGGAAAAATTGCCAAAAGGCCAATAATGGCCAAAATCCCTAAAGGGCGACTATAGTAGCCAAAATCCGAAAACGGCAACTAGCGGTTAAAACGTTTTGTGATATTTTGTTAGCTTTGGCTTGCGCTTACATTGCTTTGGCTTTGGTTTAACAACACTTAAATGAAAAGCGCTTTTAAAGCAGCGGTTTAACTGTAATTGTTAATTGGATGTCTGATTTAACGTTTACTGAGTTCAACGCATTGGTTGTCTCACTTACCAACTAAGGGGTCTTCGTCTGGATCCACATGTTGATCACCTGAATTGTCGCTCTCTGAAATCATAGCAACGATATATAAGATATAATTTGCGCGTGATACAAGTCAACTTATTTTCGACTTAGGGACCCTTAATGAATGTGCAATTCATGGAATATACAGTTTGATTTCCATGCACGTTGTTAACCCCACTGATTGGACTAACAAGGCATCAATTTGATTGAATCGATATAACTGACCCTGTTTGTGGACAGGTTAAACTCTTCCTCATCGAGTTTGTATCAATGGCACATGCTAAAAGCTGATCACGATCAATTTCTCACCTGACGAATTGTTGACGGCAAAGTCCTCGTTTCCTTCAGCAGCGTCAACTTGTGCCTCTTTGAGAACTAAAATGAAAGGGGTGATGATAACAGCATAAACAATTATGATTTTTAACGGTCCTTTGTATCTTACTCTTTTATCTCCTGCCTTTTACCCTTCTGTTGAGAAGAATCTGCCCTAAGTAGGTAATTCAGTTTCCGAGAGTCAATCGTTTAACTTAACTCGGTTAAACATCGATCTTGCAGAGTCCCAATCAACATTTCGGCTCGGTAAACGATGTTCAGAATGTAATTGTTTGCATCACCAATTCTCATCGCTGATCTTTTAAGCCGCTCCCTGTTAGTTTGGTTCCTAAATGTTTTTTATATTGTATTTTTTATGGAGCTCGCCTTAGTTTTGGTGCAAAAAATCTTGGTGATAAGCACCACCAATCTTTTGCAGAAGAAATTTCTTTGTATACCAGGCCGATATTTCTATTCTATACCAGGCTTACCCTCTCTCAGTTAAGACTTCAATAATTTCACTTAGTTTTCTGACTTATTTACCTTCCACAGACGTATTGCTTGAATCCAGGTTTATGTCACCGGAAGTAGCCTCACTTTTGTCTGTTAAAGAAATGACAAAGAAAAGACCTTCACTGTCTGTTTTTTTTTTTTTTTGCCGCATATTGGGTGTTCTGTAATTCCCTCTTGAACTGATTCTCTTTATCGTGATAAATTAATTTTCTTTCGATCACAGGCGCGATTCTTGGATCAAACCAATGATCGCGCAATTGAAGACTGGTGTATTCGACGTTCGCGATACAGAGACTATTCGTTATGCTCATCATAGCTGACAAATGACGGTTGGAGTTGTGTCATTTTAATTAAGTTTAAAATCTGACAAAGTCTAATTTTTTCCTCATCTGAGAAACTACTGTCGACGTCAGCAACAGCCAAGTTTCCATCAGCTGCCATATTGGTCTCTTCGTCAACTGAATATAAACTAACGGTTAATTAAAACAGGCGCGATCTGGGGTGATTTTCATTTTTTCACCCCCTAATACATTCCAGGATTTTCCCCATAAATTCACAATATTTAAGTATAAAATAGCTTAAAATACTGAAAAAAATAAAATTGCACAGCGATGGTGCAACTTTTGAGCTGTGAAGAAAATTTATCCATTATTTTAATTTAATATTTTTTTCACTCGAAAGTTCAACTTCTCTCCCAACATTTCTAAATAACCCTTGCCATTCTCAGATCGTTTTGTACAAATTTGGTTGATTTATGCACTTCTTTTGACGATTCACGGCCCATAGTCGCTTCACCAAATAAACTCACGACACTGTCAGAAAAATCTTCAAATTTGTTGGACATAACGGGGCCTTAAAAACCTTGGTTTGAAGGTTAGAAAACTCTACGGAAAAATCGTATGATAGGAACATTCCAAGTTATTTTGCCTTGTTTTAAACAGAAGCTGTGCCAAGTCTCACTCAATTGTGGAGCTTCCTAGATAATTTCCCGCAGATTTAGGCTTACACACATTAGTAGTTTAGATTATCTCTTACTTATACCTTTTGGTTTGCTTCCATCATCATCTGATTCCTTCTTGGATGTAAAATAATCTTGAAATAGTAAGAAAGACAAATTCAATTAGAACAATGAACTGAAAATATTAGATTGCGCGGTGACGATACAATGTTTGGGGCTGTGAAGAAAATATTATTTTCTATCCCTAAGACTGACTCACTGACACTCACTCGATCCGTGTTCAATCTGTCGAAAGTCCAAATTGTCTTGCAACAGTTTTTCCGAGTAACCTTACTGCTTTTAGGTCCTTTTGTACAAGATTCGCTGAACTTATAGCTCGCGATAGAAAGTGTGAGAAAGAGTATAAAATTGTTTGATATAACAAGGCCTCAGAAGCTTGGCTCGTAGTTGGGAAACAAATTGAATTAATTCCATTTTAAGCTTTCTTGTCTTGGTTTAAACAGAAACTTTGCCGAGTGTCACTTTATTGTGGCTCACACTCATCAGTTTTCAATGACTTTTTGTACCTTTTGGTTTGCTTCCATCGTCATCTGATTCCTTCTTGGATGCAAAATGATCTAAAACAGCAAATAACACATATTCACTTTGAGCAAAGAACACTGTCACTGTTGATTTTGTCAGTGTGTTCATTTCCATAGCGCTCGTTGTACTCAGTGGTTACAAACTTAGAATACAATCATCTTCTTGGGCGTTTTTTTCCCCAACCTGATGAGAGTCCATCATCCAGATCCAGTTTTTCTTGGATTTCTGTAACTTTATCCTTCGACGCACCTAAAAAGATAGAATTGGGTTGTGCTTTAGAAATCAGTTGAAATTGATGAAAGATAATAAATTGCTGAGAGATAACCACCAGACTTCGCATAAAACTTTACATCTAATGTGCGAGATCAAGAATAATTAGGGATGTTTTTTGCCTAAGCTTTTCCTATTGTTTATGTTAACTACTGTCTTAGAGGTAAAAGAGTATGGAAATAAATCTGGCCCATTTAACTCCACCAGGCTCAATCTTTTAAAGGCTTTGATTTCACCTCACTTTCTCGCTTATCTGCTGACGGAATATACGTCATATCCGGTTTATTCTCAATAGAAGTAGCTTTACTGTTGTCGGTCAATAAAATTACAACGAAATGACTTTCATTCTTTTCTGAGTTATCAACTAGTCAAAGAGGCAATTCATGGACTAAAATTTTGATAGTGCGATTCATAAGTGCTCTCTCAGATACCAAAAATATTTCAGTTGCTCATCACAGTTGACAAACTTCCGTGTCCAGTTGTCTTAAATGGGGCCCTCGATGATTCTATAAAAAAATCTGAAGAAGCTTTATATTTTTTTCTCACCTGGTGAACTGTTGTCAGCAAAGTCCAGGCTTCCTTCAGTTGCTACAGGGGAGGCCTTGTGACCAACTAAAATACCTATAAATATAAATAAAAATAACACTCTTTGCTCTTGAGAAACTCGTGACTTTTGATTTCTTCATCACAATATATTTAAGGTTTTTCCTCTTGAAGTGAAAATATCTAATACCGAAGTCAGTTTGGAAAGTAAAAAAATTAAAACCTATGGCTATTATGCAGACCTACGTCAAGGGGAAAAGTAACTAATACCGTAATCTGTTAGGGAAGTGAAAGAATTAACACTCATGGTTATTGTGCAGATTTAGGCTGTCAAATTAATTTCTTCTTATGTTTATTTCTATCCTAAATATTGACGCACAGAAAGTTATTCACTCCGTTTTAAATCTTCGAAAAGTTCACTCGCTTTGCAGTGTGTTTCCCATTGTTTAACTGACGCCAAAGCTTACACACATTCTGAGTTTGCACTAATTACTTGTACCTGTTGATTTGTCATCGTCGACATCTGACTCCTTCTTCAATCCAAATTGACCTTGAAATGGTAAAGAAGAATACTATACTTTAAGCAAAAAAACTTTGAGCCGTAGTGATTCAGTTGTCTGTGTTTGATTAATTTCCAAAGGTCTTAGAGAAGAGCGATGTATTTGCTGTTTTATTGCTCTAACCTGATAAAAGCTCCTCATTTAAATCCACCTTCTCTTGGTTTGCTGAGTCCTTCCCTTTCAAAGTATCTATAATGAATAAAAAATCAAACACATTGAGTTGTGCTTTGGAAATCTCCTTTCAACGATGATAATAAATTTCAAGACAGAAACCTGCCTACTCTGCAAATTTCTCAAGCATTAGATCCCTGTATTAGATGCAGCTGCCTGTTAATTCATTTCAAACCAAAGTTTAAATAATAAAGCAGATTAATTATCGCAATATACCTCTTTACTATTTACAGCTTATTTATGTACCTGTGGGGCTGCCGATCTCTAAGTCTTCTTTTTTTCCAGATACCGATGAAACTTGAGTTTTCTCCGACTCTAAAAAAAAAAATGGGCTTGAATGATCGTCATCAACATTATCATATTTTTGTGATTATTCATGTTTTCATTATCAATAGATTTTGTTTACCGTTCCCCTAATCGTTTGGGTCATGTAACAATTAATTCTAAGAAGTCCTTAAGAGATACTTTCTTACTATGAATATGTTGTATTATTAATGATCCAATTCAGTCCTACTTACCTGTAACTGATGAAGAAGCTGTAAAACCCACTCCTTTATCACTTTCGGTGCCTTCACTTTTAGCTGTTCCTGAAATTTCGATGAAAAGATGCATCTTATCTAAGTTGATTTTAAATATGGAGTTTCTTAAACAATTTCGCGCAGATTTAGGCTTACACGCATTAGTAGTTTTTGAATTATCTCTAGCTTGTACCTTTTGGTTTGCTTCCATCATCACATGATTCCTTCTTGGATGTAGAATAATCTAGAAATAGTCAAGGACACAAAATCAATTAGAACAAAGAACTGAAAGTATTGAATTGTTCGATGAAGATGCAAGTATTGAACTGTTCTGTGAAGAAAGACTGACCCATTGATACAACAATTACAATTTATCACTTATAGAGCGCTACTTACAATGACAGATCAACAGCGCTTTACGATCAATCACTAAATCCGTTTTCAATCCGTGGAAATTCCAAATTTGTCTCGTAACATTTGTTCCAAGTAACTCTTTCTGTTCATTTAAGTCCTTTTGTACAAATTTTGGAAGGGGTAAGCTATGTGCTCTTTTGTTTTAAGTTACTAAGGCCTAGAGTCGCTGAAACTATTACTCACGATAGAAAGGGTGAGAAGAAACACAAAATTGTTTAATATAACAGGACCTCAAAACCTTCGCTCGTAGTTGCGAAACAAATTCAGTTATTTCTGTTTTAAGTTAATTTGCTTTGGTTTAAAACAGAAACTTCGCCGAGCGTCACTTGTTTGTGTATTATGTCCTGTAGATTTAGGCTTACAATGATTACTTTACGTATAATGCACGATCCTCGCAGTAGAGAGCGCAATTTATGCGATAGCGAAAATCAGACCTGAAAAATATCAGGCCTGTACGGGATTCGAACCACTGACCTCTACGATACTGGCGCAGCGCTCTGCCAATTGAGCTAACAAGCCAACTGGGCGCAGGCCGTTGAGTTGATTCGTAATAAACCCGTGATGATAAATCAGATACAGTGAATATACGAAGTTCATATTTTTTTTTTTTGGTAGAGCGCTACACTAGTATCACAGAGGTCAGTGGTTCGAATTCCGTACAGGCCTGATTTTTCTCAGTTCTGACTCGCTATTGCATAAATAGCGCTCTCTACTGCGAGGCTCGTGCATCATACGTATCTAATACCGCAGTTCAAAATATATGAGCTTCATATATACATTGTATCTGATTTATCATCACGGGTTTATTACGAATCAACTTAACGGCCTGCTCCCAGTTGGCTTGTTAGCTCAATTGGTAGAGCGCTGCACTAGTATCGCAGAGGTTAGTGATTCGAATCCCGTACAGGCCTTATTTTTTTCAGGTCTTATTTTCGCTATTGCATAAATAGCGCGCTCTACTGCGAGGATCGTGCATCATACGTATCTAATACCGCAGTTCAAAAAAAATATATATATATATATGAACTTCGTATATTTATTGTAAATGATTACTTTATCGATGATTACTTTATAGATGATTTCTTGTACCTTTTGGTTCGCTTCCATCGTCATTTGATTCCTTCTTGGAGGCAAAATGATCTTAAAACAGCAAATAACACAAATTCACTTTGAGCAAAGAACACTGACAGTGTTCAGTTTGTCAGTGTAGGTTTGTTTTTATAGCGCTCGTTGTACTCAGTGGCTATAACTTTAGAATACAATCATCTTTTTGCGGTTTTTTTTTTCTCTCACCAGAGGAAGGTCCATCATCCAAATCCAGTTTTTCTTGGATTGCTGTAACTTTATCCTGCAACGTACCTAAAAGATAGAACTGGGTTGTGCTTTGGAAATTATCTGAAATAGATGAAGTATAATAAATTGCTAAAAGATAACTACCCGAATTTGCATAAAACTTTGCACCTAATGGGCCAGATCAAGAATAATTGGGGATTTTTTTTTTGCCTAAGGTTTTCGTAATGTTGCTTTTAATTGCTCTCCTAGTTAGAAAAGATAATAGAAATAAATCCGGCCGACTAAACTCCACGAGGCTCAACTTTTTAAAGACTCTGATTGCACCTCACTTCCTCGCTTACCTGCCAAGGGAGCATCCTTCATGTTCAGTTCTTTCTCAACAGAAGTAACTTCACTTTTGTCTGTAATAAAAATAACAACGAAATAATTTTCACTCTTTTCTGAGTTATCAAATCGTCAAAGAGGCAGTTCATGGACTAAACTTGTAACAGCGTGATTGATAAGTGGTGACTTAGATTGTCGAGGTACCAAGAATATTTCCTTTTCTTATTATAGTTGACAAACTTCCAGGTCTAGTTGTCATTGATAATTCTACAAAATATCTAAAGAAGCTTTATGTTTCTTTTTCTCACCTGGTGAACTGTTGTCAGCAAATTCCAGGCTTCCTTCAGCTGCTGCAGAGGAGGTTTGGTGACCAACTAAAATACCAATAAACATTAATTAGTACATTGCACGCAGCACCCTTGAGCAAGATGAAGCGGATCCCGTGGCTACCCGAGCGGTCCAAGATGGGCCCAGCTTGCCCGCCCAGGATTTTCCGCATCGATCCCGCGCATGAAAAAAAATTGAACTAGAACTATGGAAACGCAAAAAGTTGCTTAAGATTATCCAAACAGAGAAAACAGAAACGACTCTCGTAAGTTTGTTAAGTACAAACACAGTTGGCTTTCTTTCCCGACTCTCAAAGTAAACAGGTCACTCCTAATTCTTATTTAGGGAACATTTTTTTGCAATAGAATAAATCCTTTATCAACCGAGCTTGTTCAGTCAAGATCGCTGGATAATAGCACGGTGTTTTTTGTTTTCTGTTTTTCGCATTATTATGGACCTCGGCCTCGTCACGGTCCATAAAAATGCAAAAACAGAACTTGGTCACTATCCAGCCATCTTGACCTCACGCTTGGTTAATAATGCATATATAATAATAACACTCCTACTCGAGAGAAACTCGCGACTTCTGTTTTCTTCATCTCCTAATATATTCAAGGCTTTTACCCCTGAAGTAAAAATATCTAAGACCGAAATCAGTTTGAAAAGTGAAAAAATTAAAACGCATGGTTATTATGCAGATTAAGGTTGTAAAATAATTTCTTTTTTGTCTCTGTCTTAAATATTGACCAACAGAAAGTTACTCAATCGATTTCCAATCTTTGAAAGCTCCCTTGCCTTGTAACTTGTTTCCCAGTGTTTAATTGACGCCTAGGCTCACGCATATTATAAGTTTGCGCTATTTACTTGTACCTGTTGATTTGCCGTCACCGTCATCTGACTCCTTGAACTCAAATTGACCTTGAAATGGTAAAGAAGAATATTTCACCTTAAGCAAACGAAATTTAGAGCCGTAATGATTCAGTTGTTTGCGTTTATTTTTATCTGCGTGTATTTTCAAAGATCTTTTTGTAGTCACAAACTTCAGAAGTGAAATTCATTTGCTTTTTCATTTCTCTCACCTGACGAAATCTCATCATCCAAATCAGCCTTCTCTTGATTTGTTGAATCTTTCCCTTCCAAGGTATCTAAAAATAAATAAAGAATCAGACATATTGGGCTGTTCCTTAGAAATTTCCTTTTAACGATGAAGGATAATGAATTTCTAGAAAGTAATCGCCTACTCCGCACACACCTAGAAAAATAATTACACCCTCTATCGCTCCTGTTATCTCAGTATTGTTGCTTTTTATTGTTCTCAAGCGTTTCAGTACTTTACTATGTGTGGCTGTCTGTTAATTAATTTTCAACCAAAATTTAATTAATAAATCAGATCGATGATTGTAATATACTTCTACAATGTTTAAAGTCTAACTCAGTACCTGTTGAGCTGCCAATCTCTAAATCCTCTATTCTTCCAGGTGTCGATGAAATTTGAGTTTTATCCGGCTCTAAAATAAAGAAAAAAGGGGTTTGACTGGTCGTCATCACCGTTTTTATCGTCATGAACAATATCATAATCTTGTTACTATATATGTTTTAATTATCAATAGATTCTGTTTACTGTTCCCACAACAGGGCTAGAGAGAAAAGAGTATGGAAATAAATCCGGTCAATTAAACTCCACCAGGCTCGATATTTTAAAGACTTTGATTTCACCTCACTTCCTCGCTTACCTGCTAAGAGAGCATCGTTCATGTTCAGCTTTTTCTCAACAGAAGCGGCTTCACTTTTTTCTGTCAATTAATTTACAAAGAAATGATTTTCAATCTTTTTTGAGTTATCAACTGATCAAAGGGAAATTCATGGCCAAAATATGTGATAAGGCGACTGATAAGTGGTTTCTTAGATTGTTCATGCCAAGAATATTTGCTTTGCTCATCATAGTTGACAAACTTCCGCTTCCAGTTGTCTTATCATTGATAATACAAAAAATCTCAAGAAACTTTATTTCTTTTTCTTACCTAGTGAACTGTTGTCAGAAAAGTCCTGGCTTCCTCCAGCTGCTACAGGGGAGGCCTGGTGACCAACTAAAATACCAATACATATAAATAATAATAACACTCTAACTCGTGAGAAACTAACGACTTTTGTTTTCTTCATCTCATAAGATATTCAAGGTTTTTCCCCTTGATGTAAAAATATCTAAGACCGAAACTAGTTGGAAAAGTTAAAAGATTTACATCGCATGGTTATTGTGCAGATTAAGGTTGTAAAATAATTTCTTCTTTATTTCTATCTTAAATATTGACCCACAAAAAGTTATTCAGTCCGTGTCAAATCTTTCGAAACTCACTTGCTTTCCCAGTGTTTAATTTAGGCTTAGGCTCACACATACTCTGAGTTTGTACTAATTACTTGTACCTGTTGATTTGCCGTCACCATCATCTGACTCCTTTAATCCAAATTGACCTTGAAATGGTAAAGAAGAATATTTTACTTTAAGCAAAGTAAAACTTTGAACCGTAATGAATCAGCACTAGTTGTTTGCGTTTAATTTATATTCTTTAGGTCTTTTTGTAGTCACAAACTTAAGAAGTGCAATTCATTTGCTGTTTTTTTTCTTTCACCTGATGAAAGCTCATCATCCAAATCCACCTTTCCTTGGTTTGCTAAGTCTTTCCCTTTCAAAATACCTAAAATAAATTAAGAATCAAACATATTCCGCTGTTCTTAGGAAAGTTCCTCTAAACGATCAAGGATAATGAATTTCTAGAAAGTAACCCCCTACTCTGCATACATCAAGAAAAATAATTGCACTTTTTTTCACCCCTGCTATCTCAGTATTGTTGCTTTTTATTATTCTCAAGCATTTCGTTACTGTATCATATGTGGCTGTCTGTTAATTCATTGTAAAGTAAAATTTAATTTATAAACCAGATTTTTTATATTAATATTTCTATACTGTTGACAGTTTAACTGTGTACCTGTGGAACTTTCGATCTCCAAATCCTCCAGTTTTCCAGATGCCGGTGAAACTTGAGTTTTCTCCGAGTCTAAAATTAAAAGAAAAGGGCATGAATGATCGTCCTCGTCGTATTTATCGCTGCAATATCATCACATTTCTGTTGGTACTTGTGTTTTCATCATCATTAGATTCTGTTTACCCCTCCCTTAACCGTCTGGGTCATGTGACATGACATAATTGTATGAAATCCTTATAAAAGATACTTTCCTACACGAAGATGTTTTATTGTAATCCAAGTCAGGCCTACTTACCTGCAACTGACGAAGAAGCTTTTAAATCCACTCCTTTATCACTGGAGGAAGCTTCACTTAATATATCTTCCCCTGAAATTTCGTGGAAAAGATGTATCGTAACTAAGTTAAATTAAATGTGTTGTTGGTTAAATTTAGTTTAACGCTTCTGAATGGTCGATTGTCTTTTCAAGTTAAGCTCGGTGCAGCATAAATTTAGTTCAGTATGACTGGTCTAGTTTGTAACAACGAATGAAATAAAAAAGCCAGCTTATGATCAAGAACGCATATCAGACATTGAACTTGTCACACCCAACCAAATGGTACTCTATCACAGGCGGCAAAGTTACAGCGAGAGACAAGCGAGGGGTGTAGTGCGAAATTAGATCTACAAGATCATACAAATTCTAGAAGGATGAGTTGATTAACAACGCGGATACTTTCTGTCCATCGTGAGGAAATATCTCAGGAAACATCTAAATCTGGTTTTCTTTTGCCGCGTACTATTTACATGTAGCTACAATTTAAATCGATTAGAAATTTGGTGAGCCACTTTAATTAGAGAGGACAATACGGATCTAATGGAGTTACTTTGGCTTCAAATGTAGCAAGGGGTAGACAAAGTAAATTACAAGACATTAACAGAACTGCCGTACGAGGTTACAAGGAAACCAAAGCTATTCTCAGGATTCGAAAAAAAAATTTTAACGAAAAATGTGACGTCACTCTTCAAAGTTCCATTCTATGAGCTGGTGAATTTTGCAAACCTAATACTTGTTAACTCTAATCTCTTTATTTGTTTTATTCCATCATTTTTTCTTGACGAAATGATGTCGAAGTGTAGCTCTCCAGCGGGCGTTAGCATGAATTTTGGAACTCGGCCGATCGGGTGAAACTTCAAGTGTAGTTACGGTTCAAAACTTACATGAAGATGAGTAAACAGATTTAAAAATAGATGATAAAGTGAGAGCTTCCGTAAACCAAAAAAAAACCAAGGAATTCAGCTGGGTGTCGAGACAGATTTGTCCCACATGTTTTAAATGTGATATACATCGCACGCTGTTTTATCAAGTAAAAAAAACTAAACAAAAACAATAGTAGGATACCTTTCTGCGTTCGACTTTGATGGCCGCTTTTAAACTATGCAAGCTCGATTTATCGTCAAAGAAGCCCGTACCCTGAACTACAGATGGTATCTACCTCGGCGTTTTTTTTTTCTTTTTAAGTTTTGAATGTCGTGTCTCTCGCTTAAAAAGATTTGCAAAGATGTCGACACTGTGGCAATCGACCCGTGGAGCGTAAATCTACCCTGGCACAAACTGGCTCCAAATATCAATGAATAGCCGCACACGTCTGACTCTAAAATCTGAGCGAAACAAGCGGTTAGCTCCTCAGTGTATAAAAACTGTCATTTACTTTTAGTTGTTAGTGGCAACGCCGTCATAGGAATTCATCTTTATACTCGTTAAAGATTAAATTAATTTGTCCATCTTCCCACTATGTGCATGCCATAATTTGTTAAAAAACTTTTTCTTTTACCTGTGGAACTCTCGCTCTCCAGACCTAGTTCTTCTTTCAATTGCGAAACTTTATCTTCAGCCATAACTAAGAATAAAAACAGAACCAAACCGATTTCCTTCGTGTCATAAACATTTGTTTGAAAAACGATTCTGAATGCAAAGGTAAAACAGGTAAACATATTACAGTCTAAAACATTGTAGAGAAAAACTGGAATGTATCGTATATTTTTAATAAATTTAATAATCTACCTGGAAAATAAGAAAGAAAGATAACAAAACACCGTACAGGTTATTGGACCGACTGCGGTTGAATATGAAATAGAAATAAACGTTATAAGTTTTCTAGCCTCAGAATGATGAATCTCCGAGTTTCAACAGTTTCCCACAGTAGCGCTCTTACTTGGGATCGTCTTGATCCCCATGGCGAGTAGAATAAAGAAAAAAACTAAAATCAGTCGACTAAGTTTGCAGGGATAGTCGTCATTTTGCTGATTTGCGTTCAAATAGATTTAACGTACATTTGTGTAAGATGACGCTTAAAACAATGCACCACAACTGAATTCTTACCTCAATCTCAAAGCTAAATTCTTGAAAAAATGTTTCCGCGATCAAACTTTCTCGAGCTCTTGACTCTAGATGATTGTCTCCAAAATGAACATGTAACATATACAGTGTTCTTGTACAGACAGGAAGTCGTAGGGAGGTTGTAGGTAATTTTAAGAAAAAAAAAAACTGGAAACGGAAAGCAGAACTTCACGTTTCATTTTCGTATGTCATATTTTTATTAAGGTGCTGGGTAATTTTTAGCATTATTATCTAAAGCTTGACTGAATCGAAAACTGTCGCGAACGACATCATGAGCGCTGCTGCTCTCAAATCATAAATGAAACCATCATCCAATTATACAGAATGATTTAATGAAAAAACTGATTGGCAGAGAATGTTTATCTTTGCTTTAAAGACGTGAAAGCACAATTATCCGGAAAGGACTTCAACTCACGCGTATAACAACGCTTGATCAACACGAGAGAGATGCGCTGCAGTAGTGTGGTGAATTTTACGGAAGACTGTTAAATTCGACTCCTCTGCTCCTTTTGCTAGAGGTACCTGTTACCTACTAAATTTCCCTTCATACCCCCCTGTCATCAGAACTCATATTCTCCACAATGTTCTGTATACATTTCATATCACTGACGAGGAGAATTTGTGTATCGATCAAGAGCTTCTTTAGTTGGCAATCAGTTTCTTAATTCTCGCTTTCAACTTTCTTCTGTAATCGCATGTCACCACTAAATATAAAAACAGATTATAAAGCCCTTGGCCTACTATTTTTGATAGGCATGGTTCGAAAAGAAAATTTATTATTTACGCTGCCCCTCCCACAGAGAAATAAAAAAGTGGGATGCCAACACCAGCTTCTTCCGAGCAACAAGAAAGCACTAAGCCTCGAAAGAATTCGAAAAGCACCAACGATAGAACTAAAGGGAACAGCAGATCAAATTTGTTCACATTCCCTTGCGGGAACGATGAACGCGTGACTAAAATTTGCTTTGCCCCCAGCATAAGCGGCCCTCGTAGCTCATTTGATATTAGCGTCCAAATAGTGCCTAGAAGGACTAGAGTACCACACCTTATGCCCCGGGCATCGAATGCCCCCTTGCATCATAAGACGGCTGCATGTTGACAAGTATTTTGACTTCATAATGGCCTCAGTTTCAACATGTGTTTATTACATTGCAAGAACCACTTTGCATGTGATCCACCCAAGATCACATGCAAAGTACATCATATGACATCACACATCCTGATCACATGCATGCTTTACTATAATGTTTCTACTCACTTTACAAACTGAAATACCCTACACATCTTAAAAACGATAGCAGAACTGATAAGTATTGGTGCGGTTGCGGTAATGGTATGGCCAACTGACTTTATGACTTAAACTGGCCACCTTAGAGAGTTTCTAAGCTTACGTATTGAGCATTACCCTTCTATTCGATCTGACGAGGGGCTAACACTAGAAACGTCAGCCATAGAAACTATTTACGGTGGTCAATTTACAAAATGAACTCAGCTGATATAACCAAACTCTCTCCAATGGCGTTTTCAAACGTTCTCGAGAATATATACCACAGCAAAAGCTGTAAACAGATTAAGGAGCCTTTGCTTAAATGTGCTGTAAAGTGTTACTTCTACTCAATATTTATCTAAGTTTCCATTAGACTGTTAAATATGTTGTTTCTTGTATGTGGCGTGTTTTCACAGATGCTTAACATATATTACAAGCTCTTTACGACTGTGATAGATTATTTGAATTCGCGCGAACTGGACACAGGCTGAAGTAACAATCGATTACATGTTTAAGAGATTGTACGTTGTACTTTTAAGAACTGTAGAGGAAGCTCATAAAAGTAGTGCTGCTTTTGTAAGCATAACCAAACTTAAAACTCTTTTATGTTTCATCAACGGCAACTTATGGATTCTAAGCAATGACTCATAGTCTTAAGCCCTCCCCGCCATTTCCTCTTAAGAAATAACAAGAATGGGCTAAACGACAATTTAACGTTTTCAGTAAGAGGTCGGTTAATGTTTCAGCAGAGGGCATACATCTTCATTTCCTTTTGAAAAGTTTCTTAAAGCCTTGGAACTCTTTCATGTCTGTTATTAGATTGACATGATCCAAGCATTTTTACTAAAAAGCCTGTCAAACAGGTTCTCAATAGCATCATGCGAAATCTGCGATCACGTGACAAAAACGTATAAAGATGACTGACCCGGCAATCTGTAGTTTTACTCAGTTAAGACTGAGTCAGTCTCGATCCTCAAGGTTCCGCCATTTAATTTCGATAAGTTTCAGGTCCTCAAAATGAAAACCGTAACTGTCCTGATGCTGTTTTTTTTTTTGCGTTGTCTTTGGTAAGTTGTTCATATAAAGCTTAAAAGAGATTACTTTTCGTTTCGGAACCAGAAACGCTCTAAAGCAAGTTGTTAATCCTTTAACGTCCATGAGTGAACAGGACAAAAGTTATCCTTAAAATAAAGGAAAACATAAATTAGGAGATTATTAGTTGATCCAATACCAGATTCCCCAAACTAACATCATAAGAACTGTATGGCAGAGGGTAAGGAGAATTACTAAACATGATCTTAGGGCTAAAAGAGTTTAAAGGTATCAGGTTAGAGCGGTAATTATCGATAAGGCTAAGCGGTGCGGTGTAACTAAAATTCCCTGGTGTAATTCAATTTGATTGCCTTCAATTTCTTTGCATAAAAAAAAACAAACAAACAAAAAAAAACGCGGTATCGATACTAACTGGACGAAAAGGACGAGAAAATATTTCGTGAAAAGGAAAGATATAGATGATTCAACCGTGATTGATAGTTTGCGTAGAAATTTTATTCACACACTCATACGAAAACGAAAATTTAAGCGGTCTGTTTTGATTTTCAATTGCTAAAGGGATGATTAAGGTTGGAGTAAACCGACGGATGCAACAGAGTTAGTAATCTCAGCTTAAATAACGATATTCTTGATTTAGATAAGATTAAGGTGTATGGTGTAAAACTATTCTTAGTTGGAAATGAAACTGATTATCTTTCTTAGGCTTGCTCCAATTTGCCGAAGTATTCAGCGTGGGACACTTTGGTAAGTCTAGAACTTTGACATTTGCGAGAATTTAAGCTCCTAACCTGAAGCTTTCTTTTCATTCCCAGGAAAAGCCCCATTGTAGCTGTGCACCGAGCTCAGCCTGCAAGGAAACACAGGAAATTGACATAGGAGAACAAACAGCTGAAGTCAAGCAATGCATGCCGGTCAATGAGCCCATCGTCGTCGAAAAACTAACAGAAATTGATGTCAGTGAAACTTTGGACCCTGGCAGTGCAGTACTGGACCCGGCATCAAGATTTTATCCTGGGAAGGTGAGGAAACTGACAATGAAAAAAAAAAATTAAAGAAAAAACAGAAAATAATTGTGCATTTTGTCCTTGCAAGGTTTTCTTTCTTATTTCTATTGGAGCAGAAACTGTCAGAACTTAGGCAAAAATTTAAATTATTTTTTCCTCGCAGCGTTTATAATAACTTGTAGTCGAGAGAAATCGTGTTACAACGGTTCTAGCAAAACTCTGTTTTACCTTATAATAAGAATTGTTTTTCTTGTCTTTGGAAGCATCAGAAATTATGCTGTTTCTTTGAACGAGGAAAAATCCCTATCATGAAATCTTGCCTTTGTTCAACTTTGATTTCAGAAATGCACGACGGCAGCCGACTGTTTTTGGCCAAACACCTGTTGTCTGTTTAACAAGCGATGTAGCCTGAAGTTGCTGAAATACTTCACTTGTTACCTCAGGGTAAGTGCAATAACTGTAAATAGTTCAATTGTAATTAAGTGTTGAAAAAATCGTGGATCACTTTGGTTTTGTTCTACATCACTCTGTGATTGGTTAAGAAAGCTTGCGTCTTATTTTCAACCAACCAGATTCAAAATGAAAACCAATCGCGACTGGTCCCTCGTTTAAAGTTGTTCAGGGGGTTTCGGTGTTCACTTTGAGTTCCTATTGGCTCCTTGTAATATTTCTTTAGTTCTGATTGGCTGTTTTGACTACATAAACTTTTGATCTTTACAACATGTAATCGAGAAGCGCTCTTGGATGGTAGGCGGGTTTCCTTTGATGCTGATGCCTAGTACCTAGTCCATCATAAATTTGTCTCGGTCGAATCCCGTGATCTAAGAACAAAGTGAGGTCTGAGAACACACTGGTTTGGGGGTAAAATTCGGGAGGGAACAATGAGGGTCCAAAATAAGAAAGTGGAATTTAGAGTGCCCAAAGCCCACCCACTGAGGAGTGTCCATCTACTCCTTAAAGATTGTTCCTTCTTCTACAGCTAAAAATTGTTCCAACTTCTATTGCTAAGTCGAGCTACCAAAACGAGTCAATGTTGTTTGGGACGCTCTGAAAGGGTAAATACATAGGTAAGCTTTGACAAATGGGAACTATAGAGTGATAAAAATGGGGTTTCAAAAGTTAGAATAGACCACCGAAATCTCACTGGAAAGTAAACAGGCATTCACGCTCCCCCGAGTCCCACCCCCCTGAGGACTCTTCGTTTATTCCGCTACTGTAATGAACCCGATCTACTTTCCTAACCAGACATTATTTTTTTATTTAACTTTTAGAGCGTGCATAAGTGCGGCTGTCAGGAACATTTGGTTTGTAAAACCACGACTCACGTGACACTTCCGATCGTGAAGATTCCCTTTCCCATAAGGCAGTGCGTGCCGAAAGACGAAGCATAATCTTCTTCGTAAGACCTCTAGTAATCATTGTAACATGAAATAAAATCTGACGGTTTGATTTGGTCTTGTGACTAAGAATCAATGTTTTGTATAGTTCTTTGCAGTCTATTTCACGTCACCAGCACGCTAACTGCACTTTCCTTGCGCTTTTCTCGCATTCAAGCAGCAGATTGCCCCAGGCTAATAGTGGTTTACCCTTACGGTTACCGAACTTTTACTGCTCTTTTCCCGTAAGTTATCCGCATTTTATCCGGAGTCTTATCCGGCAGTTTTTCCCCGCAATTTACTTGCGCTTGCCTCGCAGTTTCCCCGCCCATCGCACGCACTTTCTTACACCTGGCAATAAAGAGAAAAATATAGCCCTCTTGAGCAGGCCAACACGTTCATAATGACAATACCCGCGGAGAGTGTTTGAAATTGAAGCTGCAATTTAAAGAATGGCCTTAATGTGACTGGATGATGGTTTCCAAGGGAAAAAATGAAATTTGGGGAGTGAAACTCCGAAAATTCGTCGTGGGAATGATAATTGATTTTGAATTTTTCAAAATAGAGATAAATATTAGATTTATCGTCCCTCCAACCGGTACTACAGTCATATAAGCCTGAGTGACAATGCATTTTATTTTCTTCGCATACAAAAAATTCCATATTACAAAAATATATAGGAAAAGATATCTCTATTCCTTACTTGAGACACTTTTCTTAGTTAAATCTTCTTATAGTGCCTCAACAACTCTGATGCTTTACAATAGCTCATGAACACCTCTCCGCATCTTTCGACGCATGAAAAACTTCAATTAGTTACCGTATCTCTGATTTAGTAAGTGTGCTATGATTGTTCAATTTAACGGGCCGTTTTACCCTGTGTTTTGTGAATCCAGAGATATCTTAGTAACCTCGTTTTCTTGGTTCCTATTATATGTTATGCCTTTTTCGCTCGTTTTCTCCGCTCGAAAAAAACTCGGTCTATAACTTACAGTACGGACATCGAACTAGGTTAGTAAGTGGTATTTCAGTTTCTCTATTTCACAAAATAAGCGGCCTAGATTTATGTACCGGTATTTATTCATTTACACACACGTGAATGTTAATGAAACTAACACCGCGTCTTTGATTTTCAGTTTTATATTATAAGTGATATTAATCGGACACACTTTGTGAGGGTTACAAGTAAACAAAATGCTTTGTAGGGATCAAGAAAGACCTAACCATATTTGGCAAATCAATCTTGCCTTTCATTACACTCCGAGCTGTTGAAAGTATCCCATAATATTCTTTGACTTCATTATGTCTCGTATGTCTCTGTCTCGTAATTTTGAAGAAAATTCTGAACGTGAAATAAATTTCTTGAAAATTGCAACCTCGTCAGGAGAACGTATTTTTTTCAATTCCTCAAATATTTTGAAGCTATTAATATCACAAGGCTCAAATAACCGTGACCTCTACAATCTCACTGCTTTCCTGATTTTCCGGACTTTTTTCGTCAATTTCCTCAGCTTTCATTGCACGAGCCAGAAGTTCCATCCACCTGATAAGAAATAAAAACTCTCCTTACAGTTTTCCGCTTATTTCTTTGGATTAAGGTGCGGAGAATCTGACAAAATTCAGCCCTGATTGTCAGCAGTCTTCTCCTGGAACAGTTTTCTCTATCTACCCCCTGCCATGGTATGAGAAATCATTCTTCAATGCGCTCTTCAGTGTAGTTATACTAAAACCACACCGCTGGAGATCACACCAGTTTCTGTATCAGAGAGTAACAAGTCGCAATGACTACCGCACCCCCACCCACCTCGCGACGGGGTTCTAGTCTATCAAAAGTTATCCCCTTTCCATCCCTTTCCGTCCCAACTCCCTCCCCCCCGCCATTTCGCCAGGTCTTCTGACAATGTGCTGGTCTTCATTGGGGTGGACAGCGGAACTTAATACCTAAATTCCCCGGAGTCGATTCACAACGATCTTCAACCTATAATACCCATACATTATCCAGCAAACAGGTAATGAGCATTCTCAAACTTATCGGGTAGAATTATCATCTTGACCCGTCAACAAATTCCCGTAACTAAATTACAAGGAAATATGTAGCAGCTGGAGGAGAGAATTAACAATCAGATTTTGGGAGATAGAACCCAGACCTCGCAATTTGAATTCTAGCGCGGAGACTAAAACATAAGTAGAAATATCACATCATAGCGATCTCTGATTCATTGACAAATTCTGACTAGAAACGTATACTGATTACCAAGGAGAGTTTGAAATTTCGTCAGTTGTTATTACCTTTGCATGCTCTCTCCATTTTCGGCCTCGAAAAAGTACACCCGTAGGTTTTTGTGATGTACTTTAAACACATTTTTTCGGCCGTCCACCTCGTCTGCCTAGAATGGAAAATGTAAAAAGATACATAAAAATCCTTTTGCAATGATGCGTGTAAAATAATTTTAATGCGACATCGTAAAACAGCGCGTGCTTAGAACACAGAGGCATTACTTGTTGCAACAAAACAAACTTTGCCATCTACTGAGAGGCTTTGCAAGAATATCAATTTACCATAAAAGTAGGCATACAAAAGTTAAAATCTTATTAAAAACCGTGCCAAGTTTGTCGTTCAGAAAGAGAAACACTGCACTGTTTACACGATTTACATACATTTTATGCTTCGCTAAAGACTTGTAAACACGTAATTTTTTAAGTGCAGATTTTCTGAAGTAAAGAAAATTTGGGAAAAATCACAGTCAAAGAGATGCTTCTTTGCCACTTCAGTATATGTTAGGTAACATGTACTCTACAATGTATCTTTCTTACCAGGACACTCAACTATATGGAAGAAAAAAAGTTTAATAGTCTATAAAAGCCACTCCACAGTTGAATTGATTACAACTTACAACTTTTACAACAAAAACAGACTTTCTTTGAGAACTCAGTATTTCTTGAAATTTATACATACGTGCTTTAGATATACCAAGTAGGATATGGCATATCTGAAAGCGATTTTTCTAAGAATCTTTTTTACAAATGTACATGCAGACATTACCATAGAGATGATAATCCAAAGGGACTTTAAAAATCATATGCATGTTACATTATACCAGGACACTTAATAAGCAAATCTCTTGAAATTTCCATGCACATTTCAGGATCGATTATAACGTTACTGAATTTACCGTGTCAATGGAAGATCTATGGAAATTTCCATAGACATGTCAGGGTCAATTATAACTGCGCATCTTAAATTTTGCTGTGTTATTGGAAGGTCTATGGAAATTTCATCTTACATTATACCATTTTAACGGAAGGTCTATGGAAATTTCCATGCACATGTCTAGATCAATTATAGCTGAACATGTCACATTATACCATTTTATGGAAGGTGTATGGAAATTTCCATGCACATGTCTAGATCGATTATAGCTGAACATCTTGCATTATACCATGTTAATGGAAGGTCTATGGAAATTTCATCTTACATTATACCATTTTAATGGAAGGTCTATGGAAATTTCCATGCACATGTCTAGATGAATTAAAGCTGAACATCTCACATTATATACCATGTTAATTAATGGAAGGTCTATGGAAATTTCCATTCAAATGCCTATATCAATTATAGCTGAACATTATTCTTACATTATACCATGTTAATGGAAGGTCTATGGAAATTTCCATGCATACGTCTAGATCAATAATAGCTGAACATCTTACATCATACCATGTTAATGGAAGGTCTATGGAAATTTCCATGCACATGTCTAGATGGATTATAGCTGAACATCTTACATTATACCATGTTAATGGAAGGTCTATGGAAATTTCCATGCACATGTCTAGATCAATTATAGCTGAACATCTTACATTATACCATGTTAATGGAAGGTCTATGGAAATTTTATCTTACATTATACCATTTTAATGGAAGGTCTATGGAAATTTCCATGCACATGTCTAGATCAATTACAGCTGAACATCTTACATTATATACCGTGTTAATGGTAGGTCTATGGAAATTTCCATGCACATGTCTAGATCAATTGTAGCTGAACACCTTACATTATACCATTTTAATGGAAGATCTATGGAAATTTCATCTTACATTATACCATTTTAACGGAAGGTCTATGGAAATTTCCATGCACATGTCTAGGTCAATTATAGCTGAACATGTTACATTATACCATTTTATGGAAGGTGTATGGAAATTTCCATGCACATGTCTAGATAGATTATAGCTGAACATCTTGCATTATACCATGTTAATGGAAGGTCTATGGAAATTTCATCTTACATTATACCATTTTAATGGAAGGTCTATGGAAATTTCCATGCACATGTCTAGATGAATTAAAGCTGAACATCTCACATTATATACCATGTTAATTAATGAAAGGTCTATGGAAATTTCCATTCAAATGCCTATATCAATTATAGCTGAACATTATTCTTACATTATACCATGTTGATGGAAGGTCTATGGAAATTTCCATGCATACGTCTAGATCAATAATAGCTGAACATCTTACATTATACCATGTTAATGGAAGGTCTATGGAAATTTCCATGCACATGTCTAGATGGATTATAGCTGAACATCTTACATTATACCATGTTAATGGAAGGTCTATGGAAATTTCCATGCACATGTCTAGATCGATTATAGCTGAACATGTTACATCATACCATTTTAATGGAAGGTCTATGGAAATTTCCATGTACATGTCTAGATCGATTATAGCTGAACATCTTACATTATACCATGTTAATGGAAGGTCTATGGAAATTTTATCTTACATTTTACCATTTTAATGGAAGGTCTATGGAAATTTCCATGCACATGTCCAGATCAATTAAAGCTGAACATCTTACATTATATACCATGTTAATGGAAGGTCTATGGAAATTTCCATGCACATGTCTAGATCAATTATAGCTGAACATGTTACATTATACCATTTTAATGGAAGGTCTATGGAAATTTCCATGCATACGTCTAGATCATTAATAGCTGAACATCTCACATTATACCATGTTAATGGAAGGTCTATGGAAATTTCCATGCACATGTTTAGATCAATTATAGCTGTACATCTTGCATTATGCCATGTTAATGGGAGGTCTATGGAAATTTCGATGTACATGTTTAGATTGATTATAGCTGAACATCTTACATTTTACCATGTTGATGGAAGATCTATGGGAATTTCCATGCACTTCTGGATCAATTAAAGAACCTAGATATACATGCATACTCAATCATGCATTTCACTTTTTTTTAACTCTTTGTATCTCCTTCTTAAGTACTGGACAGACTCCTTTCTTAGTTTATCATTCTCGTCTAATTCGATGTCAAAATAGATTACACTTTCTTTAGGAATTTGGCTGGAAGTCCATCCAGGCCATGATACCCACTTTCCTTTGTAAGTACCTTTTAGCCACTCCACAGTGAACGAAGAGTTAGTGACTTCCTTTACCTTTGCCAAATGGGGAGGTTTGTAGTTTGTGTGTGTGTGTGTGTGTGTGTGTGTGTGTGTGTGTGTGTGTGTGTGTGTGTGTGTGTGTGTGTGTGTGTGTGTGTGTGTGTGTGTGTGTGTGTGTGTGTGTGTGTGTGTGTGTGTGTGGTCACCTAAAGGAAAATTCAGCTGTGGCTGAGTCAGCATCTGAATAAAACACATGATGGAAAGGTTTGGTGGGCACGTACACCAAAAGGCTTTGGCCAAATTAAAATAGCTACAAGTTTGCATGAGTAGGAGGCTTAATTGAGTTGAGCACACATTGTATGTCTTAATTTTTAGCATAAATCACCTCTCGCACAGGAGCAACTTGAGTTCTGACCATATCATCCACATCCTCAGGGACACCTTCAGGTTTTTGCCCCAAAAAACCCACACTATTCCCAGCAGCCTCCAATTGTTTTTGTCTTTCTTGAACTCTTTCCTTGTTTGCAATGATTTCTTTCAATGGCCAAGCAACTGTCCTTTCTGGCGGATGCCATCTGGTATTTTCAGGGTCAAGTAGTGATGCCCAATCTTCTTTATGTTGTTCCAGAAACAATCTTGATCTGAAATATTTTTTAATGTCTGATCTGAGCTGCTGAAGCTCAAGCTTCTCTGTATCTGGAGCAACATAATCTGGTGGGACATCTACACTTATTTCTGCGTCAGCCTGACATAAATAATAAAAATTCAATCATTAAAAAAACTGTAGCAAAAACACTTATTCCGGAAATTTCATATTTGAACGACATGAATTAGACTAGAGAATGAAATCAGACCTAAACAATAAATAAGCTTCTAATTAGTAACTTCATTACAATAATACCATCAAGCTGTAACAGAGATCAGTTTGCCATTTTTCTAATAGTACTTGTCATTGTTACTAATATTATTATTATTATTACTATTATTATTATTGGTCTAGCATGATGCTAAGAATTAAAATGTAAGATCATCATACTCCAGCTGAGCAAAACAGGTATTATCTTCGGTGTATAAACAGAGTATAATTATCACTCGAAAGTATTGTTGGGATTTTTTGTTTTTATTTATTCCGGCTCCATAATGTACAGCAGATATTTCCACTCACTTTCACTATAGTTAACCACTGTTCTGGATCAGGGTCTACTGGTTTCCAGTTTTCCTTTTTGTCACTCCCCCAGTTCTTGTACTGCATAACGACTTTTCCTGAAGGAGCTTTTGTAAATTTAAAAGCATGAGGATTTGAGATGTTGTGGAGCACAGTTGAAAAGGGCGACATCCACTCCTTCACAGCAAAAACATGTTCAACCTCTACAGCCTTTGGAGTTGGGGTGTAACAACTCTCAAAGGAGGTCATAAGCTCTACCAATTAACCAGAGAAAACATTTTAAGATATTGTATCCATCCATATTATATTGTCAGGAGAGGATAAACATCAATCAATTGAAGGCTTAAAATATAATTGTATAAACATGGCCATGACTCAATAATTATACCAATCTACTCTTCTGCAGATATTTTGATTCTTTTCAATTTGTTTGTTAATTGGATAACACCAGCATACATATCAGGTGTACATGTCATATATGGCAGGTGGTCAAATTTTAAAAGATAAATTCCTAACAGTCATTTTCCAAGCTAAAAGTTCACTGATTGCATTCCTCCTAACAGTACCTTTAAAGGTTCTTGTGTCCTTCTTTACCAGAAATTCAGAAAGCCTGTAAGACACAATTTAATATGACTATCAGTTAACAACAACATATGTGCAAAATTAGAATTTTGAAGCTGGCAATTATAAGTATCATCCCAGCAGTGAAACTTTGACTAAGTATTCGGCAGCATTAACAAGATGGTTCTGCAATGTAACTATTCTCAAAGATAGTTTCCCTCTCAACTTAATTCAATGAAAATGAAATTCTCAGATTCTTACTTGTTAAACATCTGGTCAACAGCTTCATGAGTGTGACCAACCATTAAGAAATTTAGTTTTACCAGTAAAGACAAAAATTGGATTTGAAGGAATTTTTGTTCATGATCACTGCCATCCCCACCCCATAGTGCCAGTAGAATGTTGCAAATCATTAAATACAAATTATTAGGATAAACTATATTTCATTTAAGTGTATCACTTTTCAAAGTTCATTTCCTTATGAGCAGCGGGTACAACATACCTTAACAAAAATGTCAAGCTTCACAAGAAGGGCTAAAAAGTTGAGAACAAACTGATTTTTATTCTCTCTCCAACAGTTGTCCATTTGAAGGTACAAGGTATCAGGCAAGTCTTCTCCCATGCTTTGCAATTCCAGGAGTAATATGTTAATGGTGAGATTTGCATCATGGGGATATTGAAATAGGTCAAAATAACCTTTAGGCTGCCTCCCATGGTTTAACACACCAGTCAAATGGGTCCGGAGTTTTCTTGCATTAGCATATGCATGTGCAATAGCTACTAATCGTGGATAGAGAAGCTTTGCCTGATCCATACCATCTTGTGCAATACATGCATATTTTTGTGGATACTTTTTAGCTTTGTCCCTGTGGTGGTACTACACTTTTCTCTCTTTCCTACAAAAAAAAATGTTTCATTACAGATCGATATTTCAGGAAACAGTTAACATTTAAAAACACAAGCAATGTGTCTCACTGAAATTAATTTAGCACTTACATTTGAAGATCATTGTGGAAATCAAAAAGCTTGTCCAAGTATTTCCGCACATCTTTATCTTGAGCTTTTCTCTTTTCCTCACCCAATACTGTGCAATAATCACATCTTGTAAATCGGTTTACCTGCAGTAAACAACAGTTTCTTTGTACTGAAAATTGAAATGTCACAAGGAATCAATTATCTGAACCTTTAGAGATATTGCTTTGATGTAATGTATTGTAATTTTGCAGTCTGGGGTTATTGTAATCAAAGTTGCATGAAAACTACATCTGATCCAGGGATTTAAAACAACAATTGTTCTTAGTATATCATCAATTGTACATAACCATTCAAAACTAACACTACAAATTGAGGAACTTCATATCACCTTGGGTATTTTAACAAAAGGAAACACATCTCTCAAGAGATGACAAAAAGTACTGTAATGGATGACATCTTCATTCTCATCTTCCATATCAGCTTTCAAATAACCAAACATGATAGTTTTGTCCAGAAAGCTTGGAAGATGCAATGCTCCCGTGTCAGGCATCTTATCGCCAATCTATGTGAAACAAGAAGTTGTTGTAAAGTTGTCGTTGTAAAGATTTATAGCACATAAACAAATCAGTTCAGGTTACTAGGATTTCTGTTAAACTATGGCTGAGTGCACTGAGGAGTTCAAAGTAATCAGTGCAATATATTGCGAGGGATACTTCTAGAAGTTTGCATTAAGACAGGCTCACATCTAAACAAAATGCAAAACGAAATTCGTTTTATTGTTGTATTCTATTGTTTTTTTTTTCTTCTTTTTTAAGAAATGGAGAGTGGAGACGCATAGGACTTAATTAGCCGCCTTTGTCAGGTCTGTCTATATGTACCATGGTTCAATGAAGAAGCAATCAATCTTAATAAGGCATTACGTTGATCAGAGCATTCATTACCCTTTTGAAGAATGCTTCCATCCAAGTTTCGGCTATGAGTCTCTTGTGACTTAAGTTCTTGCTCCTTGATTTTTGCAAAACTCTCACACCAGCGTGAAAATTGCGAAACGTTTCACTTAAAGCTGCTGCGTATCATGCACGTACGTATCATGCACATCTCTGCAAGATCCATGACTTCCAAGCATTTCCCAGCACAACATCCAGATTTTGTTGCTATAAATATAAAGAAACCCACAGAATGATGAATATCTCTGAATCCAATTGCTCAAATATCCGTCAAAATCACGAGCGCGCTCTTGGATCGTCTGAGAACCAGGCTGAGTAATCGCCTTCGTGCCTTAATTTTGCAGTAAATGACTGTCGATCGCAAAAAACAAAACAGCGAACGGCGGAAACAAATCACCCAAGTTTCCTCTCTCTACCAAAACGTTTACCCTTCCCCACTTGTTCTGCTCTATATGGCATAGCCAGCAACGAAATAATGGCGGATTGGTTGGGTTTTTTTTTTTTTTTTAAGTCGTTACGCTGTTGGCTGTTTTGGTGTTTACGTCCACTCTGTATTTCGAACCCAGTTTCTCTAGTAAACGACACTCAGGAATGCGTGACGATATGTCATTGGGAAGTTCGTGATACTTCCTTATCTAATTACCACAATTATCACTTCTTTGGTTAGAGCCTAGCCTAACCTCACCTTCTTTCAAAGAAGCAGCATGACACTTCTCGCGATCGCAACCTCCAGGTTTTCTCACTTTACGAACTTTCCCTACGGCAGAAAATGAACGTGTCTCTTTGTTCGCGAGGCAAGAAATTTCAACTTCTCCTCTTTTATTATTACCACATGCATAATTTGGTTAAGATGACAACTAAGAAGGTATGATGAAACTTTCTAAATTGCAGACAATTTGAATCTTTGACAGATATTTTTAAATCAGAACTTTAAATATGTTATATTATCAGATCAGGCATTCCTTCCACCTTCCCCGTACATAGTAGAACTGAATAACAAAAACTCGGCTCTTCATGTTACAATTCTTGTTAACATCAAAAAATTTATCAAAATACATCGAAATGCCTTTTTTATTGATCCTCTAATTTCCCAATAGATGGTAGTTTATAGATTAGGGCGTCAAGATTGTTCCAGTATCCTGGTTGCTGTATTATGGATTTGTGACGCTCCCCTTTGCAGTGCAAATCCAGCTCACTATCTAGTACGAGCTCTTCACAATGTCCACAATAAGCCTTTTTACTTGCTTTGTGTGCGCCGCCCAAAGCCCGTTTGGATTCCCGGTCTTCCTCTACGCCTAAAGTCGGGAACTTGTCAAATTCTTTGAAAATGGGGCAAAACCTCCTGGACTGATCTTCAAATTTGATAAAATGAGGTTTCAGTTCTCTAATTTTTGCGCGTTTCCGGCGTTGGGTTTTTGAGGTCAGTTCGTTCCTATCTCGTTTTTCATTTTGGATAAGTCGGAAAAATTCCCTTTTGGAATACACTGATATATCGTTTTTTTCAGCGACGTCCACGATTTTACCATCATATGAGTCAGTGGAGGAAAAATACTTGGAGGAGCTCTTAATTGCTCTTTGGCCTCGTGAATAGATATTGAATTCTACAGACGATACAAGTTGGCAAGCAGTTTTCCGGCTTTTCACAACGAGATCTGTTACTTTGAGAACATCAAAGAAGTCCTCTACTTTTCCGCCTAGATCAACTACAGTGTTTCTGAATTGAAAATTACTATCCTCAAACATAAAGAAAAACGTTCTGTTTTTGAAGTTAGGGAAGAGTTGATTAGAAATGTTACCTTCAAAGTTGCCGCTTCGCGCCTTGCTACCGCTGAAGCTTTCATTTTCAGAAAGGACCATATCGTTATCGTCCTCACAACCTGCATTGCTAGAAATTTCTACTTCTTGCTCTTTAGAAGCTCTGTGCTCAGGCGAGAGTGGTGTTTCAGCTCTTGAAGAGTCTGACGATTCGTACCCGATCGAGGCTTCCCTTTTCCGTTTAGCAGGCGTGCTTGATAAGAGAGGTTGAAATACTTCCACGGCTGACTCTTCTATTCTCGTAGCTCCGCTCTCAAAGCTTTCTTCAGTTACTGATGTTTCTACCAAAGGCTCTTCGGCGAAACTTGACAGAATCGAGAGTGACAGAGGCTCTTCTGCAACCGAACTAGAGTAATCCATATCCATAGCCGTTCATGTATTACTATTTCAGTTTGAAAAAACTAACGATTTCTTCGACAGCGTGGTGCGGCTGTCGGAAATTTCAAAACTCCTACGTCATCGGGCATACAAAAGAATTTCGTATAGGGTGTGCATATTAACCAATAAACAAACGATACGGGTTCAAAATTGTCGTCGCACATTCTTCATGGTTCATGCCGGTCAGCTATTTGACAAGCCAGGCTCAACAAATTCAGTTAGTGAAAAGATATGGCAACAACACGCAGTAGAGGGTGCTCACTACCTTACTCGAAAGATGGAAAAAGGGAAAAGCGGCACTATTCCGGCAGAAAGTGGTATTTCACGAAAGCAGAAAACGGAGAGGTACGCACGCTGCATCATCACAATAAATCACCCATTCTAGCGCAGGATGGCACTGATCCTGGGTCTGTTGTTCACATGAAGCCGGCGAGTGAAGATCTAAGGAAACTCAAGGTACGTTTCGTTTCGAGAATTCTGAAAATTTTAATCTTTAGTTAGAAGAAAAGAGAATTTGCTCTAAGAAAGATCATGTTGAGTTTGTACGAGATGAAGATCCTTTTTTATCGTGCAATAGAAAAATAAGATCGAGGAGAATAAATGTTCTCGAGTCTGAGATTAGCTGCATTTGATTTGGCTTCCAAAAGGTTTGCACTAAGTAAACTTGGCCTGTCTATAGCAATGGATTTCCCTCTTTCGGCGTTTAGCTTACTCTGACCATTCACTCTTAATTTTTTACTACCTATATACCGTATACAAAGAAAATAATTTTAGTTTAGCTGCTAGCTTACATGAAATTTCCCACAAAAATTTAAAGCGTTTCGGAATGCGAGCACAATAGCAGTCAATGTGCAACACTTTTCAAAAATGGCGCAAGAAAGTTCCGTTTCTGGTCTTCGCTTCCGCCAAACGTGTTTGGATAAGCCGGCGATGCCGCATTTTCAATCGAATTTACTTTTCGCACCAAAGTATTTCCTAAAAGATAAGGTAAAATGGTTTTATGATATTTCACGAGGCATTCATTGTTTCTTAGGTAAAATACAACTCGGAAAAAAGTCTTCTTCTGGACGTTACGTTCTTAAATCCCACCGACGACCTCAATAAACAGTTGTACCGAGAAATTTCTGACATTTCAAGATTTGGAGAACAAGTCAGAAAATTACTTGAAGTAGAATTCTTCCCGTGTCAAGTTCTGGCAAACGACCTGCAAGTAGTTTCTCTACTAGTGGCTGCGAGGAAAATCAAGCCAAAAAACGGCGAGATGAGAATGAGTCAAACACTATTTCGGTACAACCAAGTGAACAATTGTCTCTTGGTGCTGAGACCTTGTCGATTACGGCGTCTACGTCGACAAACGTAAACGTGAGCGCCAGTGTCTCATCTGTATCCGGTGCATCTACATCTTCAAGCGAAAGTGGAGATGAGCCAGTAATGGATTCGTCACAGCAATGCTACGCCATATCTTTGCGTGAGTGATTATTGTAAAGCTTTCGTTTGGTGGGAATTCTAAATTGTTCATTACTGAATTTTTGTGTATATTGGTTCCTAAAGTAGCTCATTTTTGTGCAGGGCCTCAAAAAGTTCTAGTATCGAGCTTAAAAGCCCCAAGGAAAGATTACACACTTCGGGATCTCGATGAAGTGTTTGTGAAATCCCTCGTGACCGAATTTAAGGATAATGAGGTCCCTTTTGGTCAAAAGCCATTGTTGGCGATAATCAAAGGCGTTTCAAGGCCAAACGAATTCAAAGAGGACAAGCTTGATTCATACGAGTTAGAGGTGATAGGTGGCAACCACCGAAGAGCGGCCATGCAGGCTATGCTAACGGAAGATCCGGAGAATATCAAGTATAAATACACGGAGGTCATTTTGTTTACAGGTTAGTAAGCCAGAGCTTTATCTCCGCACAGGAGATTTTGCTATGAAATACGAAGCAACACAATATTTTTTTCTTTTTCTTTTTCTTAAATTCTCTTATAAAGATTCTTACATGCAAAGGAGGCTATTGTTGACTGCCTTTAATTTTTCAAATTTGACAACTTTCCAGAACTGGAGTGACGAAAAATTAAAGTCTACTTTAAGGCAGGTATGTGGCCTGAACACAAGGCTAAAGATGACTCACTACATCATTGTTGTAAGAGAAAGAGATGAACCCCTTACACAAACCCTGGAGGAATGTACCCCGGGAGGAAAGGCTTACACATTGTATGTTGCCTGGAGTAGGATGTCCGCTAAAGGTAACATTTTCTTTGTTTTTGTCATTTGGTTTAGAAAATTTCCAATTTCCATTTAGTGTTAAGTCTTGATTTAGTGATAAATTAAACGACTCAGTGTGGCATGATAGTCTCTGAATGCTTAAATCTCTTGCAAACAGCTGGCCCTGGACTGACAGAGGTCGTCGAAAAAAATTGTGTCATTATTGTTGGCACACCATCGAAAAGTGCCTCAAATTGGTTTGTGGCTGAGAATGAGTTGGACCTCATGCAGCACATCATAAAGCTTTTCGTGCCTCCAAGAGGGATTGTATTAGAGTTTGGACACTCGTATACTCTAGGTAAGACACAATTATACAAACAAAATGTACTAAAGTTGCACATTTTACAGACATTGAGTCCTTTATTTTCTGTGCCATAATACAGTTACGAAAATGGTTAAAGGAAGTGAGACAAAATTGCTGACTTGCAGTAGCCTGCAGTCAAAACATCTTTAAACAATGCCAATAGCTGCAAAAGGTAATAACTTGTTTATCCCTTATTTTTATGTTTCAGTGAGTTCCTGCCTGAAACCGTCGGTTCAAAGGAACGTGAACTTATTATCCGTATATAATGACGAGAAGCCTGTTTCTGGTTTTAGGAAAGAAGCTGTCACACTGAGCCGTTCAGCATGCGAGAGATCAGGGTCCAAAGATAACGACGAGTAGAGAAATTGCATTGCAAGACAATCGTACTGAATGTAGATTTATAATCCCTTCGCCGGAAAAATTGTTTGAGTGAAAGTTTCGAACAGATCAGTCAAGAGTCATTTCAATGAGGTTAACCGTTAGCCGTTAAAAAGCAAACAAATTTCGCCGCAAGGCAAAAAGATTGAAAAATTTTGACCGTTTGTCTTAAAAAAAGTCTAGCGGGAGATTTGTTTTCATTTGAACGCAACGGAAAGAAATTTGCCGTTAGCTGTAAAAACCATTACCCTACTGAGACACTTTTATCACAGAACACACGTGAATAACAATTGAGTAAAATTTGTGTAATTACTTCGTGATTGGGTATGACATGGAAATTTCCATGGACCTGCTTTTGACACGAATCAGATGCTATTTTGAAAATTTGACTGAGTATTACATGGAAATTTCCATAAACCTGTTTTGAAAAGGTATTTCGGACGCTAAATTTTTAGCAAATGAGTCAGTATTACTTATATATTCCATGCACCCATTTTGGGCTAAGAAAGTTTGAAATTATTATAGTTTTTTTGCTTGTGAAAGAGTATTACATGGATATTTCCATGTACCCGCTTTGGTCAGGACTGTTTGATACTGTTTGTATAGGTGGATAATAAGTATTACATGGAAATTTCCATGGATCATTTTGGTGAGGCACTATCCGGCACGATGAAATCGTAAAAGTATTTCATGGAAATTTCCTTTTACCTGTTTAAATTGGCTTAGAATGATTGATACTGTTCGTATACTTGAATAAGTATTACATGGAAAATTCTATGTGCCCTTTTTGCCCAAGAACATTTAAAATTGTTATTTTTTTTAAACGTTAAATGAGTATTACATGGATATTTTTATGTACCTGTTTTGATTAAGAATGTTTGATACTGTTTTGTATCCGCGAGTACGTATTATCTGTACATGGAAAATTCCATGGACCCGTTTTGGCCAAAAGTGTTTGAAATTATTTTTTTACGCGTAAATGGGTATTACATGGAAATTTCCATGTACCCGTTCAATTTTTTTTTTTTTTTTTTTTACGTTTAAATGAGTATTACATGAATATTTTTATGTATCTGTTTTGATCAAGAATGTTCGATACTGTTTTGTGTACGCGAGTATTACATGTACATGGAAAATTCCATAGACCTGTTTTGGCCAAAAGTGTTTGAAAATATATTTTTTTAATGCATAAATGCTTATTACATGGAAATTTGCTTGTACCCCTTTCAATTTTGTTTAACAATGATTGATACTGTTAAGTATACGTGAATGAGTATTACATGGAAATTTCCATGGCCTTTTTGTGTGGCACAACTGTATTGAAATCATAAATAATACTGACAAGTTTTCTTCTCTGAAAACGAAATCGACATTTAAATGGTTTACTTAACCATTCGAGGGATATATGTGCCGCTGTTTGGGCGAGCTATCATAATATTAGGGTATCGTTCACCACTGATAACTGGGAAAGTAGACGCAAACATGCTCATTTTTTTACTGTTTAGTAACAAGTTGAAAGAAACCAATTAAATTGTTTTGAAATTGACTGAAACATATATAAATTTGGATGGCCGATTGAGTCACTGAAATTGTTGATTGAGCCGTGAGTCTTAGTTCATGGACAGCCGCTCGGTGATGTTGACGATTCTTTGCTATAACCTTAGTAAGTAGACCATGGTAAAGTTTAATTTTTTTCCAAATTTCTTACTTCAGAAAATCTGTACTTAAAAAATTACGTGTTTGTAGTAAAAATGTCGTAATGTAATAAGTCATCACAGAGAATCGAAAGCACTTAACTAATCGATTGTACGTCGTAAAATCAGTAGTCAAGTGATCAGAATGGCCAATCAGAATAAAGGAAGAAATCACGAGGAGCCAATCAGAACTCAAAGAAACAACAGGCCAAGGGCCTGAAGCGCGGGAAAACGCGGTTGACGCGCTTTTAAGAAGGGATATTTTCATGCAGGGGTTCATTTCACAGGAATTACACGGTGCTATCAACAGAACTTACCTTAGATGGTTTGTCTGCATTGTGACCAGGGAGGGGGAGGTTAAACTCTGCTTTTGTGTCCTGCATCAAAGAGACACAAATACTTTCAATGAACTCCACCAAAGACTAAAAGCACAACACTTATAACAGCACGAGAATCGCAGGGACCGCTGGAGGCAGCTTAAACAATCTTGGCGCACGCATGAAAAACAAACTCGAGCGATCGCAGAAATAAGTTTGATTGTTGCACTCGCAACAAGCGCTATCGCGTTCTCTTTTCTTTTTTTTTTCTCAGCCTACTTAGCGAAATAGTTTCCAGTTTCCAACATAAAAAAATTCAACGAATTTACAATTTAAAATAGGTTTAACTTGTCTTGGTAAATTTCTCTCTATTTTACGTCTAGCTGTAGTAATGCAATCACTGATTAAGAAACACTTCCTGTCAGTCTTCGATAAAGTTAAAAGTACCTCAAGATGGTGCCTGCCAATACTGGAAAACTGTTGTTACTAGTATTGCCACAATGTAAGTACTAATACTGACTCGGAAGTGATCAATATGGTACTGATACTAATAATGCCTTTACCTTCTTGGCCTTGTACCGCAACAACACAAAGTCACTCGGAAGCACAAACCATATCTTCTGCCAGCTTTTATCTCCTTTGGCCTTGAAATTCAAGTATCCACTGTGCCAGATCTTTGATTCCTGGCCGATTTTCAACACACTCTGACCCTTCCCTTCCACTTCCTTAACTGATTCCTCGCTGGAGCCCTTCACAAGAACACTGTGACAAATTTCGCTAACCTTCTCCAGTTTCCCATTCTCGTACTGCAGCGGTGCTTTGAAGCCAGAACAATGTCCGCACACCACCCGTCCACAGGCGCGAAAATGATGTCTCCGACGAAACTTCGTAAACAGGACGTCTCAAAGCATGCACGTGCTCACTGCTTCGTCTCGTACCCAGGCTGGCGCTTTCTTTCCCAGGTCTCCCTCTTCCATGACTGCAAGCTTGGTCCCTCTTCGATAACTCTCTCTTTTCGTTGTCCGTTCGTCCACGGTCTCTTTAAGTTTATTCACCCAAGCTTCTTTCTCCTCGGCGGACGCTGCGGTGAAATCCATGACTCTTTGTTTGCTTACTATACGGAAGCAATTCTCTATTTCCAGTTCCTCGTCCACGTCGTGTACTTCCATTCCGTACAAGTCCATTTCTACTTTCACTTTGTATTTGTTTGTGCCAGGAAACTTTGCACGGCAAAGGAGAATGTCGTTGAACTGCAAAACAAAGTACATGGTCCAAATTTAGCTTCTATTACCCTTTTTAGAGTAGAAAGGGGCGAAACGTTTGAAGGCGAAACATTACACTTTGCGGCTTTTATTGTAGTTATCTTAGACTAGGTTTACACTGGAGGAAATTGTTCCGGATTCGTGATGAATCCGAAACGTTTTAGTACCGGATTCATTCTGCCGTTTACACGAAAGTGGACGAATCCGAAATAAAAACTTCCTGGTTTGGTCGTGTCTCCGGAGATTTTGAATCCGGAATTTAAAGTGGGAACTTTGAATCCGATAACTTTTGAATCCGGAAAGTTTTGTCGTGTAACCGCTTTTTTTCTCGAATCCGGATATTATTTCCACCTGCAATCTTTTGAGTTTGCGGTGAAACCAAAATCGAACTGGTGCTAACATTGCTGGCGGTCTCCGGTTGCCTAATCTTGTTGCAGGTTCAGGCGATAAATTTTATCATCTGTACCGCAGTATTTCTGAAGAAACGCAAATTATTATTGCAAGGAAGTTTAATGTCAGCGACACTTAATCGCCGACGACGTAGACTGCTTGGCATCTGTCCAACTCAAATTTGCCTCAGTGGCACCTGGATCTACTCTAGCCTTTTTTAGGGGAGGCATTTTCACTTTGTCGATCGAACAACGAAACAACACTGGGCTTGGTAACCATTCCATTTCGAATGTTCCCGGAGTTGTCGTTGTGTGTAAACGGTCTGGAATCCGAATATCCTTTCAGTGTAAACGCCTACGAATCCGAATACTCCAAAATTGATGAATCCGGAAACATTTACGAATCCGGAAAACTCTCCTCTAGTGTAAACCTAGTCTTAGAGTAAGAGATAATTTATTCCCATTGTAAAGTAAGTCGTATTTCAGCCGGCCCGGGGGCTGCAATAATTTTACTCCCTTATAAAGCTATATATCTATCTAAGCTATCTATCTACAAAGGCGTTCCAAATATAACCAGTTTAAGGAGCTAGTCCCGAACTAGAACTCCGAACTGCGTGCTCTTCAGACATATACATATATTCATTTAATAAGTAAGTTTTAAAAAATATGCAACTGTACAGCTTATGTGGACCTACTACTACTACTAAGTCTAAATAAGGGAAAACAGAAATTTACAATCGTCATAAAGCTACAAATAATATACAATACAAGTTAAAAGAGAAACCAAATAATTTTAAAAATATGTAAATTCAGGGTTCCTTTTATAATTTGTAGGGCATTCCTTTTGGATGGTGATGTCCCTGACATAGGTCTTGATAGAGTGTATCTTTCTTTTAAAATAGACAGGGTTTTCAAGCTGTTTAATAGCGTCAGGTAAAGGAGGAGACGGGAAATATAGTTCTAAGTTCTCATCCGAGAGAGAGCGACAATCAGTGCTCGACACAAACTTTTCAACTCACTAGCCAAGTGGCTAGTGACATCTTACATGTCTTTAGATGTTACGACAATTTCAGTTTGTTTACTAGCCAAACTGGCTGGTGGAAATTGAAAACCACAAGCCAAAACTGAATTTCTACTAGTCTGTGGCTAGTGGGCTACTGTGTCGAGCGCTGGACAAAGTCTGAAATTGGACAGAGGGCATCGCAGATACAGAGAATTCTCTTCATCAGTTTTATGAGCATGGACAGATCCTTTCCTTACCAACATTAATGTTCGTTCTTGATGACTGTCTGTCGTCCTCGCCGCAACCTTCCTAACGCCTCTCCCTCAATCACAAATTCCTGGAACGACAACAATGATGCAAATTTACGAGAGCCATCGAAAACCGATTGGGATATAGAGATTACTCCATGGAAAATGCGCGCGTACGATTTTTATTCGCGAGTTGGGGAGTATCAGAAAACGAACGAGTGAGCGCTGGGAACGAGTGAGTTTGCTGATACTCCTCAACGAGTGAATAAAATCGTACAAAGCATTTTCCATGGTATAATTTGTTTATTTTATAGATATTGAGATTTTTGAAAAGAAAAATTGCTGGTCAATTTTATCAGTTTGGGCGCGCATGTTTAGAAAACCCATTCAATTGCTATTATCAACTAAAATATAAAGTTCTCTTTGTCTTTTGAACTGTTTAATGAAGATAACAAATCCAAATATGTAGACGTAAATGAAAACTTTTAGAGAGAAAGACTTGACTTAGATTTACAAGTCATAAATGTCGTAAATCAGAATGTCACTAAATCATGAAAACAGGCAGCGTCATACGCTTTTACGCTGAATAACACAATGCAAACCTTAACGGATATCAGTCAAAAACAGTCTGCAACTTTCATGAAAATTCAAGGCAAACTTACAGTGTACATAACTTAGTCATCATTGGAGTCGCTGGATACTCTGATTCTCTTCCACTGATGCTTTTTCGTAATCTTGTCCTTCTCTTGTGCGAACGCTTAAAATGAATTCACTCAAAAGTTCATTCAGCTCGGCGGGAGGAATTTCAGCTATTTCACTTCGTACTTCTCCTTTTGTTTGAAGGAACTCTGTAAACAAAGCAACATCTCGTTTCGTTTTCTTCGCTGTGTTCTGGTTTTCCTGTTCTTCAATGAAAGTCTCAATGGAACCTTCCAAAGAAGCAAACCTTGAACTAGCCATGTTGGATTCAAGAGTCGGAGTGAAACTCGCGGGACACGATTGTGCACTAGTGAATTTTCGTCGTTCGCGTTTGTGATTGGGCGAACGACGTTTTTTCACAGTGAAAATTCATCGTTCGCGTTTCCTATTGGCTAATGGATTTAACGTACTAGTTTTACGCGGGCTTTTTATCTTGTGTAAGTCTCAGTATCTATGAAATAAAAACCAGTTTCAAACGATTGAACAAGATACTCACACGACTAGCAGTTATCAGCAGATAATTATCTCCTATTCGTTCCTGGATTTCCAAAAGAGTCTTGAAACGCTCCTAGTTTTAAAGAAAATTACTTTAACTATAAAACTGTTATCATTATGATTAATATCATTAAGGTATAGTGAAAAGACATTACTAGTCTAATTTTTTTTAAAATTTGTGCAAAACTCACTTATTTTTCAGCATTTTATCCTTTCAATATTTATGAAAAAATAGATGATGATGATAATTTTAGAAGTATATTGGGTTACTCTGGGTCCTAACCAACCAAAGACAGCCCTGGACCAATCAGTTATTTAAAAATTCCCCACAACTCTGGGATTTTTAGCGGCCCTAAAACATCGGGTGTAAATGACGTCAGAAGCATATTACTGACTTTTTTAAATTGTAATTAATTTGGTTTTGTCAACTAAGTTGAAATTGTAAATTGGTCACCTTAAAAAGAGTTAAAAGGCTGACGTTTCGAGCGCTAGCACTTCGTCAGGGCGAATGATTCGCTCTGACGAAGGGCTAAGTCACTAAGACCCTGTTTACAAGCAAGGAGGGTAACCCTTGTGCTAAGGTTACCCTAGCAGGCGGGTCAAAGATAGCCCGGGTTTACAAGCAAAATTTCACAGATAGGGTTACCCTACCACCTGGGACAACTTACCTATGCTTGGTAACCGCACGCATTGTTATCAATGTTGAAAGGGTCTGGAAACAAGTAAAAAGTTGTCCCGGGTAGGCGAGTTATCCCCAGCAGAGCGTTTACAAGGCAGCTAGGGTTACCCTACCGCTAGGGTAACCCTAGTGCTCAGCTTGGGTTACTCTAGTGCTAGGGTAACCCTAGCTGCCTTGCAAACACGTCGATGAAAAAAAGAAGAAATGTGGGAGCGTTAGGGTAACCCTCCTGCCAGGGTAACCCTAGCACTAGGGTTACCCTACCTGCTTGTAAACAGGGCCTAAGTTACAATTTAATTCGGTAAAAGAAAGGAAAGATTGCTACCTAATCGACACGAGGAAGAAAAGGTTGGCACAAAAAAATTACAAGCAACAGTTCTGTGCCTCAGAACAAATTCCAGATTTAACTTTAAGACTTACCGTTTTCTTCATGCTGTCACTGGCATGCTGTGCTGAAGCAGAGATGATTTTTAAAGCATCTAAAATAAAAACAAAACAAAAAAAAATTGATTTTGACAGCACCTCAAAAAAAGAGGGGAGACAGAAAGAGATAAAATTTGGTTGGTTGAACCGTATGGGAAAGACGTAAGGAATTAAGGAAAAAAGAGGGATATTTCTGTAATGAATCCTACCACATCAAGATACAGGCTAATACGTCAGTCACCGATACTTCTCTGAAACTTGTCACATAATGCATGTTAGCACAGGCAGCCCAACCTCGATATACGATTACACACGTTTTCACTTTGCAACAGTAGAAATATCAGGGCTAAAGGAACTGAGGTCCGCTATTGTTTTTAACCTAAATCTTGGATAATTTTTGTTTTTTAATTACCATCATATTCCCGATAAAATCCTTATATTTGTTATTGCTGTGTAAAAACAATAGAGTACAGACAGATTTACTGAGCTTTGGCTTGGGCCACCTGTGAAACCTCCACCTTCTGATCCCCGTAGGGAGGGGGAGGGTGGGCTGGGGGTACCCCGGTATAAAGGCTAAAGCAAAGGGGGAATTAGCCTTACATCTTTCCGTCATGAGAGGATGTGGGTGTTACGAAACAAGAAAAAAAGGGTCAGCATACCTGAAGTGTTCTTCAAGTCAGGAGAGTCCTGTGGTAGCTTTGCGACATAGTCTGAACAAAGCAATGAGTAAAAATATTAACAAAGTACAGGGACAGACAATTCTCTTTTCCTGTCAGACTCAACATACAGAACTGAAAAACGTTTTTTTTTTTCGCGGGCGCACACATGAAACCATGGCACTACTAAAATACCATGAATTTTTTTTACACAGGTTGAGACGTAAGCAAAGAGGTAAAGATTGAAACTTTCGCCACAGATTGTCCATCACCAGGGGTACAAAATATCTTTTGCACCTGACCAGGTTTCATTCTTGCACTCTTGCCGAAATTTAGCCGCTTATATACAGTGGTATTCAGTCAATCGCGAAAATGCATTCACGCACGTTAGCGAACAGTTATGTGGATATGTCTACGAGAGGTTTCAGGCGGAAAGACTTATTCCCACTCGCGGCTTTACCTCTCAGTGTTTCAAACCGCGCACAAAACCGCCAGTAACGCAGGGAAAGCGCATTTCAAACAACAGAGATGAGAACGGCCCATCACATCGAAAGGAATTTTCAAAGCCGCAAAAAATTGCAACCTACAGAAAGCGGGGGATAAACGGGTAACAGAGCCTCGGTTGGTTTCGGTGTTGCATCTGATTGGTCGAGAGGGTAGTGTGGCTTCTGGATAATTCATCAAAAACGTGAGGAGACGTTTTACTTCCAGTAAGAAGATACAAAATTAACTTCTGATAATCTCATGGCACCTAAAAACGACATTAATTGCTCCACTTGACTTGGTTGTTGTGGATAACTTTTGCGAGACATAATAGCAAAGCATGTTATTTTTGCAAACGTGTTATAAAACGAAAACCGACGAGAGCTCGATGTGAAAAACAAGAAAACTTCCTAAAGCGTGGGAAAACGCCAGCGATCAGGTCGTGATTGGTTTTAGTTTTGAACCTGATTGGCTGAGAAAGCGGCGGAGGTTTTCTGGACCAATCACAAAGCAAAATAAAGCAAAACCAAAGCAGTCTCGGGTCACTTTGGACTCTCAATTGAAAATTTCTCTAATTGTGTGACGTACTTGGATTTCCTCAATAAGAGTCGCCATAGTTGGTGACTTCTTTATCCAGGATGCTAAAGTTACTGTTGCTTTGTCGAAGTTTCCAACATACAGTGTATCTACTGACAACAATCATTCACTTGACTCTGATGATGACTTCCGCACAGGTTGTCGAAACGTCAGTCACTACCACCGACAACAGTCCTTCTCAGGACTACACTCACCCGGACGATCAGACTACACCTTCACATACAGTGTATAGTTACATCTAAAGAAGCACAAAATGACAAAAACAACATTATAATTGGAATTAATAAGGCTTGGGAAAATGGAATCAAAGGGTAGTTTAAATCGACGGTTGTAAAAAACAATGATCTATACGAATTGAAATTATCAATTTTTTTTTTTAACCTGTAAAAGAATTCACTACAATTCGAGGCAACAACAGGACTCAAAGCCATGATCTACACCCAAACATCAGTATGGATATTCTCCATACTGTTCTCTATACATTTCCTTAGATGCTGACAAGGAGAATTTGTCAAACAATCAAGAGCTTCTTCAGGGCTCGACACTAACTTTTCAATTTACTAGCCAAGTGACTAGCGACAGCTCAGATGTTACTATAATATCGGTTTGTTTACTAGCCAAACTGGCTAGTTGGAAATCAAAAACTACACGCCAAAACTGAATTTCTATTAGTCTATGGCTAGTGGGCTAATGTTAGTGTCGAGCCCTGGGTTCACTTCTGGATTAGGAATCCCTCAGAGAAATAACATGACGTAAGAATGTGCAAAAACGAAATTAACAATGTGTATGCGAAATAATTTGAAGAACACTTGCTGTTTTAGAAATGGAGCCAACCCTTTTAGAATATTCCCAATTTGGTTGTTGGTGCCCCTGATAAAAGTAAATAAATAATTATTCTAAGTCAATAAATGAATGAAAACCAACAAGCCAGAGAATCAAGCAAATTCATCAAATACATGTTGAGAACTGATTGACTGACTGACTGACTAATTGATTGATTAAATAATTGATTAACTGACTGACCAATTGAATGACTGAGTGACTGAGTGACTGAATGACTGACTGACTGAGGGACTTACTGACTCAGACTGACAGACTGACCAACTGACTGACCGACGAAGTCACTGACTGACCAAATGATTGATGGATTAATTGACTGACTGACTGTCTAAATGACCATTGAATGTCTGGCTGAATGAGGAACTGACTGATGAATAAAGCGGGTAAGTTTCTAGCCTAAGAGAAACTGGAGGCGCGATGGCCTCATGGTTAGTGCACTTGACTCCAGATCAAGTGGTCTGGGTTCAAGCCCTGGAAGGGAACTTTTATGTTGTGTTCTTGGAGAATAAATGAGAACTGGCGAATTTAACAATGGGGTTAGGGTTACATGTAGACTCGCATTCCATCCAGGGAGGAGTAGAAATACTCCTAGTTGCTTAATGCTACAGAAACTGGATTTAAGTGCTGGCTGGATGGGCCACTTGGCTCATAAACAGGCTTTTACCTTTCTACCTTTCTAGAGAAACTGTGGTGCTGGGTCCATGGGGAGGTATAACAAGACAATTTGGTTTTATCAGCTCAGTTGATAATGTAGATTGGCCACCATAAAGAGATTCTGAAGCTAACATTTTGAGCATCAGCTTGTCCAAAGTAAGAGCTGAAGAGACACTTGAAATATTCTTCTCAGAGCCCTTCTCTATGACCAAGGGTTAACACTCAACATGTCAGAAACCCTTTACTGTGGTCAATCTACCAAGGCTGACCATCTCATTGCAGCCTTGAAGTTGGGAGCACTCTTTCTATTGATGAGAAAGAAGAACTATATAATTCAATTCCAAAAATGAAACTGGATGAAGGCTTACTGTCTTTGGCTTCATTAAATATTCATTAGATATGTATTAATTTCTTAACTTTGATTGAATATATCTAGTAACCAAAACGTAAACATAATTATACCGTTCTTTCATCCTCGCCTCCAACTTAGGCAACAAGAAATCTCTGTGCAGTTGGTGAATAGCTTGAATGTTGGAGAAAATGTCATTAAGAACTTCCCGACAGAGGTAAAAGCCCTGTTGCACAGCACTGGTTATTAATTTGCTGGTAAAAGACCTATACATGACATGAAACAAATAAATAAATGTCAAATATAGACCACTTTCATAAATGGCTGCCAGATTAATATTCATTTGTTTAAATTTAAATTAGCCCTTCTGGCCTCGTTTTCCAGTACAAAATTCAAAAGAGTACAATATCTCAAGCGAGGCCAGAGGGGCTAATTTAAATTTAGGCAAAAGAATATTAATCCGGCAGCCATTTATGAAAGTGGTGTATACAGAACCCTTTTTAAATAACCAAAACCCGGGTGAGCACCAGGGGTAATGAATATGTTTTAGTAGTTATCATGGTACTCAATCATCAAATTGTAGACAAATAGAATCGTATTGAGTTTTCTTTCAAAGCAATCAAATCTGAAATCCAATTTCACACTAACCCTGGCCTGGGATTTTAAAGGAAGCCAATAAGATCAAAGTCTTCCCCACAGCCATTGTTTGATATTTTCACAGAAAACTTTTTCTCCCTCTCTGTAGGAAAGGAGTTCACTGAATGACAAATTTACAATTGCTCCAATCAAAGTTACGTACATTGAAAATTGTTTCCAGTAAACAAAAGAAATGAACATTACAATTGTACCCTGTTAACAATAGTTGATAAAATACTGCTAACTAATATTTATTAAAATGTTAAAAGTAATGATTAAAGCCAGATCCACAATTGCAGAATAAATTTTCATCAAAAAGTGTTCCATACATAACCACCAAAATGACTGCACTGACACAACATTGACTGTTTATTGTATTTGAAAGATGTAACAAATATATAAGATAAGATTTTAGTGAGAAACCTTGTATCTGGTCAGCCCCCTTTCAAAGTTTTCTTGCTAAATTTTATTACAATAAATGCAACAGGAGTGTTTCTCTTCCCTGCTTTTGTTTTTCCTTCATTAGGGAAATTGCACAGTCCCTGTCTAACAAGCATTGACTTCATTTTTTACGCCTTACCTGATCAAGAAGGTGCAGTCTTCTGACATAGCTGTAAATAAAATAAATCAATTAAAAACAATTAGTTTAAAAAAAACAAAACAAAACAAAACAAACAAAAAAAAATAAAGCAAATCATTTCAGTAAAATTTTCTCAAGATCTGAGACGATCATTTGTGCTGGTAGGACTCTGAGCTCAACTTTTTTCTGTTTTCAATTGGTGACCCAAATCAATAAATGGTCACTGGAAAGTCATGCAAAAGAGACTCTTAAATTCCATAAATCAAAGAAGCTGGAAATCAGTTTTGGAGGTTCATACCATTTCTTAAGGCCTGGTTCAAAGGACAAGTAGATTTTCCTAATTAAAAAGTAAAATTGGCCTTGACATTGACCTTGACATGGATATTGACCAAACGTTCTGACCAATCAGAATGTCTGGTTTGTTTCTTTCTTTGCACTGAATTAACCCAATTCTGCACCGATATAACTCTCTTCTGCACTGAATTAACTGAAAACTGCATTCATCTTACCCAATCAGAACTGAGAAATTTTTTCATGTATATTATTAAGATTTAAACAACAAAAGCATGTCTCCGAATTTTTTGTTTCTAAATACTTTTTTTTTTCCAGAGCGATCTTTGTATGATCAATCCACATTTTTTTTAATCCTTTTTCAAAATGTTCTGTACCTTTTCACTGAAATTGAATATGGCAAATCACAGACGCTTTGGTCCCGGGGACGGAGGAACACATTAAATGAGCAAAAAACAAAATTTGCTGGCAAGAGTTGTACATTAATAACCCCATACATTAATTATGCATTCAGTCTTTGTTCAATGATCTGTCCTTTGACAGCTTGCCACATGGTTTAATTTTAGCCAAACTTACTGCCTATGGTATACCATCCAAAAGTTGTGCATTTATAGGTAATTCCTTAACTGATCGCTTACAGAGAGAAAAATTAGGCGATCAATTTTCAGATTGGAGTCCTCTTCTTAGAGGAATACCTCAAGGGTCTGTATTAGGTCCCCTTCTTTTTAATATTTACCTAAATGATTTACTATTATCTAGCCTTCAGTCCAAAATAAGTTCATTTGCCAATGATACTCAGATCTTTGATATTAATAACGATGTTTCCCTATTACATGGACACCTACAAACTGATCTTGTCACTGCTCATTCCTGGTTTTGCTCTAATGGCCTTGTGATGAATCCTAATAGATGTGCTACCATGTGGCTGGGTAAGAGCAATGACACAACTATACCCTGTTTTTCCATTGGGAGACAGGAGATCAGTTTTGTGGGGGGTGTTAAGCTACTGGCTGTAACCTTGATCATGACTTAAAAGTTTAATGAACATATAGGTAACATAGTACGGAAAGTTAGCAAGCAAATTCAAGTTTTACAAAGACATAAGAAATTGAAGAACATCCATGCCAAGATTAAATTAGATCATGCTTATCTTTTGCCTCATTTAAATTATTGCTCTATTGTATGGCATCATTGCAGAAAAGGTAATTCCAACAAATTGAAACAACGTAATGAATGTGCATTGCGCTTTATTTACAATGATGATAAAAGCTCGTATGAGGAATTATTATTGCGTATTAAGCATCCTACTTTATTTAATAGAAGAATTCATAATATTTTAACATTGGTATTTAAAGCTTTGCATGGGTTGGTTCCAGAATATATTTCTAGGCTATTTACTTTACGCAACTGCAAGATTAATCTGAGGGGGATAATATTCTTATGGTACCCAGGGTTAATACCACTAGCTATGGCCTCCACTCATTGGCCTATCAGGGTAGTAAGCTATGGAACTCTCTTCCCAATAACATAAGACTGCTACACGAGTTAAGTCAATTTAAATCCGAAGTTTCTCAATTGAAATTCGACCTGTAGAATAAATTTTACTTAGTTTTCATCTTGTTTTAGAAATTATATTTTAATATCCTTTGCTTTAGAATTATATTTTGCATTTTGTATATAGATAGTATTCAGATAGTTAGTAATTAGATTAATTTTAAATATTTTAAATTTAGATAATTTAACTTGGAGATATTAGCATGTATTTGCTATCTTAAATTCAAGTATAAATAAAGTTATTGTCATTGTCATGAAAACAATAGCGACAACAATAGAACTCCGCAGAGACTAGTAGTCTTTGTTGTCAAAATTTGATTTTTTTCCTGAGTTTTTTTTGAAACAAGGTAAATTCGACACGTTTGTAATCACATTTAGAATTGTGACTGGCTTGTGTCATTCCTCACCTTTGCTGTGTACACAATTCAAGAGGGTTTTGAGTCTGTTTCCTCGACAACTTTTTGCCCCAAATCGTGCATTTCTAGTACGTTCGATTCTTGTCGAATATTTCTAGATAAAGTGAGTTCACATCAGTATTCATATCAACGTCAGAACGTGGATCCAAGGGTATCCATCGTCCAAAAAGCAGAGCAACGTTCAGAGAAGTCACGATGTTCTATAATCTTGCTATCTTGCAGGCTTCTCTTGAGACTGTAATCGGGCAAGCCAGCGGACTCTCTTAACTATAACCAATGACAATTCCCAAAATACACACGTGATCATGCCCGAGCAGAAACAAAGAAAAATTTCAATTAGCGCTCATCTTTGAATGTACTTTTCATCTGTTGACTGCTTTTACGTTGTTATTTCTCTTCTTGACTGATTAGCTTAAAACAACATCCCTTAAAAAGATGGGTTTTTACCGTCGTTCGGTGGGAAGACGAGAACGGCGTGAGTGTTTTAGATGAAAAGCAAGTTGTTGGCGCCGTGGAGTTAAAAGAAGGGACAACAGTTCACATATCGACTACATAGTAGTACAAACAAGTAACAAGGGTCGAGCGGCCATTTATAAAGCTACGATTTTGAAAGTTGGTAGTGAGTATAATTAACAACTACTCACCGAAGTGGAGGTGATTAGTGGTGGATATTTACCTCGCCGCTTCGCGGCTCGGTAAATATCCACCGCTAACCACCGACACTGAGGTGAATAGTTGTTTTAGTATATACTAAAACAGTGAGATAATATACACCACCAAAAATTTATTTCAATTCATACATCCCAGCAACGATTCCAACATTTTCCCGCACGTAACGATCCAACGCGGCTCGGATCGCGGTAAGTGATTTTTTGTTGTAAAAACTGCCGTCACGTTTTTTCGCTGACAGATAAAGTTTTCGAAGACATTTGTTTAGCTCTGATGGCGACATTTCTTCAAATGGTGTTGCAAACTCTTTCTGTATTTGAAACCATTCTGTAAAAAACACCATTCAACTTTGATTTTCAAGTGAACAAGTGAGGATACGCAAGATTAATTTGCATTTGTAAACAAAATCTTTTTCATTGGTTTTTATTGATAAACACCCGGTTACCATTACCTTTAAACACAGCCAAACCAAATTTAGTCGCTTTCTCTGTGTTTTCAGGGACTGCTTCGTCTTTATTTGAGTGATTTAGTTGCTTGTCACGGATGCAAACTGGCGCGCCATTTTTTCCCGAGTTGCTCGGAGGTAATTAGCAAAGGATATTCGGAGTTTGACTAGCCAATCAGAGGGTGCCTTCAACGCTATCCACTGTTTTAGTATATACTAAATTGCAATATTCAGTACGTGATCAAAACTGAGAATCGAATCGGTCAGTTGCATGCGACAGTTTCTTAAGCTTACGCTTAAAAATGAATCAAATCTATCAGTAAGCTAAAGGTTTGAGGATAATTTATTTTAGTCACGTTTGACAATCTGCGACCCCAGCGAAAAAAGACACAGCTGCTAAGGCTGCAGTTTAGGATAACTTTATTACAACTTGTTGTTACAGTTACAACACGATTCTGATTAAAAAATTCAGTTATTTAACTGTTATTAAGCCCTAGCTTCACTCCCAAGAGTGTTGGGTCAAAATTGAGTAGAAATCTTTGAATTTCAATTTGCAGTTCTAATCAACAAAAACAAACAGTATACATGAAAATGCTGCTTGGCAGCTTACATTTGAATGCTAACGCACAAGTGTTTTATCCAAAGAAATTACAACCACAAAAAATTGAGTCAAAGCCTGACTCTCACAGGAAAGGGTAAATACCATTTGTATCATTTTGTGACTGATAGTATTTATTGAAATAAACATAATTCAGGTTAATGTATTTCATGGAAAGGAATCAACATATTCTATTCACAATTTGTGTCAAACCAAATTGAATGATTGAGTAGGACTATTTTAAATAAATAGCTGTAGTCGAGGATAGTGTTTATGAAGTTTTCAAGAAAAGAAAAATAAATCAAGTTTCACTGTAATATTACTACACATTGATGTTAATATACCATAGAATATAAAATTATTTTACATCTAAACCTGAGTTAAACATGTAAATAAATTTCATTTAACTAATTGAATTTTTAGTTGGAAGTTAATGCATGTATTCATTTTATATTTAGTTATCTCAAAGTTTTCCTTAAATTCCCAGTAATTCTTGAACATTCTTAGAAATTCCTAGGAATTTGTGGCAAGTTTTTCATTTTATAGCCTTTCAGGGAAGTGATTGGTGCTCTGAGTTGGAATTCATAGGAATTGCTTAGAAATCCAAGTCCTGTTGGCTATGAACTTGGAATTTCTGGGTATTTCTAGATTTTTAGAACCAGAGTGGTTGCAGTTGGGAATTTCCATTCAGAATTTACCATAAAAACTCACCTCTTATTCCTAGGAATTCCTAGAAATAAATACTTAGTAATCTGTGGATAATCCTAGGAATTCCAAAATCCATTTTGTAAGGGGGGTTCAAAAGGGGGTTAATATTGATCTAACATAGGTTAACCTTGGTTTTAAATTTTTAAAAACTGACTGAAAAAATGCAAATGAAAAATTCCTTTGCAAAGCTACTTAAGTAAATTAAAATTTTATTCTAACTCCAGTGTAGGTTAATTGTGTTTTGAACAACCTGGTCCAACTGGTATTTTAAATGCCAATGCAGACCCTTCTCCCCATTCCCCTAGTGAAGGACATTTCTTTACAGTTGGTGACAGGGGTTTTGTTTGTCATCAACTGAAGCAATAGGCTAACTGTATTCTACTTTTGTTTTTTTTTTGTGATTTTTAAAATTATCACTTCAATCTCTGTAACAGCCCATTTCTGCCAACAACCCAATTGAACAAGAATCTACAGTCAGTGATATCAGCAAACAAAATGCAAGCAAAAGGAATCCTCTGATGTGACTGTCAGTCACAGGGAGGCCAATCTTCAACAGAACAACACGATGAAGCACTAGTCCCACCTGCTTCTTTCAATATTGAATCTTCCTTGAACAAGAAGGACTTGATGGATCTTATCAAAGACAGCAGTTATGGAGATTGTTCTGGGGATGCGATAGGATTTTTAAGGGGTGAACTGCCACATAGCAAATAATGTACATCATATCATATTTATGCCTGCCAAATTTCCAGAGTCAAATGCATGCAATTTTTCTAACCTTCATTAATAATGATAATATAATAATAATAGTAAATGCCCTCATTGCTCGTTAGATAAAAATACATATCTAGGATGAAAGGATTAAAAGTTCACCTAAATTGTTATAGAGTAAAAAGATTAAAAATGTGAAAAACTAGTTACATTATATCTGGCATAAAATATCATAAAAGGTTCTATTTAAAAATTAATCTATTTACAAATGTGTTGTTATAACATTCTGTGTTTATCTTGGGCATTTCGCAGTTTTTACGTCTAAGCTTGTTGGTTAAATTGTTGGTAAGCTTACCTCAGAGGGTGGTTATCAGGCTGTTTAACTTTTTAAAAAATCACTTTTAATTGTCTTTTCTTGTAGTAATGATCTAGTCAATCTCATTAACCAAATTTCTGAAAATCCTTCAACTTCTGAACACTATCAAAGATTATCAAAAGACTATCAAACCCAAGGTTAACCTTGTAAGGTCCCTTTTGCTTGCATTAGTCATGCCTCATATGTTAAACATCAGTATGCATATTCTCCATACTGTTTTTTAAAACATTCCCATGATACTCATGATGAGAATTTGTTAATCAAACTATTGGGTAGTCCTTTCAGCCTTAAGGCAGCAACTTTTACTTCATTTTACATTGATTAAAATAAATCTCTGATGAAGAAGTAAACAATTACACTATAGAAAAACTGTGGAAGAAATTTGTGTTACAAAGCAGCCCCTTCCCATTTTTCCTGTGGAAATGCTCAAAGGCTTGTGCAAACTTAAGACATTTTAACTGAATACTGTATTTACCTGTGTATAAATCGACCTTTTATGACCAAAAATATCAGCTCAAAAAATCACCCTTGGCTTATACATGGGTCATGCACAAAAACCTGACCCAAACAATCCAAGAAATTAGCATAACAATTCTCAGACCCAGGGGATGTGGGTCGATTTCAAGTTAGGGCATGAAGAGCCTCTGGGGACATTGGCTTACAAAACTAGTTCCAAACGGTCGCAGTCGTTCTGCCATCTGATTGGTGCCAGAAAATCTTTGTGTTTTTCTGCCCAATCAGAGTGAAGTGTACTTTGGAGTCCTTTCGTGTGTTGTAACACGGACAAATATTAATAGCTCAGCTGCTCGCTATGTTTGTTTAGGCCGTGTGATGGAGAATTGCTTGAGGTGAAAAGTTTCAGTCTCAGCACACAACGTAAGAGAAATCGATCAGATTGTCCGCGAAAATCTTACCGGAAATTATACTGAATACTTTCGCAGGTATCACTAGAGAGCGTGTTTTAAAGTTTGCGAGGTTTGTATACAACACGATGGTGGCAGTCATTGATATGTCGCTTTAAACGTTAAACGAGATTTGAACTTCAATCTTTCTAGACTTTTTGCATAATTTGCTGTGACTGAAACTTTGCCAATCCCGTGAAGTTATTTCGTTGCACGGGCCACGCAGCTATGTCGAGCAACTGGCGCTTTCGCCTACGTAGCTTTCTGCTTTCTGTGCGCGCCAAAATCTAATCTTCGCTTTGTAGTAAAGTCGTTCACAATACGGCTTACGTTCGTGGACGACCTCCAGCAAGCGCTTACAGAAAGCTTAGCTGTGTATCCGGTTAGCTAATTAAAATCTGAACAATGACTTAACGAGAACATCGTGGGAAGGAGAGGTTTTTTCTGGCAGTTACCGATGGGGTTTGGAAAGATCTGGAGATATCAACAAAGTTGATGTGGTAAATTGGCCACCGTAACGATATCAAAAGCTGACGTTTCGAGCGTTAGCCCTTCGACGAAGGGCTAACGCTCGAAACGTCAGCTTTTGTAATCGTTACGGTGGCCAATTTACCACTTCAACTTTGTTGATATATCCAAATTATTTCGTTACTCCCACCGACGCAGCCCCAAACAGTTTCTTTCGAAACTATCAGCCTTTATTCATTTAGAGCTAGGGAGGCCACGGATTCTCTTCTAGTCCGTTGGTCATTGTCATTTCACCTCTTCTGTCGATTGTTGAAGACCAAGTTAAATACCTTTGATCATTGGGAATCGATCCGATGCTGCTTTCAATGGGAAAAACAAAACCAAAGACCAAGAAATATTGGATGGAAAGGGCAGGTTTGTTTTTTTGCAATGTCAGCTTAATATCACAGGGTCATCTACCCACATCTAAAAAGCAAAGTTTCCACCCTTTGCTTTTTTTTTTTTTTCAAGCGAAGATGAGATTAGATTTTGGCACTCACAGAAAGTTACGCGAGTACCAGTTGCTCGACATACCTGCGTGGCCCGTGCGACGAAATAACTTCACGGGATTGGCAAAGTTTCAGTCACAGCAAATTATGCAAAAAATCTAGAAAAGATTTAAGCTGAAATCTCGTTTAACGTTTAAAGCGACATATCAATGACTGCAACTATCGTGTTGTATACAAACCTCGCAAACTTTAAAACACGTTCTCTAGTGATACCTGCGAAAGTATTCAGTATAATTTCCGGTAAGATTTTCGCCGACAATCAGATCGATTTCTCTTACATTGTGTACTGAGACTGAAACTTTTCACCTCAAGCAAATCTCTGTCAAACGGCTTAAACATATATGGCGAGCAACTGAGCTATTAGTATTTTTCCGTGTTACAACACACGAAAGGACTCCAAGGCACACTTCACTCTGATTGGGCAGAAAAACACAAAGATTTTCCGGCACCAATCAGATGGCAGAACGACTGCGACCGTTTGGAACTAGTCTTGTAAGACAATGTCCCCAGGGGCTCTTCATGCCCTAACTTGAAATCGACCCACAGCCCGTGCGTCTCCGAGGATGGTGTTATTGAGCACGCAAAGAAGCCTCGTGAAAGCTGGTGACCAACGTGACTATGCTAACCATTGAAGAAATAACTAACGGGCAGTTTCTATAATTTAAATGTGGTAAGTTTATAAGAAAACTTTGGTGCTGTATCGATAGAAGGTATAAAAAGATAATTTGCTTGGATCAACTAAGTTGATAATGTAAATTGGCCAGCTTAAAAATTAGAAAGATGACGTTTGGAGCGTTAGCTCTTTGTCAACGCGATTTGCTTTACATGGCCCTCAAGCTACCAGGGTGTGCAATTTCTCCTACCACCTACTCAAAGGCTCAACATGGAAAGACTCTATTGAGATAGCCGGCTTAGAGCCTGGTTCTCAGGTTAAGAGATGCGAGTCCCCTGAAGTGCGCACGTAAGCATAGACTTAGGCAGTCCTCTCTTAAGCGTGTATGAAATAATTCTAAGGTACTTCAGTTTTCTGTTGATTTACAAGTAAAATTACCAGTAGGTTTTTGACTGTTTCAGGGACCTGTCGTTATTTATCGCCAGTTGAAATGGTGGAGAAAGGATTCTTGGGGGGGGGGGGGGTTAGAGGGAACTGAGGGGGATCTCTCGTCGCCAATAGAATTTAAAGGGGGATTATAGAAAATTGACCTCCAATTAACTGCCAATCAGCCGGTACCATGGAAATATCACAGAGCGTTATGGAGAGATCTGGTAAATCTTCCCGTAAAACAACCAAAATCCTTACCCCCCCCCCCAAAGCGATAAATAACGACCGGTTCCATAGAGCATCTGTATGTGGCCTGTCAGTTATTTTAAACCAAAGTGAGAACCTTATCTCGTGAATTGCTGTTAGAAAAAGGGTTTGGAGGAACACATGTTTGCTAAGTCATTGGAAGAGATCTACAGCTTGACCAACGCGGCAAAATAGGTTACACGTACAAATGTTTAGGCGCTGGAATTTGGTCGTCGAGGCAAAATGATTTTCGTGCCGCTATAGAAGCTGTGGCTCATGAGGTAAGTCTGATACTTGGCAAGACACAATATCGTTTTGAATTTTTCTTGTATAAATCATTTTAAAGAGTCCAAATGCATTGTAGTTTCTACGGAGTCTTTGTCTGAATTGCCGAGGGAATATGAATATGAAGCATCGTCTTACCTTTGCAAAATTCGTTTCTCTGGGAACAAAATCTTCCACAATTTTGATGCGCTACTCATATTACAAGAATTTTAAATCTGCAGGCAAGGCTGAGGTTGTTGGAAAAATTTTGCGATTAAAGAAAATTTCAAAGGTCAAGTTTTAAGCCACATCGGTTTCAACAATGTGCTGAAATTTCTTTTTTCGCACGCACTAACTTGCGAACCTACATTTCTTCTCAGGCCGGGGACGCTGACACAAATGGCGCAGTAGCCGGAGCGCTGTTAAGCTGCAGACTGGGTGCCAGTAAACTACCAGAGTCTTGGCTACATAAGAAGTGGCTAGATGAGAAGATTGAGAAGTAAGTAAAACATCATAGAAAATTACGCGTGTTTTCGGAAGTAGCAGAAATTGCCCGAGTCGCTGCGCGACGCGGGCAATTTCAGCAACTTCCGAAAACACGTGTGATATTAATCCTTAATTTTACTCGGCTCCATGCGATTACCTATACTAATCGGCCCTCATATTGGTGAACCTGCTTTGTACTCTCAGTTGGCGGAAAGACGGCGGAAGGTAACGTTATATCATTAGCATTTTTTTTTTTCATTATCAAACAAAATTGGTGTACCCCTTTTTTTTCCGGTGCTTGCCTCTACTTGGTCTGACTGAATGAAGAATGAAAACCCGCTCCTTCCTAACTGTGACAATATTTAGCAACAACTTTTTTATTTTTATTTTTACGGTATCATTTACACAGCTTTTTAAACTAGTTTTTACATAGATCCAAATATATATTATTAGAAATTTTAACCAAGTTATTTCCTCAACAGTTATAATTTAATTTTAGAATCTTTTCAAAATTAGATCTTATTAGATCCAAGCAGAAATTTATAAAATTTCAAAACGGTTTAGCTTACTTATTTTTGTTTCTAGGCACTTGGATTATTATAGAATGCGAATTTGATAATATTCATACGTTAATTTGCGCAATAGAAGCCCTAAGTTGTCATTTACATTTTAAGTTTAACTTAGAACTACTAGAAACAAGGAGAATACTACCTGCGCTAGCTTTAGCTTCATGTTAGTGTTATAAGTAACACACCTGTATAAATACACACACAGAAACTCACACAAACTCGCTTTAGCCAGAAGTCACCAAACTTAGGTAACAGTTTAAGTATGTTCCCTACAAATGAACTAGAAGGATTTATTATTTAGACTACTAAAGGTCAAAACAGGTAATTGAAGCTCTACCGAATATACATTGAGATGTAATTAGTGTATGAACATACTAATTAAACAATGGACAAAACCCCAAAGTATGTATCACGTCAAATAACTTTTCCTCGGTTCAGAAATTCTTCAGAACGGTGAATTGAAATACCCACCCAAGAAAGCGAAAGGCTTTCTGCGTAATGAAAGGATGGCGCGCAAGGTGATTGAAAATTAAATATTGACGCATAAAGGAAAAAAAAGAATTATAAATTTTAGCCGCAAGAAGGAATGAACATTTCAAGGAAAGGTGAAAATGGGGACAAATATTCTTACGATGGCATGAAAACAATGGTTTCCTCAAAAAGTGCGAGAGAGTTGGGGATAAATCAGTTGTACGTAACGAAGTACGACGGAAGGGCAGGTATGCCCAGGCTTCCTTCGGGAAATCTTAGGACAAGTCAGCCTAGGTGTGAGAGACGTGAAGTAGAGAGAAACACAGCAAAGTACCGATTTAGTTTTCTTTCACTTGCTCGAGCTGCTACAGCACTTTATGTCTACGGTGCTACACTTCCTGTGTTAGGTAAATATCCTTGCTTACATCTTAACACACTGCTCAAGAGGAAATTTAAAGGGAGGGAAAATTGTGATATCTGTGGTCTCCTGACACACCAATCCATCCATACAGCCACATCCATGCAAATCCTGAGAAAAAGATTGGAAATACCCTAGAATGAATAACGATGAAGGAAGTTAAAAATATTACTTATAAATTAAACCCCTGGCCTTCTATCTAGTACCTTGAAGTTATAGGCGCCGTCTTCTGGGATTTTCGGAATAGACCGCTGGGCCAGAATCGGACAGCAGAAATTTGCGGCGCAGTCAACCTCAGACTGACACCTGGTTTATAAAAAAAAAAAAAAAAAAGAAATAGTTACTGATAAAACTGCTTTTCGAACTGAACTGCATGCGGATTCCTTTACCTAAGGATCTATTGATGGGCTTTTTAGTTCGTTCGAGAGGTAAACTTCGATTTGTCCTTGACACCCGTTTCTAGAAATCTCCTTCACTTCGTTCTCAGCAAAGTAAGACAACCCCCTTCCTTGGCTGCGCATTAGTTTCGGTAAGAATTCCCAGGAAACGCTTGACTCTGTAAGCTGTGTTGGCTGCACCAATCTGCTCCTCTAGGTCCACGTTGATTTTCTCCACATTAATCTCCTCATTGTCGCCCATGCATTGCTTGACGGGAATAGTTTTGCCATCCACGATCATTTGTTTGGTTAACCTGCACGATAGACCGGGTTGGCAGTTGCAATCAAGACCCTGTGAAAGAGAAAATAAACCAATGAAAGCGCATTAGAGCGAGTGTCGCAAGACCGATTCGTAATAAAATCCACGGCGGCCAATCGCGACACGGGAAAAATCCCAATGAGAATTCATATTAAATTCTTGTTAGCGGTCTGAAGCGCGAGAAAACACAGATGACCAAATTTCAATTTTACTTTTGACTGGTTGAGGAGATGGCGTGAGTGTTTCAGACCAATTACAGAGCAATGTGACGCATAACCTATTTCACCCTGATTACAACCTTTTTTTGTTTTTGTTTTTTTTTTTTTTTTCAGGTGTAAGGGAAACATTTAAGGATACTCCGTTTTTTTTTTAATCATTCTATTTTACGAATGAAATAATTTTCCCTATCTGTACACTCACCTCATTGTTACAAGCCTCGAGCCTCTTGGGATTTTCACAGGCCTGGGAAATGATAATCGCACGAACAAATTTGAATAAAGATGTAAAATATCCATATCGACGTCAATCCTACACTATTGAGATATTGACAAATTAAGATATAACATTTTACCCTCTATTTAAGTATTTTGCTCTTTTAAACAGTAAGTGATAGAACTGAATGTTATACAATCCACAGGGTTTCTTTTGTCATTAAAAAAAATCATCATTTTTGAGATCATTCCGTTTTGCGTATTACTTCTTATTTCTAAGTCGCATGCATTTTGCTGACTTTTTCTAAGGTTCTGTGATTTCTAAAATTTAAGCTAGTTTTAATTTTTAAAAGTCTTTTTGCACTATTCGCGCATTTGATCATATTGACAGTTTGTGCGCTGTAAGTAGTAAAATTATTTTTACTATTATTATTCGTAACTGAGCTGTACCATTATAAAATGTGAGAGGGAGGGATGTTTGCGTTTGTTAATATTGCAGATATTTTTAGGGAAGAAAAAGAATAATGTTATGAGCTCAGTTTAAACTATTCTACAAACGAAATACATAAGGGATCACCAAGAGACCAACAGCAAAAGCAAGTGCGAGACAGACACTGAAAACAACAAAGATCTTAATGACTTCTGACTAGAAGACTGACCAACTTACAACTTGATCTTGTTAAGAAGAAGAGATAGAGCATATATTTTTAGAGCAGAAAAGGAAGAATTTCATGAACTCAGTTTAAACTATTCTACAAACGAAATACATAAGGGATCACCAAGAGACCCACAGCAGAAGCAAGTGCGAGACAGACACTGAAAACGACAAAGATCTTAATGACTTCTGACTTGAAGACTGACCAACGCACAACTTGAACTTGTTAAGAAATGCGAAATTGGAAATATTGCAATATTCGAAATTGGAAGAGATAAGCTCTGAACTGCTGTATTTATAGCTTCCTGTTACAAGGTTGCGAATGAAAACTACAAAGTTAATTGTGCAAGTGTTTCTAAATACGAACTCGAACCACTGACCTCTGCGATACTAGTGCAGCGCTCTACCATCTCTATCATCTACGGGTTTATATCGAATTAATTTGATGGCCTGCTCCCAGTTGGCTTGTTAGCTCAATTGGTAGAGCGCTGCACTAGTATCGCAGAGGTCAGTGGTTCGAGTCCCGTACAGGCCTGAAATTTTTTCAGGTCTGATTTACACTATGATTTACACTATTGCTCAAATAGTGCTTTACTGCGAAGGATCGTTCTCATATACGTCTCATAACCGCAGTTCACACATATGTTTCATATGTTTGTTGTTGTTTGATTTATCATCTACGGGTTTATATCGAATTAATTTGATGGCCTGCTCCCAGTTGGCTTGTTAGCTCAATTGGTAGAGCGCTGCACTAGTATCGCAGAGGTCAGTGGTTCGAGTCCCGTACAGGCCTGAAATTTTTTCAGGTCTGATTTACACTATTGCTCAAATAGTGCTTTACTGCGAAGGATCGTTCTCATATACGTCTCATAACCGCAGTTCACACATATGTTTCATATGTTTAATATCTGGTGTTCTTTTACTATCCCTCTGACTTGTAAGTATCAGATTTTAGTGACATCTTTAAAATGAATTCAAAGCATGTTGTACTTTGCCGCCTGCTTGCTATCCTCATAAATTACATAATTAGCCATCTCTCCACAACTGTTACAGTAATCATGACTGTCCCCAAGGGGACTGGTAATGAAAGGTTTCCTTTATTGTTATGACCCTAATGCTTTAACCAGCGTGACGCTGTAGGGAGACATTAGATACCAAGAACTCCGAGCTATCTGAAGGTTGAAAAATTTCGATTCGTCTCAGCGAACAACTCGACGGAAAAATAATTAGTGAGTACCAGCCGCTGTTCGGGAAATGAACCCACGCTCTTATTCAGATCCCAGTAACTGGCGGAAATCGAACCTGCATGTGGAGTTAAGGATCAGAGCTGACGGTAGGAGAGACTACTTCGCTGTTTGAAAGAGTGCCTTCAGTGTCTTTACCAAGGTGACTGGAAAAATATGGATATGTTTTGCTTTTATAGATTTGATGACATTTGAAGCTGGCCTTTTTTTTAAATCCAGCCAGTTCCCCTTACCCCAGCGAATAAGAGGTAACTCGTGGGTCCTACCCTTGTAATGTAATGTTCTGTTCGAAATAAATGTGCAAGAAAAGATTATGAAGACAAGGAAGGGGTGTAGTGTGGGAGGGATTTGACCGCCGCTGAACAAAATGTTACCTTTTCTGTTGGTAGTTTTTTTCTTTCCGAAACCCTTTTTACAATAATATTTCAATGCTAACCAGAAGGGTGATGCTCGAGGGACAAAGACTGCATTTTCTTTAAAACTTTCCGGGTGTAAAATGCAGTAAATATATAGAAAGAAGTAAGAAGAATCGATATCAAGATCTTTGGAGTAAAAGTGATGATGAAATGGACTAGAACTACATTATGTACGAAGCAAATACAAAGTAACTCCTTTGTTACTGCATTTCATAATTTAATACAATGTCTGCTTTAGGTTTTTGCAATAGTACATTACTTCTAAAGTGGAATGTGGAATAACGATTTACAATGCATTTAAAAAAGACATATGTACAACTTGTAGCAAGTCAAAAACTTCAAAGGTAAAATATCTCTACATTATTGGTAACACCAAAATTGAAACCTGGTATTTAGCTAGTGCCTGAAGCTGTTCGGAAAATCATAAAATTGTTGTTCGTCTCTGTGAAAATGACTCGATAATAAGCCACACGAAGTTTCACGTTGATTTTTTTGCAAAACGTTGCTGAATAATCCCAACGGAGACCATGTAAAATTAGTTAGAATGTTTTGTCTTCATAATGTCTTCCGTATGGCCGTAACATTAGCTACTCAATATCCACAGAAAATCTGTCATCTAATTTTCATCAGTATGAATCCCCAAAACTGAATATAATGAAAGACCAAAAAGAGTTTTTAACTGTACATACGTATTATTGATCGCTTTGGTTGCAATTAAAGTCGTTTATTTTTTAATTGCCTCGCAGCAGGTTATTTAATACTTCCAGCCACTGCTTAACCTTTAATTTGTGGTTTCCCTCTGTTAGTTCAATCTGCCATCGGTCGATGCCACCCGCCGGGGATCTAGTCATGTCTTGTCTGCACACAAATTCATTCTGTAATGACCTAAAAGAAAAATGAAAAAACTACGAGATATAGAGGCATTTTCAAATTTGAGGTATTTCTTGAGTTCCTACGTTTATATGGCAAATTGTCGGACAGGCTGAGCAACCTGCCAAGAGAGGTTGCCCCCGCCCCTCATCATGTAAACGTGATTAACATAAAATAAGAGATTATCTGGACGGGCAGGTCCCACTTTCCTGGGGTCCCTTACCTCCATGTAAACAGGCCCCAACAAAATGAACCTAGGTCCCGTGCTTCATTGAACGCAGTGACTCAACTCAAAACATAAGTCCTTCGTTTTTTTGGTCTCTTTGCATTATACGCCTTCTGTCTCGGCTGTTCGATCAAAGTGAAGTTTAAAAAGATAAAACTGAATTTGACCTCAGAGTAACTGAAAAAATGTACAAAACCTAATTCAAGAGTTGTCAATGTAAGGATAAAGTAATAATTAACATCTCACTTTTTCTTGATTAAACTTAATTAAAAGTGCACTCACCTTGAGAACATCTACATCTCGGTCAATTCCAGTTTCACGTCATCTCCAATAAGGACAAAAGGCGCCCAGTAATACGCTTTTCTAAACATTTCAGTTTCTCTTAGGCACTTCGTGGCTTGACTGACAGCTTCACTGGCACTCCTCCCTTCAGCCAGGGCTCCGTAAAAATATTTCATGAACATCAGAGTACCATGGTCGTCAATGGCCCACAGGGCTACCAGAACGGATCGAGCACCGGCACCCAAGAACGCTCGTGCAATGCCAACCACACCTTCGGCCATGACCTCTCCGCAGGCGCTGTGACAACAGCTCAACACAACCAGCCTCGCTCGCAGCCCAGCCTGCAAAACGTCTTCCATTCTCAGTAAATAGTCTTCCTCTTGAGCTTGACGAGTTCTCCTCTTGATATCTGGTGCCAAGAGAATTTCTCCTGTTTCTTTTTTACCATGTGCTGCAATGTGAATTAGGGAAACTGAGGACATTCGCCTTAATACCTCGTACTTTGTCGCCTCCTCTCCAATGAGAGGAGCAATGCCGATGATTTCTCCAATCATCTTCACCTCTTTCCTTGCACCCGGAAGTTGACTGAGCAATTTCTCCTGATGAATAACTTGTTTGTAACACGGATCACCCACGAGCAGGGCACCGGTTTTAACATGAAATTCTTTCGGGCAGTCAGTGATTGATTTTAAAATGGTTAAGGATGGAAGCACTCGAATCCTGAAAGATTCGCACAAATACCTTAAATTCGAATCCACCAATGCAGCGTAAGGCACCAAGCAGAGTGGACCTTCAGGAACAAATACAATCTCATCCCCTTCCACCAAATCAGCGATAGGAGTAACTATGATATCATGGAGCTTCCTCAGAGCATTTGTCATCGAGTTTCGCAAGGAGTCATCGTTCGCTCCTTTTCCATCTCGACCCGCTTCAGGTAAACTCATTTCCCATTCAACAGCAGCCCTTGCATTGACTTGTGAGAGAGTAGCCTTATTTAGAGAGGTGAGGTAGAATTCTAATTCATCCTGGTAAACAAAATTGTTCACATGCTTCATTCTCCATCCGACGACTTTCCCATTTCGAATTACCCACGAAACAATGTAAGGTCCGGTTATTGCTAGAAAAACTCCATCTGATAAAATGTTTCTTAGTGAAAGGCAATCATAGCGTTTTCCAGAGCTCAACCGAGCGTAGGCTTGTACAAAGTTATACTTTACATCCATCAAATCTACTAGAGCTTGTGCACGTCCCTCTTCGGCAGCAAGAAGAGCTTTGACATCCTCACCCTGTCTCAAAAGAACGCGCCAAATACCCTTGTATGCTGTTTGGTGAACATTTCGGAATGAAATCTTCCATGCATCGTGAGTCAGAAGAGCAGCCCGAAGCTCATTAAAAACCTCCCCACTGGAAAAAAAATAGTCCAGGGCCAACTGGAGACGTCCCTCCTTTTCATGAATGAGAGCAACATTACATTGAGTCATGGCCATTTCAAGCATTTGCCCTTCTTCTTTGGCAATTTCTAGAGCGCTTTTAGAGTACTCGATGGCTGGTTTGAACTGTCCTAGACCATGATAAGCATTGCCAAGATTTCCATAACTCCTTCCTTCTCCAGCCTTGTCTCCCACTTCTTTGGCAATTTCTAGGTCACGTTTATGGTACTCGATGGCTGTTTTGAACTGTCCTAGACCATCATAAGCATTGCCAAGACCTCCATAACTCTTTCCTTCTCCAGCCTTGTCTCCCACTTCTTTGGCAATTTCTAGGTCACGTTTATGGTACTCGATGGCTGTTTTGAACTGTCCTAGACCATCATAAGAATTGCCAAGATTTGCATAACTCTTTCCTTCTCCAGCCTTGTCTCCCACTTCTTTGGCAATTTCTAGGTGACGTTTATGGTACTCGATGGCTGTTTTGAACTGTCCTAGACCATCATAAGCATTGCCAAGATTTGCATAACTCTTTCCTTCTCCAGCCTTGTCTCCCACTTCTTTAGCAATTTCTAGGTTACGTTTATGGTACTCGATGGCTGTTTTGAACTGTCCTAGACCACCATAAGCATTGCCAAGATTTCCATAACTCTTTCCTTCTCCAGCCTTGTCTCCCACTTCTTTGGCAATTTCTAGGTCACGTTTATGGTACTCGATGGCTGTTTTGAACTGTCCTAGACCACGATAAGCATTCCCAAGATTTCCATAACTCTTTCCTTCTCCAGCCTTGTCTCCCACTTCTTTGGCAATTTCTAGGTGACGTTTATGGTACTCGATGGCTGTTTTGAACTGTCCTAGACCACGATAAGCATTGCCAAGATTTGCATAACTCCCTCCTTCTCCAGCCTTGTCTCCCACTTCTTTGGCAATTTCTAGGTGACGTTTATGGTACTCGATGGCTGTTTTGAACTGTCCTAGACCATGATAAGCATTGCCAAGATTTGCATAACTCCCTCCTTCTCCAGCCTTGTCTCCCACTTCTTTGGCAATTTCTAGGTGACGTTTATGGTACTCGATGGCTGTTTTGAACTGTCCTAGACCATGATAAGCATTGCCAAGATTTGCATAACTCCCTCCTTCTCCAGCCTTGTCTCCCACTTCTTTGGCAATTTCTAGGTCACGTTTATGATACTCGATGGCTGTTTTGAACTGTCCTAGACTACGATAAGCATTCCCAAGATTTCCATAACTCTTTCCTTCTCCAGCCTTGTCTCCCACTTCTTTGGCAACTTCTAGGTCACGTTTATGGTACTCGATGGCTGTTTTGAACTGTCCTAGACCACGATAAGCATTGCCAAGATTTCCATAACTCCTTCCTTCTCCAGCCTTGTCTCCCACTTCTTTGGCAATTTCTAGGTCACGTTTATGGTACTCGATGGCTGTTTTGAACTGACCTAGACAATCATAAACAATGCCAAGACCTCCATAACTCTTTCCTTCTCCAGCCTTGTCTCCCACTTCTTTGGCAATTTCTAGGTCACGTTTATGGTACTCGATGGCTGTTTTGAACTGTCCTAGACCATCATAAGCATTGCCAAGATTTCCATAACTCCTTCCTTCTCCAGCCTTGTCTCCCACTTCTTTGGCAATTTCTAGGTGACGTTTATGGTACTCGATGGCTGTTTTGAACTGTCCTAGACCATGATAAGCATTGCCAAGACCTCCATAACTCTTTCCTTCTCCAGCCTTGTCTCCCACTTCTTTGGCAATTTCTAGGTCACGTTTATGGTACTCGATGGCTGTTTTGAACTGTCCTAGACCATCATAAGAATTGCCAAGATTTGCATAACTCTTTCCTTCTCCAGCCTTGTCTCCCACTTCTTTGGCAATTTCTAGGTGACGTTTATGGTACTCGATGGCTGTTTTGAACTGTCCTAGACCATCATAAGCATCGCCAAGATTTGCATAACTCTTTCCTTCTCCAGCCTTGTCTCCCACTTCTTTGGCAATTTCTAGGTTACGTTTATGGTACTCGATGGCTGTTTTGAACTGTCCTAGACCACCATAAGCATTGCCAAGATTTCCATAACTCTTTCCTTCTCCAGCCTTGTCTCCCACTTCTTTGGCAATTTCTAGGTCACGTTTATGGTACTCGATGGCTGTTTTGAACTGTCCTAGACCACGATAAGCATTCCCAAGATTTCCATAACTCTTTCCTTCTCCAGCCTTGTCTCCCACTTCTTTGGCAATTTCTAGGTGACGTTTATGGTACTCGATGGCTGTTTTGAACTGTCCTAGACCACGATAAGCATTGCCAAGATTTGCATAACTCCCTCCTTCTCCAGCCTTGTCTCCCACTTCTTTGGCAATTTCTAGGTGACGTTTATGGTACTCGATGGCTGTTTTGAACTGTCCTAGACCATGATAAGCATTGCCAAGATTTGCATAACTCCCTCCTTCTCCAGCCTTGTCTCCCACTTCTTTGGCAATTTCTAGGTGACGTTTATGGTACTCGATGGCTGTTTTGAACTGTCCTAGACCATCATAAGCATTGCCAAGATTTGCATAACTCCCTCCCTCTCCAGCCTTGTCTCCCACTTCTTTGGCAATTTCTAGGTGACGTTTATGGTACTCGATGGCTGTTTTGAACTGTCCTAGACTACGATAAGCATTCCCAAGATTTCCATAACTCTTTCCTTCTCCAGCCTTGTCTCCCACTTCTTTGGCAATTTCTAGGTTACGTTTATGGTACTCGATGGCTGTTTTGAACTGTCCTAGACCACGATAAGCATTGCCAAGATTTGCATAACTCCTTCCTTCTCCAGCCTTGTCTCCCACTTCTTTGGCAATTTCTAGGTGACGTTTATGGTACTCGATGGCTGTTTTGAACTGACCTAGACAATCATAAACAATGCCAAGATTTGCAGAAATGTATCCCTCTGCAGCCTTGGCTCCTACTTGTTTGGCAATTTCTAGGTGATATTTATGGTACTCGATGGCTGTTTTGAACTGTCCTAGACCATCATAAGCATTGCCAAGATTTTCATAGCTTCTTCCTTCCCTGGCATTGTCTTTCACTTGTCTGGCCATACGTTCTACTTTCTTGTTTAAGTCTTCCTAAGGGTTTGGAAATGTGTCGCAAACTTTTATTATACTATTATTCGAACACTTAGTTTTAGGTCCGAATGAAGGTCTTGCATTAAAGGCCAGAGACAACTAGTTTCCTTGTTAGACCTTCGTGATAGGTCTATGAGATACACTAGTACAAAGGTTTTATGAATCCTCGTTCGATGTGGATTTTCGAATGACATGTCGTCTTTGTGAAAGTGACTAAGCGCTAAAAAATGAGGTGATGGAGGGGCAGGCTTATGTCTAAGCCATTGAAATATGCCAATTGATAATAATTAGAACGTAAGTATTTTTTACAAGACTTCGGCCTGAAGGCTAATCACTTTTTGATGTTCTGGGTGGGAGTAATGTCATCTTAAACAGCTTGAAGATAAGTTTTGTCTATAGAAGCGACTAAGAAAAACGGAAATTATTTCAGTGTGGATGTCTGACGAAACAGAGAAATTATTTATCACTGAGATTGAATGTGACTTCGGAAAGATCGACAAGTGTTAGGTGCTAGACAGCTTCTGAATTGTTCCTCTCTGTCCCCTCATTTTCCACTATGTGCACCAATACTCTTCCAGTAAGGCGGCAAACAATCTTAGCTTATAATAGAATTATAATACGACTGAAAACTGGTTCTTAAGTGCGTGGTTCGCCGTTCATTTCAAATACTAGAAGTTTTAAGTTACGTGAAAAATACACACTGACGATTTAAATGGATAGAAATAGTTGACGTATGAAATAATTTCTGACTAAAAATAACTGTAACAGCTATTTAAACCATCATAATTCCATATTGAGTAGTAAAAAGTGCCTAAAAAGTTTTTCAGATCGACAAAAAGGACCAAAAAGTTTTTAAAATTTGATTTTTGTTTTCAAAATGGTGACAGCTTTGCCGGCAAAAACAGAACCGACGAGATCGAATCTATCTTGCTCTAGGTGTGACTCAAATCTCCCCTACGACCTGAAAGCTTTATGACTTTGCGAATACAATCCGAGAGTTATCGGAATCATCATCAAACAGTTAGTTGAACCTTGTTTATAAAACATATTAACTATTAACAGTAATGTGCGCTCGTCCGAGGCTCTCCTAAGGTGAGCAGACTCGGTTGCCAGCTTGCTTCTGTCATAGAAATTGAATTCATAGGAATGTGACATTTAGAACTAAAAAAGGATGAACGAGTTACCGAAACGTCATTCAAAATTATTATCGCTCATTTTTACTCTTAATGGCTTGTCCAAAGCCCTCGGTACACCTTGAGTTGGCAGAGAAAAATAGTACAAGGTTCCTAGGGCATACTTAGCCGCTAATATTTTGCACCTAATAGACGAGGGATCAATCGCCATCCAATACTGGCTACTACATGTCCGTGTGATCGTAACGACACAGCGATGTAATTGGTTGGTTTACGTTACCAGATCTGGATTAAAAGATGTGAACTCGAGATGCTCGTTTTAACCTCTTTAAATTTTTTTGCCGCCTAACATAATTTCAAGAGAAAAATCGAGTTTCCAGATGGGATTTGAAACCACGACCCTCTGTGATCTAGTTGGATGCTCTAATCACTGAGCTACAAGAGACTCAATGGTGAGCAAGGGTCTATTAGTGGGTATTGACTAGAACCGCATCACGCGGCTACACAGCCAAACCTCAGCTAGCGCATAGAAGCCCACTAACAGCATCACGCTGTCACATTAGAGCATCAAATGCATTAAAGCATCACATGCAGCCGACCAGCCCTCAAAGTGAGCATGTAAAGATGAAATAAACAGTTTTTAATATAGGAGGAAAATCGAGTTTCCAGATGGGATTTGAACCCACGGGATTTAAATACCCAATTGAATACCCAATACCCACGGGATGGGATTTGAATATCCAATTAGTGGGTATTGAAGTCAATACCCACAAATTGACCCTTGCTCACCATAGAGTCTCTTGTAGCTCAGTGGTTAGAGCATCCGACAAGATCACGGAGGGTCGTGGGTTCCAATCCCATCTGGAAACTCGATTTTTCTGTTATATCAAAAATTGTTTATCTCATCTTAACATAATTTCATTTAAAGAAACAGTTATGAAGGGATTCTCAAGTTTACCTTTTCTTGCTGTGGCTTTATCTCTCCGGATGCGATTGTCTCCCCAACACACTTGTTTAGTAGATGACGCAATCTTTCCTTATTATCGCCTATCTTCGTATCGTTAAGTCAAATGAAACTGCTGGGAGGAAGGGTGGAAGGCTCAAGGTTTGTTTAATTCAGTGTTTTGGTGAATGCCATGTATAAACTGCAAGACGTCTTTATGTTCTAACTGCAAAGTGCCTTTTTGGCTGTTGAAAACTCGCTGAAACCACGTCGCAACAAAGATTTGAATGACCTTTAAGACAAAATTGTCGATAATAACTGTACTTACTTTGCAGTTCACATAGTCATTTATTCCTTGTGCAATTCGTTTAAGTGGTCCACTTTTCAGCTTTTCTTATTGTTCGCTTTGCCACTTTGTCTGCCTCTTAAATGTCATTTTATACTCATTAACATAAATTTGAACAGGGGATAAATTGTGTCGAGTCACTTCGAGAGAAATCTTCGCAAAGGAGCAGGGATTACTAACAAATGCTTTCCAAATATCACTCAGTATAAAACAATGTACGGATATCGTACCCTTTTGACCAAGAAAGGAGAAGCGTTTTGCCCCAAATGCACTCATTGGAAAAGTCTGATCGCTAAGTTCTGATTTAAGATAAATTGACAGTTTGTGACATGTAGAGAGGCAAGGAATTATTGTTTAAATGCTTGAGTAGAAATGGAATGATTGATCTCCTAAGATGATAACTTGCCAAGGCAAGGAGAATTACATCTTAGCGAAAATTGACACAACAGGAACGTTTTTAATACGCTCAAAAAGGCTGAAGAACTATATATATGTATGTTTGTTGTTATATATAACAACAAACATATTTCATATGTTTGTTGTTATATATAAGTATTTCGTGATGTTTTGACGGGATAAAAGAAAAGGGCATCTAAGAATTACAAGAGGTTTCAAAGTTTGTTTGTTATAAAAGGAAGTAAGGGGCCACCAGTTTGATGCAAATGGCATACACTTTAAGAATTATGGAACGAGCTCTGGGGGACAACGGGTGGATTAGGGCTTTAATCGTCACACAGACGAACAGATGACGAAAAGATAGAACTGTGACAGCAATAGAGAAACAGCGTATGAGTGCTGATTAAGATGGAATTAGAACTGGCAGTTTCAGAGGGGAAGGACAACGGCTGGGAAGCTTTTTATTTTAATTGACGTTCCTGAATCATAGTTAGAGATGGAGAAAAGCTGTGAAAACACAAGAACTATAGGGAGAATGGCAGGCAGATTAAAATATTTTAACCTCAACTGGGGCCAGCATCAAAGCGTGTTCGCAATCCAAAGAGAACCTTTAATTTAGATGGAAAATGAAATGTGCATTACACGAATGTGGAAAGAGTAAGACATTAAGATCCACCACTTGTCAGTGCTGGGTGACGAGGTTACATGTGACTAAGACATATTTGAGCAGGGAAGACGCGATACTCTCCTCGCGGCCTGTTCGCCATTTGAGCGCTTTGTTTTGTATGTCTGCAAAAAACCTCAAAAACTTGGGCCTGTTTCTGAGACTGTTGACAAATTGGTATCTATTGTTCATGCCAGGACAATGGATAATGTATCGTTTTTCCTGTGCAAAGCGGGTGTGCAAGATGTCGATAGCTGAGGAAAAACGTGAAACGGCGCAAGATAAAGCTCGGGTATTGCTTTTAGCTGGATAATCCGTTATCCTTGAGGCCCTGGCGATGAGGAGAGTTTGATTAGTCTCTTAGGCATTATAGCAGTAGATATACAGTCAATAAATACCTCCAACTCGTAGTCAGAGCTTAGCGACAGGTGGTGTTTCTGGTTGATAGGGTTAACATATTTTGCTGAAGGAAAAGGCAATCTTCAAATTACCGCCATACATCGTCGAGAAACTATCAGTAGTTCTACCGTACATGCAGAAAGCCATGAGGATGTTTATAGCAGAGGACCATGATCATACGAAAGCTAATAAAAGAACCGTCGGGGTATCGGTATTAACACTGAGCTTTATTGGAGCAAGGAAGGGTAAGAGCGAGGAGAGCAGGTGGATTTACGAGCCAAAGCCTAGGCGAGTCTTAGCGGTGGAATATCCAGATGGAAGAAGAGGCTGTTGTTTGGGCCTTTGACATCTGAAGTAGTTTCCTAGCGGGACTAACAACATACGAGCTTATCCCTTATTGCAAAGCTGTGAAAGAGGTCTTTGGACCCAAATGTAAACTATCGGTCATAATGGAAAGGTTGGTGTTACGTTTGATGCACTTCAAGGCATGATTCTTGTAGGACCGAAATGATTAGATCATTACAATTGGCTCAAATTGGCTCTTTAACTTTTAAACACCAAGTCTTCCACGTGTCGACAATACTACCGTGTGACATGAGTTCGGCTACTCCCTATACGTCCCCGAAAATTGAACGAGCAGGAAATCTATAATTGCAAGAGAAATTGTAGCCTTCGATAAATGAAAAGTGAGGCTTGTAAAAATATCAGTGCTCAAAAGAAATGAGTGCACGCTAAGCCCAGCCATACTTTTGGCAATCAGACCTAACCTCTGACACAGAGGTCGATACCGCATGCCTCTTCACGTGCTAGCCCTGTAAAGCTGTCTTGTGACAGGAGGATTTCAACAAAGAAGCCAGAATCCGAATGAGGTGACGAAGACCACGATGAAAGCGATCAGGAAATACAGACAGACCATAATTCAATAGATTAGTAAGTTGAACAGCCTCTCAGTTAGCTCAATGGATAGAGCACTGGACTGTTGTGCGGGAGGTCGAGGGTTCGAGCCCCGGCCGGACCAACACTCAGGGTCTTAAAATAATTGAGAAGAATTTGCTACCTTTCTATAACATCAAGAAATGGTTAGATATTCTAGTCTTCTCGGATAGGGACGAATAAATGGAGGTCCCGTCTCCTGCAGGGTTGGGGTAGGAGACGTTAATTTCCCACACAAGAGATTACTGTGTGATGGATGTCCTCCCCTGGGGTGGGATGGGTGGGATATCGGGCGCACTTAATTTGGAGCCTCGCTCTGTTGTGCGACCCTCACCCTACTCTGGTGAAAGTGATTAAATAAACAGCAACAACGAAGTGCAGAGTTACAATAAGAACATCTGCAGAGTCGAGATTGGCAACATTGGAAAAAAGTGCTTAATGGACCAGAGCGAGACAGAACGAACAAAGCGCTCAAGTCATGACCCTGCGTAACCAAAATTTTCCTTCAAGTGCAATTGCATTTTTATAGAGTTTGTATATCGATTAACCTTTAAAACAGCTGGATTTAGACATTTTAGTTTTAACTGATTTTGTTAATTATTCAGCAACATAGTTTTAGCCTCAAAACGAAGGCAGATGTAGTGACCATAAATGATGAATAGTATGCTCGTCGTCTCTTTCCGAGACCTAACGAGTTAAGAAGGTAAATAGAATAATATAGAAAAGGTGGTTTCGCTTCAAGTGACCGTTTAATACAGGTGGAAGACAATGCAAAAAAGGCCCTTGAGACTCATTGAAAGGTGACCACAACCTCTTAGTAAAAGTGAAATTAAAGTAATCAAGGAGAAACAAATTCAGTACTTTGACAACTGTCCGACTAATACAGGGTGATCGCTTAATACAGGTCTGACTGTTGTTTGAAGCACTTTTTACATCTTTTATACGAATGAATTTCTCAAAGGATATAGCTAGTCCTTTCTGACACCAGATCTTTGCTTCATCATACAACTTAAGCTGTACACAAGCCTCAGCTCCTATAAAAATAACGTTTGGTGGGAAATAGTTAAGTGCCTTTATTGAGAAGAAAAAGGTTGGCATTTTCAATACAAAAAAGATGTTTTCAAGTGTGTGACCACGTAGATATGAGCCGAGACATTTTGTGTCAACGTAGCCAGAGCCTTTCTACTGAATGGCGGCTAAAGCAAAACTTACCTTTCTTAAGGGCCTTGGTGAAAGTTGGCTCCAATTGAACGGCAACCGAGGCATCATCCAGGCTGTTTTCAAAGTTTCCTAAGAGAGGGATATCATACGATAGTAAAAAGAGTATCCGATTCGCCTTTAAACTGGCCTGTTCACTACTATTTCGAGTTTTTTTCGCGGCTGAGTGATAAGAAAAGCAGCTCGATCATTTCACCTACGATAATGAGATAAGAAGGGGGACTGGAGAGGAGGAAGAGGAGAATACACACGGGAATTGACGGTGTTAATGGGATTGGCTTATTTTTTACCCCCTTATTTTTAACAATAGGACCTACAAATTGAGCTTTCCTAACCTCCAAACGTTGAACAAGAGTCGTGAGTGATATAAGGCTCTCTTCGGGGCTTTTAGTCCAACAAAAGTTGCAAGATACGGATTATTTGTCTTAAGTAGTCATTATATTACTGGATATTCTTGAACTTGTCTGGAGTCATTGACAAACGTTCAGAAAAATTAGCCTAAAATGGGACCGCATAACCCTTTTCGAAGATGAACTTTTAAAGTAAACTACAAATATTTTAACATTCAAATTCCATACCTAAATGGAAATGTGCTGCTGCCCTGTTACTGTAGAGTTTGGCTGTCAGCCGATTATCTTTGCAGTTAAGTTGAAGTCCCTCGGTGTAGAGTTGTATTGCACCATGATAATGTCCCTGCATGTATTCTTTGTTACCTTGCTGAAGACAGTCCTTTCCTATCACTAAAAACGCAGGGAAACGGAAACGTTACTCGATATGACCACTAACTTGCAACACCTAGGATACCGAGTAAAGTAATGCTCATGTCCAAAACTATACAAGTCCATTTACTGAGTGCTCATTCCTCACATTTTTCCAAATGAAACATGGGTTTTACGATTTTGAGAACATTTTGAGCAAGTGGATCAAGAAAATGTGATCCACAATGACAACAACGATAAAACAGCCTCAACAAGAAAACCAAAGACTTAACAACAGCTTATGGCAAGAAAGTAAATCACTGGTTTAAATAGTGGGGAAACACAAACAACAAAGGCGCGATAGGTTAGATTTATTTGACATTTGATTGGCAAATCCGTGACGACATTTTGAAAACAATCGTTAAATAAACTCAAACAAAACAAGAGAGGTTTTGGAATTATATTTTCCATTAATGTACGTTGCCGTTCACAGCATTCCATAATTTGAACTATAACATAACCAAAGTAAAGCGCGCGTTCTGATTGGCCAATTTCGTGTCTACCATTTGCCCATGGATATTCATTGCTGCAATGAAGAAATGCAATGACTGTTTTCCGCACGCTTGTTTTTTCTGGTCACGTAATATTTGTTACATAAATAGGAACTTTTTTGCTACAATGTATCGTTGTCATGCTATAAAACAAATGCTCAACACCACAGCGTACGCTACTGAGTTGTGTATGCGATGAGAAGGTTTACTAAGCACTCAAGAAACCAGAGTCCCTCTCGGCTATCGCCCCGCGCGACCCTTACGCTTCTGTGGTACCTAAACACCTCCCACGTGCATCCATTACTCAAAATTAAACGCTGTGGTGTTAACCATTCAATAATTTTCAAGATGAACGGTTCACTTTTTCAATTTACAATTTTTAAAGGTTACCTATTTGTTTCTTTAGGGTACAGAAACCACCTTTTTTTCCCTACGACGGTAGTAATAAGAGTTCCTCCCAAAAATATTAACATTTCACTTCGTTTTATTTGACAAAATTGAAAATTTTTGTACCAAATCAGTTCGAACTCTTAATCCACTTTTTGCAACGTTCCCACGTTTTCTCACAGCGATGACTTACTGATAAGAAAGATTATAACATTGACAAGTTTGTTAAAGACCATAGTTACGGAAATTCGTGGCCGTAAAATAACAAGGTGGTAACAAGATTGAAATAATTTCAGCCTTGCATGACAGACGCTTTAGTATGTAACATCTACACTAGTATCAGATTGCCTCCCGTCTTCAACGTCTTCGTCAAAGAATGTTTGATCTACCGGTATAAATGATTGAATTGTCCTCTTTCAAGTCCACAGTGAAGCTCAGTTTTACCCTAGAACTTTCTCAAAACTTGAATGTGTCCGAAAATGCCAAGAAAAACAGACGCCTCCGCTAGCTTACGGAATGTGGTGTTGTAAACAATTTCACCATGCGGAATGGATAAGAATTTGAAACGACAGCAGGGATAAAAACCAGTCTGTCGTCGTTAACTATGCAAGGGTAGCTTATTGTATTGATTTGCTGATCAAACACGGTACTTACTGTAAAAGGGTGCTTGGAATTTCTGTGTTAACCACAGGGACCTAATTAAACTATGTCGTGACGTAACTGCCGATGTTGCGATTTTCTCAAAGTTCAGCCTGGTTTTTTCGTGCGAAAATAGAAACCCCTAGACTAATTTTTACTTCCTCGAGAACAACACTATTTTCACTTATCATGAGCTTAACCTGAACCGATTCTGAGTTACACTGCATGTAGAAAGTGATAATTGAAAATTTGCTATGAAATGCGATATTTGGATTTTGAAATATTGGTAATTTTCAAAAGTGTTCCGTGAGCTCCATATTAAATAAAATGGTCCCGTTTTTGACTAAAACCATGCCTGTATCCTTACTATACAAATTTATAAAATTAATATGAGCCTGCTTTCTTTAGCACTTTTCATAAAAAAAGCTCATTTGCCTCTACTCGGGGCACTGATTTCCGCCATTTTACGGCTACCGACGCTCGTTTCAGTTTTCGTGAATTTTCTAGGATAAAGATGCAAGTCCACTGGGTCAATTCACAAAGTCGCTCGTAAATGGCCACTAGTGGGCAAAATGTTAAAACAGCTACTAGTGGCCAAAAAGACAAAGCGGTACCTTGTGGCTAAAATGGCGAAAGAGTCACTTGTGGTCAAAATTGCAAAACGGCCGCTTGTCGGCAAGATTCGGAAACGGCCACTTTTGGCCAAAATGGCAAAACAGCCGCCAGTGGCCAAAATCATCCAAAACGGCACTAGTGGCTAAAATCTCAAAACGGCCACTAATGACCAAAATCTTAAAAACATCCACAAGTGGCGAAAATGGCAAGACGGTAACTAGTGACCAAAGCTGCAAAACGGCCACTAGTGACCAAAATTGCAAAACAGCCACCAATGGCCAAAATTGCAAAACAACCATTAGAGGCCAAGAACGGAAAACGGCCACTAGTGGCCAAAATCCCAAAACGGCAAGAAGTGGCTAAGATGACGCAACGACCACTAGTGCCCGAAATGGGAAAACGGCCAATAATGACCAAGATTCCAAAACGGCCACTAGTGACCAAAATGGCAAACCGGCCCCTGGTGGCCAAATTTCGGAAACGATCACTAGTGGCTAAAATATCGAAATGGTTACTAGCGGCCAAAATTTCAAAACAGCCACTAGTGGCCAAAATTACTAAACAGCCACTAAGGGGAAAAATTGCCAAAAGGCCAATAATGGCCAAAATCCCTAAGGGGCGACTATAGTAGCCAAAATCCGAAAACGGCAACTAGCGGTTAAAACGTTATGTGATATTTTGTTAGCCTTGGCTTGCGCTTACATTGCTTTGGCTTTGGTTTAACAACACTTAAATGAAAAGCGCTTTTAAAGCAGCGGTTTAACTGTAATTGTTAATTGGATGTCTGATTTAACGTTTAGTTCAACGCATTGGTTGTCTCACTTACCAACTAAGGGGTCTTCGTCTGGATCCACATGTTGATCACCTGAATTGTCGCTCTCTGAAATCATAGCAACGATATATAAGTTATAATTTGCGCGTGATACAAGTCAACTTATTTTCGACTTAGGGACCCTTAATGAATGTGCAATTCATGGAATATACAGTTTGATTTCCATGCACGTTGTTAACCCCACTGATTGGACTGACAAGGCATCAATTTGATTGAATCGATATAACTGACCCTGTTTGTGGACAGGTTAAACTCTTCCTCATCGAGTTTGTATCAATGGCACATGCTAAAAGCTGATCACGATCAATTTCTAACCTGACGAATTGTTGACGGCAAAGTCCTCGTTTCCTTCAGCAGCGTCAACTTGTGCCTCTTTGAGAACTAAAATGAAAGGGGTGATGATAACAGCATAAACAATTATGATTTTTAACGGTCCTTTGTATCTTACTCTTTTATCTCCTGCCTTTTACCCTTCTGTTGAGAAGAATCTGCCCTAAGTAGGTAATTCAGTTTCCCAGAGTCAATCGTCTAACTTAACTCGGTTAAACATCGATCTTGCAGAGTCCCAATCAACATTTCGGCTCGGTAAACGATGTTCAGAATGCAATTGTTTGCATCACCAATTCTCATCGCTGATCTTTTAAGCCGCTCCCTGTTAGTTTGGTTCCTAAATGTTTTTTATATTGTTTTTTTTATGGAGCTCGCCTTAGTTTTGGTGCAAAAAATCTTGGTGATAAGCACCACCAATCTTTTGCAGAAGAAATTTCTTTGTATACCAGGCCGATATTTCTATTCTATACCAGGCTTACCCTCTCTCAGTTAAGACTTTAATAATTTCACTTAGTTTTCTGACTTATTTACCTTCTACAGACGTATTGCTTGAATCCAGGTTTTTGTCACCGGAAGTAGCCTTACTTTTGTCTGTTAAAGAAATGACAAAGAAAAGACCTTCACTGTCTGTTTTTTTTTCTTTTTTTGCCGCATATTGGGTGTTCTGTAATTCCCTCTTGAACTGATTCTCTTTATCGTGATAAATTAATTTTCTTTTGATCACAGGCGCGATTCTTGGATCAAACCAATGATCGCGCAATTGAAGACTGGTGTATTCGACGGTCGCGATACAGAGACTATTCGTTATGCTCATCATAGCTGACAAATGACGGTTGGAGTTGTGTCATTTTAATTAAGGTTAAAATCTGACAAAGTCTAATTTTTTCCTCACCTGAGAAACTACTGTCGACGTCAGCAACAGTCAAGTTTCCATCAGCTGCCATATTGGTCTCTTCGTCAACTGAATATAAACTAACGGTTAATTAAAACAGGCGCGATCTGGGGTGATTTTCATTTTTTCACCCCCTAATACATTCCAGGATTTTCCCCATAAAGTCACAATATTTAAGTATAAAATAGCTTAGAATACTGAAAAAAATAAAATTGCACAGCGATGGTGCAACTTTTGAGCTGTGAAGAAAATTTATCCATTATTTTAATTTATTATTTTTTTCACTCGAAAGTTCAACTTCTCTTGCAACATTTCTAAATAACCCTTGCCATTCTCAGGTCGTTTTGTACAAATTTGGTTGATTTATGTACTTCTTTTGACGATTCACGGCCCATAGTCGCTTAACCAAATAAACTCACGACACAGTGTCGGAAAAATCTTCAAATTTGTTGCAGGGCCTTAAAACCTTGGTTTGAAGGTTGGAAAACTCTACGAAAAAATTGTATGATAGAAACATTCCAAGTTATTTTGCCTTGTTTTAAGCAGAAGCTGTGCCAAGTCTCACCTAATTGTGGAGCTTTCTAGATAATTTCCCGCAGATTTAGGCTTACACACATTAGTAGTTTAGATTATCTCTTGCTTATACCTTTTGGTTTGCTTCCATCATCAATTGCGAATTCCTTCTTGGATGTAAAATAATCTTGAAATAGTAAGAAAGCCAAATTCAATTAGAACAATGAGTTGAAAATATTAGACTGTGCGGTGACGATACAATGTTTGGGCTGTGAAGAAAAAATTATTTTCTATCCCTAAGACTGACTCACTAATACTCACTCGATCCGTGTTCAATCTGTCGAAAGTCCAAATTGTCTTGCAACAGAATTTCCGAGTAACCTTACTGTTTTTAGGTCCTTTTGTACAAGAGTCGCTGAACTTATAGCTTGCGATAGAAAGTGTGAGAAAGAGCATAAAATTGTTTGATATAACAAGGCCTCAGAAGCCTGGCTCGTAGTTGGGAAACAAATTGAATTAATTCCATTTTAAGCTTTCTTGTCTTGGTTTAAACAGAAACTTTGCCGAGCGTCACTTTATTGTGGCTCACACTCATCAGTTTTCAATGACTTTTTGTACCTTTTGGTTTGCTTCCATCGTCATCTGATTCCTTCTTGGATGCAAAATGATCTAAAACAGCAAATAACACAAATTCACTTTGAGCAAAGAACACTGACAGTGTTCAGTTTGTCACTTGAGTTTGTCAGTGTGTTCGTTTCCAAAGCGCTCGTTGTACTCAGTGGTTATAAACTTAGAATACAATCATCTTCTTGGGCGTTTTTTTCCCCAACCTGATGAGAGTCCATCATCCAGATCCAGTTTTTCTTGGATTGCTGTAGCTTTATCCTTCAACGCACCTAAAAACATAGAATTGGGTTGTGCTTTGGAAATCAAATGAAATTGATGAAAGATAATAAATTGCCAAAAGACAACCACCGGACTTCGCATAAAACTTTGCATCTAATGTGCCAGATCAAGAATAATTGGGGATGTTTTCTGCTTAAGGTTTTCCTATTGTTGATGTTAATTACTGTCTTAGAGATAAAAGAGTATGGAAATAAATCTGGCCCATTTAACTCCACCAGGCTCAATCTTTTAAAGACTTTGATTTCAGCTCACTTCCTCGCTTATCTACTGACGGAATATACTTCATATCCGGTTTATTCTGAATAGAAGTAGCTTTACTGTTGTCTGTCAATAAAATTACAACGAAATGACTTTCATTCTTTTCTGAGTTGTCAACTGGTCAAAGAGGCAATTTATGGACTAAACTTGTGATAGTGCGATTTATAAGTGCTCTCTCAGATACCAAAAATATTTCAGTTGCTCATCATAGTTGAAAAACTTCCGTGTCCAGTTGTCTTAAATGGTGCCCTTGATAATTCTATAAAAAATCTGACGAAGCTTTATATTTTTTTCTCACCTGGTGAACTGTTGTCAGCAAAGTCCAGGCTTCCTTCAGCTGCTACAGGGGAGGCCTGGTGACCAACTAAAATACCTATACATATAAATAATAATAACACTCTTACTCATGAGAAACTCGTGACTTTTGTTTTCTTCATCACCTAATATATTCACGGTCTTTCCTCTTGAAGTGAAAATATCTAATACCGAAATCAGTTTGGAAAGTAAAAAAATTAAAACCTATGGCTATTATGCAGACCTACGTCAAGGGGAAAAGTACCTAATACCGTAATCAGTTAGGGAAGTGAAAGAATTAACACTCATGGTTATTGTGCAGATGTAGGCTGTCAAATTAATTTCTGCTTATGGTTATTTCTATCCTAAATATTGACGCACAGAAAGTTATTCACTCCGTTTTAAATCTTCGAAAAGTTCACTCGCTTTGCAGTGTGTTTCCCATTGTTTAATTGACGCCTAAGCTTACACACATTCTGAGTTTGCACTAATTACTTGTACCTGTTGATTTGTCATCATCGACATCTGACTCCTTCTTCAATCCAAATTGACCTTGAAATGGTAAAGAAGAATACTATACTTTAAGCAAACAAAACTTTGAGCCGTAGTGATTCAGTTGTCTGTGTTTGATTAATTTCCAAAGGTCTTAGAGAAGAGCGATGTATTTGCTGTTTTATTGCTCTAACCTGATAAAAGCTCCTGATTTAAATCGACCTTCTCTTGGTTTGCTGAGTCCTTCCCTTTCAAAGTATCTAAAATGAATAAAAAATCAAACACATTGAGTTGTGCTTTGGAAATCTCCTTTCAACGATGATAATAAATTTCAAGACAGAAACCTGCCTACTCTGCAAAGTTCTCAAGCATTAGATCCCTGTATTAGATGCAGCTGCCTGTTAATTCATTTCAAACCAAAGTTTAAATAATAAACCAGATTAATAATTACAATATACCTCTTTACTATTTACAGCTTATCTATGTACCTGTGGGGCTGCCGATCTCTAAGTCTTCTTTTTTTCCAGATACCGATGAAACTTGAGTTTTCTCCGACTCTAAAAAAAAATGGGCTTGAATGATTGTCATCAACATTATCATATTTTTGTGATTATTCATGTTTTCATTATCAATAGATTCTGTTTACCGTTCCTCTTATCGTTTGGGTCATGCAACAATTAATTCTACGAAGTCCTTAAGAGATACTTTCCTTCTATGAATATGTTGTTTTATTAATGATCCAAGTCGGTCCTACTTACCTGTAACTGACGAAGAAGCTGTAAAATCCACTCCTTTATCACTTACGGTACCTTCACTTTTAGCTGTTCCTGATATTTCGATGAAAAGATGCACCTTATCTAAGTTGATTTTAAATATGGAGCTTCTTAAACAAATTCGCGTAGATTTAGGCTTACACGCATTAGTAGTTTTAGAATTATCTCTAGCTTGTACCTTTTAGTTTGCCTCCATCATCATATGATTCCTTCTTGGATGTAGAATAATCTAGAAATAATCAAGGACACGAATTCAATTAGAACAAAGAACTGAAAGTATTGAATTCTTTGGTGAAGATGTAATGTTTGGGCTGTGAAGAAAGACTGACCGACTATACTCACTGAATCCGTTTTGATCATGACTTTCCTAAATCCGTTTTTCAATCCGTGGAAAGTCCAAATTTGTCACGTAACATTTGTTCCAAGTAACCCTTTCTGTTCTTTTAGGTCCATTTGTACAAATTTTGGAAGGGGTAAGCTATGTGCTCCTTTTGTTTCAAGTTATTAAGGCCTAGAGTCGCTGAAATTATTACTCACGATAGAAAGGGTGAGAAAAAACACAAAATTGTTTAATATAACAGGACCTCAAAAGCTTCGCTCGTAGTTGGGAAACAGATTGAGTTCTTTCCATTTTAAGTTATTTTGCTTTGGTTTAAAACAGAAACTTCGCCGAGCGTCACTTATTTGTGTATTATGTCGTTTGGATTTAGGCTTACAATGTACACTTTATCAATGATTTCTTGTACCTTTTGGTTCGCTTCCATCATCATCTGATCCCTTCTTGGATGCAAAATGATCTTAAAACAGCAAATAACACAAATTCACTTTGAGCAAGGAACACTGACAGTGTTGAGTTTGTCAGTGTGGGTTTGTTTTTATAGCGCTCGTTGTACTCAGTGGCTATAAATTTAGAATACAATCATCTTTTTGCAGTTTTTTTTTTTCTCTCACCAGAGGAAGGTCCATCATCCAAATCCAGTTTTTCTTGGATTGCTGTAACTTTATCCTGCAACGTACCTAAAAGATAGAATTGGGTTGTGCTTTGGAAATTACCCGAAATTGATGAAGGATAATAAATTGCTAAAAGATAACCACCCGAATTTGCATATAACTTTGCACCTAATATGCTAGATCAAGAATAGTTGGGATTTTTTTTTTTTTTCGCCTAAGGTTTTCGTAATGTTGCTTTTAACTGCTCTCCTAGTGAAAAAAGAGATTAGAAATAAATCCGGCCGACTAAACTCCACGAGGCTCAATATTTTAAAGACTCTGATTGCACCTCACTTCCTTGCTTACCTCCTAAGGGAGCATCCTTCATTTTCAGTTTTTTCTCAACAGAAGTAGCTTCACTTTTGTCTGTAATAAAAATGACAACGAAATAATTTTCACTCTTTTCTGAGTTATCAACTCGTCAAAGAGGCAGTTCATGGACTAAGCTTGTAATAGCGTGATTGATAAGTGGTGACTTAGATTGTCGAGATACCAAGAATATTGCTTTGCTCCTTGCAGTTGACAAACTTCCAGGTCTAGTTGTCTTATGATGATTCTACAAAAAATCTAAATAAGCTTTCTATTTCCTTTTCTCACCTGATGAACTGTTTTCAGCAAATTCCAGTCTTCCCTCAGCTGCTGCTGCAGGGGAAGCTTGGTGACCAACTAAAATACCAATAAATATGAATTAGTACATTGCACGCAGCACCCTTGAGCAAGATGAAGCGAATCCTGTGGCTACCCGAGCGGTCCAAGATGGGCCCATCTTGCCCGCCCGGGATTTTTCGCATCGATCCCGCGAATGAAAAAATTGAATTAGAACTACGTTCGTAATTCTTGTACAATGTTGGCGATGGAAACGCAAAAAGCTGCAGAAGAAAGTCTAGACAAAGAAAACAGAAACGACTCTCGTAAGTTTGTTATATTACAAACAGTTGGCTTTCTTTCCCGACTGTCAAAGTAAACAGGTCACTCTTAATTCTTAATTAGGCGAAATGTTTTTGCAATAGAATAAATCTTTTATTAACCAAGCTTGTTCGGTGAAGGTGGCTGGATAATAGCATCGTTTTTCTTTTTCACAATTTTATGGACCTCGACTTTGTCACGGTCCATAAAAATGCGAAAAAAAAACTTGGTCACTATCCAGCCATCTTGACCTTACGCATATATAATAATAACACTCCTACTCGAGAGAAACTCACGACTTTTGTTTTCTTCATCTCCTAATATATTCAAGGATTTTTCCCTTGATGTAAAAATATCTAGGACCGAAATCAGTTTGAAAAGTGAAAAATTTAAAACGCATGGTTATTATGCAGATTAAGGTTGTAAAATAGTTTTTTCCTTATCTTTGTCTTAAATATTGACCAACAGAAAGTTACTCAATCGATTTTCAATCTTTGAAAGCTCACTTGCCTTGTAACTTGTTTCCCAGTGTTTAATTGACGCCTAGGCTCACGTATATTCTAAGTGTGCACTATTTACTTGTACCTGTTGATTTGCCGTCACCGTCATCTGTCCCCTTGAATTCAAATTGTCCTTGAAATGGCAAAGAAGAATATTTCACCTTAAGCAAAGGAAACTTAGAGCCGTAATGATTCAGTTGTTTGTGTTTATTTTTATTTGCGTGTATTTTCAAAGGTCTTTTCGTAGTCACAAACTTCAGAAGTGAAATTCATTTGCTGTTTCATTTCTCTCACCTGATGAAAGCTCATCATCCAAATCCGCCTTCTCTTGATTTGCTGAATCTTTCCCTTCCAAGGTATCTAAAAATAAATTAGGAATCAGACATATTAGGCTGTTCTTTAGAAAGTTCCTTTGAACAATGAAGGATAACGAATTTCTATAAAGTAACCGCCTACTCCGTATACACCAAGAAAAATAATTGCACCTTTTTCCGCCCCTGTTATCTCAGTATTGTTGCTTTTTATTGTTCTCAAGCGTTTCAGTACTTTATTATGTGCGGCTGTCTGTTAATTCATTTTAAACCAAAATTTAATTGATAAATCAGATTGATGATTGCAGTATACTTCTACACTGTTTGAAGTTTAACTCAGTACCTGTAGAGCTTCCGATCTTTAAATCCTCTATTTTTCCAGGTGTCGACGAAATTTGAGTCTTACCCGGCTCTAAAATTTAAAAAAAAAAAAAAAAAAAAAAGGGCTTTGAATAGTCGTCATCACCATTTCATCGTCATCAACAATATCATATTCTTGTTACTATTTATGTTTTCATTATCAATAGATTCTGTTTACTGTTCCCATAACAGAGCGATAAAAGAGTATGGAAATAAATCCGGTCAATTTAACTCCACCAGGCTCGATATTTTAGACTTTGATTTCACCTCACTTCCTCGCTTACCTGCTAAGGGAGAATTGTTCATGTTCAGCTTTTTCTCAACAGAAGCGGCTTCACTTTTTTCTGTCAATTAATTTACAAAGAAATGATTTTCAATCTTTTTTGAGTTATCAACTGATCAAAGGGAAATTCATGGCCAAAATATGTGATAGCGCGACTGATAAGTGGTTTCTTAGATTGTTCATGCCAAGAATATTTGCTTTGCTCATGATAGTTGACAAACTTCCGCTTCCAGTTGTCTTATCATTGATAATACAAAAAATCTCAAGAAGCTTTATTTCTTTTTCTTACCTGGTGAACTGTTGTCTGCAAAGTCCAGGCTTCCTTCAGCTGCTACAGGGGAGGCCTGGTGACCAACTAAAATACCAATACATATAAATAATAATAACACTCTAACTCGTGAGAAACTAACGACTTTTCTTTTCTTCATCTCACAATATATTCAAGGTTTTTCCCCTTGATGTAAAAATATCTAAGACCGAAACTAGTTGGAAAAGTTAAAAAAATTACATCGCATGATTACTGTGCAGATTAAGGTTGTAAAATAATTTCTTCTTTATTTCTATCTTAAATACTGACCCACAAAAAGTTTTTCAGTCCGTGTCAAATCCTTCGAAGCTCTCTTGCTTCCCCAGTGTTTAATTGGGGCTTAGGCTCACACATACTCTGAATTTGTACTAATTACTTGTACCTGTTGATTTGCCGTCACCGTCATCTGATTCCTTTAATCCAAATTGACCTTGAAATGGTAAAGAAGAATATTTTACTTTAAGCAAAGAAAACTTTGAGCCGTAATGAATCAGTTTTTTGCGTTTAATTTATTTCCTTTAGGTCTTTTCGTAGTCACAAACTTGAAAAGTGCAATTCATTTGTTGTTTCATTTCTCTCACCTGATGAAAGCTCATCATCCAAATGCACCTTTCCTTGGTTTACTGAGTCTTTCCCTTTAAAAGCATCTAAAATAAATTAAGAATCAAACATATTGCGCTGTTCTTGCGAAAGTTCCTTTAAACGATGAAGGATAATGAATTTCTAGAAGGTAACCCCCTACTTTGCATACATCAAGAAAAATAACTGCACCTTTTTTCACATGTTATCTCAGTATTGTTGCTTTTTAATGTTCTCAAGTATTTCATTACTGTATAATATGTGGCTGCCAGTTAATTCACTGGGAACCAAAATTTAATTTATAAACCAGATCTTGTATTTTAATATTTCTAAACTGTTGACAGGTTAACTCTGTACCTGTGGAACTTTCGATCTCCAAATCCTCCATGGCCAGTTTTCCAGATGCCGGTGAAACTTGAGTTTTCTCCGAGTCTAAAATTAAAAGAAAAGGGTATGAATGATCGTCCTCGTCGTTTTTATTGCTGCAACATCATCATATTTCTGTTACTACTTATGTTTTCATCATCATTAGATTCTGTTTACCCCTCCCGTAACCGTCTGGGTCATGTGACATGACATAATTGTATGAAATCCGCTTTATAAAAGATACTTTCCTACTCGAAGAGGTTTTATTGTAATCCAAGTCAGGCCTACTTGCCTGCAATTGACGAAGAAGCTTTCAAATCCACTCCTTTATCACTGGAGGAAGCTTCACTTAATTTATCTTCCTTTGAAATTTCGTGGAAAAGATGTATCGTAACCAAGTTAAATTAAATATGTTCTTGGTTAAATTTAGTTTAACGCTTCTGAATGGTCGATTGTCTTTTTAAGTTTAGCTCGGTGCAGCATAAATTTAGTTCAGTATGACTGGTCTAGTTTGTAACAACGAATGAAGTAAAAAAGCCAGCTTATGATCAAGAACGCATATCAGACATTGAACTTGTCACATCCAACCAAATGGTATTCTATCACAGGCGGCAAAGTTACAGCGGGAGACAAGCGAGGGGTGTAGTGCATAATTACACCTACAGGATCATACAAATTCTAGAAGGATGAGTTGACTAACAACACAGATACTTTCTGTCCATCGTGAGGAAATATCCCAGGAAACATCTAAATCTGGTTGTCTTTTGCCACGTACTCTTTACATGTAGCTACAATTTAAATCTATTAGAAATTTGGTGAGCCACTTTAATTAGAGAGGACATATACGAATCTAATGGAGTTACTTTGGCTTCAAATGTAACAAGGGGTAGACAAAGTAAATTACAAGATATTAACAGAACTGTCGAAAGAGGTTACACGGAAACCAAAGCTATTCTCAGGATGCGAAAAAAAACTTTTTAACGAAAATTGTGACGTCACTCTTCAAAGTTCCATTCTATGAGCTGGTGAAGTTTGCAAACCTAATACTTGTTAACTCCAATCTCTTGATTTGTTTTGCTCCATCATTTTTTCTTGACGAAATGCTATCGAAGTGTAGCTTTCCAGCGGGCGTTAGCATGAATTTTGGAACTCGGCCGATCGGGTGAAACTTCAAGTGTAGCTACGGTTCAGAACTTTCACTGATGAAGATGAGTAAAGCAGATTTAAAAATAAATGATAAAGTGAGAGCTTCCGTAAACCAAAAAGAACGAAGGAATTCAGTAAGGTGTCAAGAGAGATTTGTACCACATGTTTTAAATGTGATATACATCGCACGCCGTTTTATCAAGTAAAAAAAAAACTAAACAAAAACAATACTAGGATACCTTTCTGCCTTCGACGTTAATGGTCGCTTTTAAACTATGTAAGCTCGATTAATCGTCAAAGAAGCAAGTACCCTGAACTAGAGATAGTATCTACCACGGCGTTTTTTTTTTCTTTTTAAGTTTTGAATGTCGTGTGTCTCGCTTAAAAAGATTTGCAAAGATGTCGACACTGTGGCAATCGACCCGTGGAGCGTAAATCTACCCTGGCACAAACTGGCTCCAAATGTCAATGAATAGCCGCACACATCTGACTCTAAAATCTGAGCGAAACAAGCGGTTAGCTCCTCAATGTATAAAAACTGTCATTTTCTTTTAGTTGTTGGTGGCAACGCCGTCATAGGGATTCATCTTTAGTCTCGTTAAAGATTAAATTAATTTGTCCATCTTCCCACTATGTGCATGCCATAATTTGTTCAAAAACTTTTTTTTTTTACCTGTGGAACTCTCGCTCTCCAGACCTAGTTCTTCTTTCAATTGCGAAACTTTATCTTCAGCCATAACTAAGAATAAAAACAGAACCAAACCGATTTCCTTCGTGTCATAAACATTTGTTTGAAAAACGATTCTGAATGCAAAGGTAAAACAGGTAAACATATTACAGTCTAAACATTGTAGAGAATAATTGGAATGCATCCTATATTTTTTATAAATTTTTTAATCTACCAGGAAAATAAGAAAGAAAGATAACAAAACACCGTACACGTTATTGGACCGACTGCGGTTGAATATGAAATAGAAATAAACCTTATAAGTTTTCTAGCTTCAGAATGATGAATCTCCGAGTTTCAACAGTTTCCCACAGTAGCGCTCTTACTTGGGATCGTCTTGATCCCCATGGCGAGTAGAATAAAGAAAAAAACTAAAATCAGTCGACTAAGTTTGCAGGTCGTCATTTTGTTGATTTGCGTTCAAATATATTTAACGTACATTTGTGTAAGATGACGCTTAAAACAATGCACCACAACTGAATTCCTACCTCAATCTCAAAGATAAACTCTTGAAAAAATGCTTCCGTGATCAAACTTTCTCGAGCTCTTGACTCTAGATGAAAACGTGATTGTCTCCAAAATGAACATGTAACATGTACAGTGTTCTTGTACAGACAGGAAGTCGTAGGGAGGTTTTAGGTAATTTTGAGAAAAAAAAACTGGAAACGGAAACCAGACCTTCACGTTTCATTTTCGTATGTCATATTTTTATAACGGTGCTGGGTAATTTTTAGCATTATTATCTAAAGCTTGACTGAATCGAAAACAGTCGCGAACGACATCATGAGCGCTGCTGCTCTCAAATCGTAAATGAAACCATCATCCAATTATACAGAATGATTTCATGAAAAAACTGATTGGCAGAGAATGTTTATCTTTGCTTTCAAGACGTGAAAGCACAATTATCCGGAAAGAACTTCAACTCACGCGTAGAACAACGCTTGATCAACACGATAGAGATGCGCAGCAGTAGTGTGGTGAATTTTACAGAAGACACTGTTAAATTCGACTCCTCTGCTCCTTTTGCTAGAGCTACCTCTTACCTACTAAATTTCCCTTCATACCCCCCTGTCATCAGAACTCATATTCTCCACGATGTTCTGTTTACATTTCCTATCACTGACAAGGAGAATTTGTGTATCGATCAAGAGCTTCTTTAGTTGGCAATCAATTTCTTAATTCTCGCTTTCAACTTTCTTCTGTAATCGCATGTCACTACTAAATATAACAACAGATTATAAAGCCCTTGGCCCTGCTATTTTTGATAGGCATGGTTCGAAAAGAAAATCTATTTTTTACGCTGGCCCTCCTACAGAGAAATAAAAAAGTGGGATGCCAACACCAGCTTCTTCCGAGCAATAAGAAAGCACTAAGCTTCGCAAGAATTTGAAAAGCACCAACTGTAGAACTAAAGCGAACAGCAGATCAAATTTGTTCACATTCCCCTGCGGGAACGATGAACGCGTGACTAAAATTTGCTTTGCCCCCAGCATAAGCGGGCTTCGTAGCTCAGTTGATATTAGCATCCAACTAGTGCCTAGAAAGACTGGAGTACCACACCTTATGCCCCGGGCATCGAATGCCCCCTTGCATCATAAGACGGCTGCATGTTGACAAGTATTTTGACTTCATAATGGCCTCAGTTTCAACATGCGTTAATTATATTGCGAGAACCACTTTGCATGTGATCCACCCAAGATCACATGCATGCTTTACTATAATGTTTCTACTCAGTTTAGAAACTGAAATACCCTACACATCTTAAAAACGATAGCAGAACTGATAAGTATTGGTGCGGTTGCGGTAATGGTATGGCAAACTGACTTGATGACTTAAACTGGCCACCTTAGAGAGTTTCTAAGCTTACGTATCGAGCGTTACCCTTCTATTCGCTCTGACGAGGGGCTAACACTAGAAACGTCAGCCATAGAAACTATTTACGGTGGCCAATTTACAAAATGAACTAAGCTGATATTGCCAAACTCTCTCCAATGGCTTTTTCAAACGTTCTCGAGAATGTATACTACAGCAAAAGCTGCAAACAGATTAAGGAGCCTTGGCTTAAATGTGCTGTAAAGTGTTACTTCTACTCAATATTTATCTAAGTTTCCATTACACTGTTAAATATGTTGTTTCTTGTGTGTGGCGTGTTTTCACAGATGCTTAACATATATTACAAGCTCTTTGCGACTGTGATAGATTAATTAAATTCGCGCGAACTGGACACAGGCTGAATTAACAATCGATTACATGTTTAAGAGATTGTACGTTGTACTTTTAAGAACTGTAGAGGAAGCTCATAAAAGTAGTGTTGCTTTTGTAAGCATAACCAAACTTAAAACTCTTTTATGTTTCATCAACGGCAACTTATGGATTCTAAGCAATGACTCATAGTCTTAAGCCCTCCCCGCCATTTTCTCTTAAGAAATAATAAGAATGCGCTAAACGACAATTTAACGTTTTCAATAAGAGGTGGGTTAATGTTTCTGCAGAGCGCATACATCTTCATTTCCTTTTGAAAAGTTTCTTAAAGCTTTGGAACTCTTTCATGTCTGTTACTAGATTGACATGATCCAAGCATTTTTACTCAAAAGCCTGTCAAACAGGTTCTCAATAGCATCGTGCGAAATCTACGATCACGTGACAAAAACGTATAAAGATGACTGACCCGGCAATCTGTAGTTTTACTCAGTTAAGACTGAGTCAATTTCGATCCTCAAGGTTCCGCCATTTAATTTCGATAAGTTTCAGGTCCTCAAAATGAAAACCGTAGCTGTCCTGATGCCGTTTTTTTTTTCCTTGTCTTTGGTAAGTTGTTCATATAAAGCTTAAAAGAGATTACTTTTCGTTTCGGAACCAGAAACGCTCTAAAGCAAGTTGTCAATCTTTTAACGTCCATGAGTGAACAGGACAAAAGTTATCCTTAAAATAAAGGAAAACATCAATTAGGAGATTATTAGTTGATCCAATACCAGATTCCCCAAACTAACATCATAAGAATTGTATGGCAGAGGGTAAGGAGAATTACTAAACATGATCTTAGGCCTAAAAGAGTTTAAAAGTATCAGGTTAGAGCGGTAATTATCGATAAGGCTAAGCGATGCGGTGTAACTAAAATGTCCTGGTGTAATTCAATTTGATTACCTTCAATTTCTTTGCATATATAAAAAAACAAACAAACAAAGAAACGCGGTATCGATACTAACTGGACGAAAAAGAGGAGAAAATATTTTGTGAAAAGGAAAGATATAGATGATTTAACCGTGAGTGATAGTTTGCGTAGAAATTTTATTCACACACTCATACCAAAAAGAAAATTTAAGCGGTCTGTTTTGATTTTCAATTGCTAAAGGGATGGTTAAGGTTGGAGTAAGCCGACGGATGCAACAGAGTTAGTAATCTCAGCTTAAATAACGATATTCTTGATTTAGATAAGATTAAGGTGTATGGTGTAAAACTCTTCTTAGTTGGAAATCAAACTTATTATCTTTCTTAGGCTTGCTCCAATTTGCCGAAGTATTCAGCGTGCGACACTTTGGTAAGTCTAGAACTTTGACATTTGCGAGAATTTAAGCTCCTAACCTGAAGCTGTTTTCTTTTCATTCCCAGGAAAAGCCCCATTGTAACTGTGCACCGAGCTTAGCCTGCAAGGAAACACGGGAAATTGACATAGGAGAACAAACAGCTGAAGTGAAGCAATGCATGCCGATCAATGAGCCCATCGTCGTCGAAAAACTAACAGAAATTGATGTCAGTGAAATTTTGGACCCTGGAAGTGCAGTACTGGACCCGGCATCAAGATTTTATCCTGGCAAGGTGAGGAAACTGATAATTAAAAAAAAAAAAAAAAAGAAAAAGCAGAAAATAATTGTGTGTTTTGTCCTTGCAAGGTTTTCTTTCTTATTTCTATTGGAGCAGAAACTGTCAGAACTTAGGTAAAAATTTAAATTATATTTTCCTCGCAGCGTTTTTAATAACTTGTAGTCGAGAGAAATCGTGTTACAACGGTTCTAGCAAAACTCTGTTTTACCTTATAATAAGAATTGTTTTCCTTGTCTTTTGGAAGCATCAGAAATTATGCTGTTTCTTTGAACGAGGAAAAATCCCTATCATGAAATCTTGCCTTTGTTCAACTTTGATTTCAGAAATGCACGACGGCAGCCGACTGTTTTTGGCCAAACACCTGTTGTCTGTTTAACAAGCGATGTAGCCTGAAGTTGCTGAAATACTTCACTTGTTACCTCAGGGTAAGTGCAATAACTGTGAATAGTTAAATTTTAATTAACTGTTGAAAGAATCGTGGATCACTTTGGTTTTGTTCTACATCACTCTGTGATTGGTTAAGAAAGTTTGCGTCTTTTTTTTAACCAACCAGGTTCAAAATGAAAACCAATCGCAACTGGTCCCTCGTTTAAAGTTGTTCAGGGGGTTTTGGTGTTCACTTTGAGTTCCTATTGGCTCCTTGCAATATTTCTTTAGTTCTGATTGGCTGTTTTGACTACATAAACTTTTGATCTTTACAACATGTAATCGAGAAGCGCTCTTGGATGGTAGGCGGGTTTCCTTTGATGCTGATGCCTATTCCCCAGTCTTTCATAAGTTTGTCTCGGTCGAATCACGCGATCTGAGAACAAACTGAGGTCTGAGAACAGACTGGTTTGGGGGGTAAAAATCGGAAGGGAACAATGAGGGTCCAAAATAAGAAAGTGGAATTTAGAGTGCCCAAAGCCCACCCACTGAGGAGTGTCCATCTACTCCTTAAAGATTGTTCCTTTTTCTACAGCTAAAAATTGTTCCAACTTCTATAGGTAGGTCGAGCCACCAAAACGAGTCAATGTTGTTTGGGACGCTCTGAAAGGGTAAATACATAGGTAGGCTTTGTGAAATGGAAACTATCGAGCGATAAAAATGGGGTTTCAAAAGTTAGAAAAGTTGTAAAACCACGACTCACGTGACACTTCCGATCGTGAAGATTCCCTTTCCCATAAGGCAGTGTGTGCCGAAAGACGAAGCATAATCTTCTTTGTAAGATTTCTAGTAATCATTGTAACATGAAATAAAATCTGACGGTTTGATTTGGTCTTGTGACTAAGAATCAGTGTTTTGTATAGTTCCTCGCAGTCTGTTTCACGTCACCAGCACGCTAACTGCACTTTCCTTGCGTTATTCTCGCATTTAAGCAGCAGATTGCCCCAGGCTAATCGCGGTTTTCCCTTACGGTTACCGAACTTTTACTGCTCTTTTCCCGTAGGTTATCCGCATTTTATCCGGAGCCTTATCTGGCAGTTTTTTCCCGCAATTTACTTGCGCTTGCCTCGCAGTTTCCCCGCCCATCCCACATACTTTCATACACCTGGCAATAAAGAGAAAAATATAGCCCTCTTGAGCAGGCCATCGAAATTGAAGAACATCGAGTGTTCGAAATTGAAGCTGCAATTTAAAGAATGCCCTTATTGTAACTCGATGATGGTTTCGAAGGGAAAAAATAAAATTTGGGGAGTGAAACTCCGGAAATTCGTCGTGGGAATGATAATTGATTTTGAATCTTTCAAAATAGAGATAAATATTAGATTTATCGTCCCTCCAACCGGTACTACAGACATATAAGCCTGAGTGAAAACGCATTTTATTTCCTTCGCATACACAAAATTCCATATTACAAAAATATATAGGAAAAAATATCTCTATTCTTAACTTCAGACACTTTTCTTAGTTAAATTTTCTTATAGTGCCTCAACAACTCCAATTCTTTACAATAGCTCATGAACACATCTCCGCATCTTTCGACCCATGAAAAACTTCAATAAGTTACCAGATCTCTCATTTAGTAAGTGTGCTATGATTGTTCAATTTAACGGGCCGTTTTTCCCTGTGTTTTGTGACTCCAGAGATATCTTAGTAACCTCGTTTTCCAGGTTCGTATTATATGTTATGCCTTTTTCGCTCGTTTTCTCCGTTCGAAAAAAAAAACTCGGTCTGTAACTTACAGTACGGACATCGAACTCGGTTAGTAAGTGGTATTTCAGTTTCTCTATTTCACAAAATAAGCGGCCTAGATTTAAGTACCGGTAATTATTCATTTACACACACGTGAATGTTAATGAAACTAACACCGCGTTTTTGATTTTCAGTTTTATATTATAAGTGATATTAATCGGAGACACTTTGTGAGGGTTACAAGTAATGCTTTGTAGGGATCAAGAAAAACCTAACCATATTTGGCAAATCAATCTTGCCTTTCATCACCCTACCAGCTGTTGAAAGTATCCGATAATATTCTTTGACTTCATTATGTCTCGTATGTCTCTGTCTCGTAAATTTTGAAAAAATTCTGAACGTGAAATAAAATTATTGAAAATTGCAACCTCGTCAGGAGAACGGATTTTTTTCAATTCCTCAAATATTTTGAAGCTATTAATATAATAAGGCTCAAATAACCGTGACCTCTATAGTCTCACTGCTTTCCTGATTTTCCGGACTTTTTTCGTCAATTTCCTCAGCTTTCATTGCACGAGCCAGAAGTTGCATCCACCTGATAAGAAATAAAAACTCTCCTTACAGTTTTCCGCTTATTTCTTTGGATTAAGGTGTGGAGAATCTGACAAAATTCAGCCGTAATTGTCAGCAGTCTTCTCCTGGAACAGTTTTCTCTATCTACCCCCTGCCATGGTATGAGAAATCATTCTTCAATGCGCTCTTCAGTGTAGTTATACTAAACCACACCGCTGGAGATCACACCAGTTTCTGTATCAGAGAGTAACAAGTCGCAATGACTACCGCACCCCCACCCACCTCTCGACGGGATTCTAGTCTATCAAAAGTTATCCCCTTTCCATCCCCTTCCGTCCCAACTCCCTCCCCCCCGCCATTTCGCCAGGTCTTCTGACAATGTGCTGGTCTTCATTGGGGTGGACAGAGGAACTTAATACTTAAATTCTCCGGAGTCGATTCACAACGATCTTCTACCTATAATACCCATACATTATCCAGCAAACAGGTAATGAGCATTCTCAAACTTATCAGGTAGAATTATCATCTTGACCCGTCAACAAATTCCCGTAACTAAATTACAAGGAAATGTGTAGCAGCTGGAGGAGAGAATTAACAATCAGATTTTGGGAGCTAGAACCCAGACCTCGCGATTTGAATTCTAGCGCGGAGACTAAAACATAAGTAGAAATATCACATCATAGCGATCTCTGATTCATTGACAAATTCTGACTAGACACGTATACTGATTAGCAAGGAGAGTTTGAAATTTCGTCAGTTGTTATTACCTTTGCATGTTCTCTCCATTTTCGGCCTCGAAAAAGTACACTCGTAGGTTTTTGTGATGTACTTTAAACACATTTTTTCGGCCGTCCACCTCGTCTGCCTAGAATGGAAAATGTAACAAGATACATAAAAATACTTTTGCAATGATGCGTGTAAAATAATTTTAATGCGACATCGTAAAACAGCGCGTGCTTAGAACACAGAGGCATTACTTGTTGCAACAAAACAAACTTTGCCATCTACTGAGAGGCTTTGCAAGAATATCAATTTACCATAAAAGAAGGCATACAAAAGTTAAAATCTTATTAAAAACCGTGCCAAGTTTGGTAGTTCAGAAAGAGAAACACTGTACTGTCTACACGATTTACATACATTTTATGCTTCGCTAAAGACTTGTAGTAAAAATGTCGTAATGTAATAAGTCATCGCAGAGAATCGAAAGCACTTAACTAAGCGATTGTACGTCGTAAAATCAGTAGTCAAGTGATCAGAGTGGCCAATCAGAATAAAGGAAGAAATCACGAGGAGCCAATCAGAACTCAAAGAAACAACAGGCCAAGGGCCTGAAGCAAGGGAAAACGCGGTTGACGCACTTTTAAGAAAGGAGATTTTCATGCAGGGGTTCATTTCACAGGAATTACACGGTGCTGTCAACAGAACTTACCTTAGATGGCTTGTCTGCATTGTGACCAGGGAGGGGGAGGTTAAACTCTGCTTTTGTGTCCTGCATCAAAGAGACACAAATACTTTCAATGAACTCCACCAAAGTGGAGTTCATTGAAAGTATTCGTGAGAATCGCAGGGAATCGAGAATGAAACGAGAATCGAAACGAGAATCGCACAACCAGGGAAACACAAACAGGGAAACGAGAATCGCAGGGACCGCTGGTGGAAGCTTAAACAATCTTGGCGCACGCATGAAAAACAAACTCGAGCGATCGAAGAAATAAGTTTGATTGTTGCACTCGCAACAAGCGCTATCGCGTTTTCTTTTTTTTTTTTTTTTTTTTTTCTCAGCCTACTTAGCGAAATAGTTTCCAGTTTCCAACCTAAAAAAATTCAACGAATTTACAATTTAAAATAGGTTTAACTTGTCTTGGTAAATTTCTCTCTATTTTACGTCTAGCTGTAGTAATGCTACCACTGATTAAGAAACACTTCCTGTCAGTCTTCGATAAAGTTAAAAGTACCTCAAGATGTTGCCTGCCAATACTGGAAAACTGTTGTTACTAGTATTGCCACAATGTAAGTACTAATACTGACTCGGAAGTGATCAATATGGTACTGATACTAATAATGCCTTTACATTCTAGGCCTTGTACCGCAACAACACAAAGTCACTCGGAAGCACAAACCATATCTTCTGCCAGCTTTTATCTCCTTTGGCCTTGAAATTCAAGTATCTACTGTGCCAGATCTTTGATTCCTGGCCGATTTTCAACACACTCTGACCCTTCCCTTCCACTTCCTTGACTGCTTTCTCGCTGGAGCCCTTCACAAGAACACTGTGACAAATTTCGCTAACCTTCTCCAGTTTCCCATTCTCATACTGCAGCGGTGCTTTGAAACCAGAACAATGTCCGCACACCACCCGTCTACAGGCGCGAAAATGATGTCTCCGACGAAACTTCGTAAACAGGACGTCTCAAAGCATGCACTTGCTCACTGCTTCGTCTCGTACCCAGGCTGGCGCTTTCTTTCCCAGGTCTCCCTCTTCCATGACTTCAAGCTTGGTCCCTCTTCGATAACTCTCTCTTTTCGTTGTCAGTTCGTCCACGGTCTCTTTAAGTTTATTCACCCAAGCTTCTTTCTCCTCGGCGGACGCTGCGGTGAAATCCATGACTCTTTGTTTGCTTACTATACGAAAGCAATTCTCTATTTCCAGTTCTTCGTCCACGTCGTGTACTTCCATTCCGTACAAGTCCATTTCTACTTTCACTTTGTAGTTGTTTGTGCCAGGAAACTTTGCACAGCAAAGGAGAATGTTGTTGAACTGCAAAACAAAGAACATGGTCCAAATTTAGCTTCTACTACCCTTTTAGAGTAGAAAGGGGCGAAACGTTTAAAGGCGAACATTACACTTTGCGGCTTTTATTGTAGTTATCTTAGACTAGGTTTACTCTGGAGGAAATTGTTCCGGATTCGTGATGAATCCGAAACGTTTTAGTACCGGATTCATTCTGCCGTTTACACGAAAGTGGACGAATCCGAAATAAAAACTTCCCGGTTTGGTCGTGTCTCCGGAGATTTTGAATCCGGAATTTAAAGTGGGAACTTTGAATCCGATAACTTTTGAATCTGGAAAGTTTTGTCGTGTAACCGCGGATATTATTTCCACCTGCAATCTTTTGAGTTTGCGGTGAAACCAAAATGGATCTGGTGCTAACATTGCTGGCGGTCTCCGTTGCCTAATCTTGTTGCATGTTCAGGCGATAAATTTTATCATGTGTACCGCAGTATTTCTGAAGAAACGCAAATTATTATTGCAAGGAAGTTTAACGTCAGCCACACTTAGTCGCCGACGACGTAGACTGCTTGGCATCTGTCCAACTCAAATTTGCCTCAGTGGCATCTGGATCTACTCTAGCCATTTTTGGGGGAGGCATTTTCACTTTGTCGATCGAACGACGAAACAACACTGGGCTTGGTAACCATTCCATTTCGAATGTTCCCGGAGTTGTCGTTGTGTGTAAACGGTCAGGAATCCGAATATCCTTTCAGTGTAAACGCCTACGAATCCGAATACTCCAAAATTGATGAATCCGGAAACATTTACGAATCCGGAAAACTCTCCTCTAGTGTAAACCTAATCTTAGATAATTTATTCCCATTGTAAAGTAAGTCGTATTTCAGCCGGCCCGCGGGCTGCAATGATTTTACTCCCTTATAAAGCTACTTATCTATCTAAGCTATCTATCTATAAAGGCGTTCCAAATATAACCAGTTTAAGGAGCTAGTCCCGAACTAGAACTCTGAACTGCGTGCTCTCCAGACATATACATATATTTATTTAATAAGTAAGTTTTAAAAAATATGCAACTGTACAGCTGACGTGGACCTACCACTACTAAGTCTAAATAAGGGAAAACAGAAATTTACAATACAATTGTCATAAAGCTACAAATAATATACAATACAAGTTAAAAGAGAAACCAGATAATTTGAAAAATATGTAAATTCAGGGTTCCTTTTATAATTTGTAGGGCATTCCTTTTGGATGGTGATGTCCCTGACATAGGTCTTGATAGAATTTATCTTTCTTTTAAAATAGACAGGGTTTTCAAGCTGTTTAATAGTGTCAGGTAAAGGAGGAGACGGGAAATATAGTTCTAAGTTCTCATTCGAGAGAGCGACAATCAGTGCTCGACACTAACTTTTCAACTCACTAGCCAAGTGGCTAGTGACATCTTACATGTTTTTAGATGTTACGACAATTTCAGTTTGTTTACTAGCCAAACTGGCTGGTGGAAATTGAAAACCACAAGCCAAAACTGAATTTCTACTAGTCTGTGGCTAGTGGGCTACTGTGTCGAGCGCTGGATAATGTCTGACATTAGACAGAGGGCATCGCAGATACAGAGAATTCTCTTCATCAGTTTTATGAGCATGGACACATCTTTTACTTACCAACATGAATATTCGTTCTTGATGACTGTCTGTCGTCCTCGCCGCAACCTTCTTAACGCCTCTCCCCCAATCACAAATTCCTGGAACGACAACAATGATGCAAATTTACGAAAGCCATCGAAAACCGATTGGGATATAGAGATTACTCCATGGAAAATGCGCGCGTACGATTTTTATTCGCGAGTTGGGGAGTATCAGAAAACGAACGAGTGAGCGCTGGGAACGAGTGAGTTTTCTGATACTCCTCAACGAGTGAATAAAATCGTACAAAGCATTTTCCATGGTGTAATTTCTTTATTTTATAGATATTGATATTTTTGAAAAGAAAAATTGCTGGTGAATTTTAACAATTTGGGCGCGCATGTTTAGAAAACCCATTCAATTGCTATTATCAAGTAAAATATAAAGTTCTCTTTGTCTTTTGAAATGTTTAATGAAGATAACAAATCCAAATATGTAGACGTAAATGACAACTTTTAGAGAAAAAAACTTGACTTAGATTTACAAGTCATAAATGTCGTAAATCAGAATGTCACTAAATCATGAAAACAGGCAGCGTCATACGCTTTTACGCTGAATAACACAATGCAAACCTTAACCGATATCAGTCAAAAACAGTCTGCAACTTTCACGAAAATTCAATGCAAACTTACAGTGTACATAACTTAGTCATCATCGGAGTCGCTGGATACTCTGATTCTCTACCACTGATGCTTTTTCGTAATCTTGTCCTGCTTTTGTGCGAACGCTTAAAATGAATTCACTCAAAAGTTCATTCAGCTCGGCGGGAGGAATTTCAGCTATTTCACTTTGTCCTTCTCCTTTTGTTTGAAGGAACTCTGTAAACAAAGCAACATCTCGTTTCGTTTTCTTCGCTGTGTTCTGGTTTTCCTGTTCTTCAATAAAAGTCTCAATGGAACCTTCCAAAGAAGCAAACCTTGAACTAGCCATGTTGGATTCAAGAGTCGGAGTGAAACTCGCGGGGCACGATTGTGCACTAGTGAATTTTCGTCGTTCGCGTTTGTCATTGGGCGAACGACGTTTTTTCACAGCGAAAATTCATCGTTTGCGTTTCCTATTGGCTAATGGATTTAACGTACTAATTTTACGCGGGCTTTTTGTCGTGTGTAAGTCTCAGTATCTATGAAATAAAAACCAGTTTCAAACGATTGAACAAGACACTCACACGACTAGCAGTTATCAGCAGATAATCATCTCCTATTCGTTCCTGGATTTCCAAAAGAGTCTTGAATCGCTCCTAGTTTTAAAGAAAATTACTTTAACTATAAAACTGTTATCATTATGATTAATATCATTAAGGTATAGTGAAAAGACATTACTAGTCTAATTTTTTTAAAATTTGTGCAAAACTCACTCATTTTTCAGCATTTTATACTTTCAATATTTATGAAAAAAAAGATGATGATGATGATTTTAGAAGTATATTGGGTTACTCTGGGTTCTAACCAATCAAAGACAGCCCTGGACCAATCAGTTATTTAAAAATTCCCCACAACTCTGGGATTTTTAGCGGCCCTAAAACATCCAGTGTAAATGACGTCAGAAGCATATTACTGACTTTTTTAAATTGTAATTAATTTGGTTTTGTCAACCAAGTTGAAATTGTAAATTGGTCACCTTAAAAAGAGTTAAAAAGCTGACGTTTCGAGTGCTAGCCCTTCGTCAGGGCGAATGATTCGCTCTGACGAAGGGCTAAGTCACTAAGACCCTATTTACAAGCAAGGAGGGTAACCCTTGTGCTAGGGTTACCCTAGCAGGCGGGTCAAAGATAGCCCGGGTTTACAAGCAAAATCTCACAGATAGGGTTACCCTACCACCTGGGACAACTTACCTATGCTTGGTAACCGCACGCATTGTTATCAATGTTCAAAGGGTCTGGAAACAAGTAAAAAGTTGTCCCGGGTAGGCGAGTTATCCCCAGCAGAGCGTTTACAAGGCAGCTAGGGTTACCCTACCGCTAGGGTAACCCTAGTGCTCAGCTTGGGTTACCCTAGTGCTAGGGTAACCCTAGCTGCCATGTAAACACGTCGATGAAAAAAAGAAGAAATGTGGGAGCGTTAGGGTAACCCTCCTGCCAGGGTAACCCTAGCACTAGGGTTACCCTACCTGCTTGTAAACAGGGCCTAAGTTACAATTTAATTCGGTAAAAGAAAGGCAAGGAAAGATTGCCACCTAATCGACACGAGGAAGAAAAGGTTGGCACAAAAAAATTACAAGCAACAGTTCTGTGCCTCAGAAAAAATTCCAGATTTAACTTTAAGACTTACCGTTTTCTTCATGCTGTCACTGGCATGCTGTGCTGAAGCAGAGATGATTTTTAAAGCATCTAAAATAAAAACAAAACAAAAAAAAATTGATTTTGACAGCACCTCAAAAAAAGAGGGGAGACAGAAAGAGATAAAATTTGGTTGGTTGAACCGTATGGGAAAGATGTAAGGAATTAAGGAAAAAAGAGGGATATTTCTGTAATGAATCCCACCACATCAAGATACAGGCTAATACGTCAGTCACCGATACTTCTCTGAAACTTGTCACATAATGCATGTTAGCACAGGCAGCCCAACCTCGATATACGATTACACACGTTTTCACTTTGCAACAGTAGAAATATCAGGGCTAAAGGAACCGAGGTCCGCTATTGTTTTTAACCTAAATCTTGGATAATTTTTGTTTTTTAATTACCATCATATTCCCGATAAAATCCTTATATATGTTATTGCTGTGTAACAACAATAGAGTACAGACAGATTTACTGAGCTTTGGCTTGGGCCACCTGTGAAACCTCCTCCTTCTGATCCCCGTAGGGAGGGGGAGGGTGGGCTGGGGGTACCCCGGTATAAAGGCTAAAGCAAAGGGGGAATTAGCCTTACATCTTTCCGTCATGAGAGGATGTGGGTGTTACGAAACAAGAAAAAAAGGGTCAGCATACCTGAAGTGTTCTTCAAGTCAGGAGAGTCCTGTGGTAGCTTTGCGACATAGTCTGAATAAAGCAATGAGTAAAAATATCAACAAAGTACAGGGACAGACAATTCTCTTTTCCCGTCAGACTCAACATACAGAACTGAAAAACGTTTTTTTTTTTCGCGGGCGCACACATGAAACCATGGCACTACTAAAATACCATGAATTTTTTTTACACAGGTTGAGACGTAAGCAAAGAGGTAAAGATTGAAACTTTCGCCACAGATTGTCCATCACCAGGGGTACAAAATATCTTTTGCACTTGACCAGGTTTCATTCTTGCACTCTTGCCGAAATTTAGCCGCTTATATACAGTGGTATTCAGTCAATCGCGAAAATGCATTCACGCACGTTAGCGAACAGTTATGTCGATATGTCTACGAGAGGTTTCAGGCGGAAAGACTTATTCCCACTCGCGGCTTTACCTCTCAGTGTTTCAAACCGCGCACAAAACCGCCAATAACGCAGGGAAAGCGCATTTCAAACAACAGAGATGAAAACGGCCCATCACATCGAAAGGAATTTTCAAAGCCGCAAAAAATTGCAACCTACATAAAGCGGGGGATAAACGGGTAACCGAGCCTCGGTTGGTTTCGGTGTTGCATCTGATTGGTCGAGAGGGTAGTGTGGCTTCTGGATAATTCATCAAAAACGTGAGGAGACGTTTTACTTCCAGTAAGAAGATACAAAATTAACTTCTGATAATCTCATGGCACCTAAAAACGACATTAATTGCTCCACTTGACTTGGTTGTTGTGGATAACTTTTGCGAGACATAATAGCAAAGCATGTTATTTTTGCAAACGTGTTATAAAACGAAAACCGACGAGAGCTCGATGTGAAAAACAAGAAAACTTCCTAAAGCGTGGGAAAACGCCAGCGATCAGGTCGTGATTGGTTTTAGTTTTGAACCTGATTGGCTGAGAAAGCGGCGGAGGTTTTCTGGACCAATCACAAAGCAAAATAAAGCAAAACCAAAGCAGTCTCGGGTCACTTTGGACGCTCAATTGAAAATTTCTCTAATTGTGTGACGTACTTGGATTTCCTCAATAAGAGTCGCCATAGTTGGTGACTTCTTTATCCAGGATGCTAAAGTTACTGTTGCTTTGTCGAAGTTTCCAACATACAGTGTATAGTTACATCTAAAGAAGCACAAAATGACAAAAACAACATTATAATTGGAATTAATAAGGCTTGGGAAAATGGAATCAAATGATAGTTTAAATTGACGGTTGTAAAAGACAATGATCTATACGAATTGAAATTATCCATTTTTTTTAACCTGTAAAAGAATTCACTACAATTCGAGGCAACAACAGGATTCAAAGCCATGATCTACACCCAAACATCAGTATGGATATTCTCCATACTGTTCTCTATACATTTCCTTAGATGCTGACAAGGAGAATTTGTCAAACAATCAAGAGCTTCTTCAGGGCTCGACACTAACTTTTCAATTTACTAGCCAAGTGACTAGCGACAGCTCAGATGTTACTATAATATCGGTTTGTTTACTTGCCAAACTGGCTTGTTGGAAATCGAAAACTACACGCCAAAACTGAATTTCTATTAGTCTGTGGCTAGTGGGCTAATGTTAGTGTCAAGCCCTGGGTTCACTTCTGGATTGTGAATCCCTCAGATAAATAACATGACGTAAGAATGTGCAAAAACGAAATTAACAATGTGTATGCGAAATAATTTGAAAAACACTTGCCTTTTTAGAAATGGAGCCAATCCTTTTAGAATATTCCCAATTTGGTTATTGGTGCCCCTGATAAAAGTAAATAAATAATTATTCTAAGTCAATAAATGAATGAAAACCTACAAGCCAGAGAATCAAGCAAATTCATCAAATACATGTTAAGAACTGATTGACTGACTGACTGACTGACTAATTGATTGATTAAATAATTGATTAACTGACTGACCGATTGAATGACTGAGTGACTGACTGACTGACTGACTGAGGGACTTACTGACTCAGACTGACAGACTGACTGACTGACTGACTGACGAAGTCACTGACTGACCAAATGATTAATGGATTAATTGACTGACTGACTGTCTAAATGACCATTGAATGTCTAGCTGAATGATGAACCGACTGATGAATAAAGCGGGTAAGTTTCTAGCCTAAGAGAAACTGGAGGCGTGATGGCCTCATGGTTGACTCCAGATCAAGTGGTCTGGGTTCGAACCCTTGAAGGGAACTTTTATGTTGTGTTCTTGGAGACTAAATGAGAACTGGCGAATTAAACACTGGGGTTAGGGTTCGACTAGCATTCCATCCAGGGAGGAGTAGAAATACTCCTAGTCGCTTTATGCTACAGAAACTGGATTTAAGTGCTGGCTGGATGGGCCACTTGGCTCATAAACAGGCTTTTATCTTTCTACCTTTCTAGAGAAACTGTGGTGCTGGGTCCATGGGGAGGTATAACAAGACAATTTGGTTTTATCAGCTCAGTTGATAATGTAGATTGGCCACCATAAAGAGATTCTGAAGCTAACATTTTGAGTATCAGCTTGTCCAAAGGAAGAGCTGAAGAGACACTTGAAATATTCTTCTCAGAGCCCTTCTCTATGACCAAGGGTTAACACTCAACATGTCAGAAACCCTTTACCGTGGTCAATCTACCAAGGCTGACCAACTCATTGCAGCCTTGAAGTTGGGAGCACTCTTTCTATTGATGAGAAAGAAGCACTATATAATTCAATTCCAAAAATGAAACTGGATGAAGGCTTACTGTCTTTGGCTTCATTAAATATTCATTAGATATGTATTAATTTCTTAACTTTGATTGAATATATCTAGTAACCAAAACGTAAACATAATTATACCATTCTTTCATCCTCACCTCCAACTTAGGCAACAAGAAATCTCTGTGTAGTTGGTGAATAGCTTGAATGTTGGAGAAAATGTCATTAAGAACTTCCCGACAGAAGTAAAAGCCTTGTTGCACAGCACTGGTTATTAATTTGCTGGTAAAAGACCTATACATGACATGAAACAAATAAATAAATGTCAAATATAGACCACTTTCATAAATGGCTGCCAGATTAATATTCATTTGTTTAAATTTAAATTAGCCCTTCTGGCCTCGTTTTCCAGTACAAAATTCAAAAGAATACATTATCTCAAGCGAGGCCAGAAGGGCTAATTTAAATTTAGGCAAAAGAATATTAATCCGGCAGCCATTTATGAAAGTGGTGTATACAGAACCCTTTTTAAATAACCAAAACCCGGGTGAGCACCAGGGGTAATGAATATGTTTTTAGTAGTTATCATGGTACTCAATCATCAAATTGTAGACAAATAGAATCGTATTGAGTTTTCTTTCAAAGCAATCAAATCTGAAATCCAATTTCACACTAACCCTGGCCTGGGATTTTAAAGGAAGCCAATAAGATCAAAGTCTTCCCCACAGCCATTGTTTGATATTTTCACAGAAAACTTTTTCTCCCTCTCTGTAGGAAAGGAGTTCATTGAATGACAAATTTACAATTGCTCCAATCAAAGTTACGTACTTTGAAAATTGTTTCCAGTAAACAAAAGAAATGAACATTACAATTGTACCCTGTTAACAATAGTTGATAAAATACTGCTAACTAATATTTATTAAAATGTTAAAAGTAATGATTAAAGCCAGATCCACAATTGCAGAATAAATTTTCATCAAAAAGTGTTCCATACATAACCACCAAAATGACTGCACTGACACAACATTGACTGTTTATTGTATTTGAAAGATGTAACAAATATATAAGATAAGATTTTAGTGAGAAACCTTGTATCTGGTCAGCCCCCTTTCAAAATTTTCTAGCTAAATTTGATTACAATAAATGCAATAGGAGTGTTTCTCTTCCCTGCCTTTGTTTTTCCTTCATTAGGGAAATTGTGTAGTCCCTGTCTAACAAGTATTGACTTCATTTTTTACGCCTTACCTGATCAAGAAGGTGCAGTCTTCTGACATAACTGTAAATAAAATAAATCAATTAAAAACAATTAGTTTTCAAAAAAAACAACAAAACAAAACAAACAAAAAAAAAATAAAGCAAATCATTTCAGTAAAATTATCTCAAGATCTGAGATGATCATTTGTGCTGGTAGGGCTCTGAGCTCAACTTTTTTCTGTTTTCAATTGGTGACCCAAATCAATAAAAGGTAACTGGAAAGTCATGCAAAAGAGACTCTTAAATTCCATAAATCAAAGAAAGCTGGAAATCAGTTTTGGAGGTTCATACCATTTCTTAAGGCCTGGTTCAAAGGACAAGTAGATTTTTCTAATTAAAAAGTAAAATTGGCCTTGACATTGACCTTGACATGGATATCGACCAAACGTTCTGACCAATCAGAATGTCTGGTTTGTTTCTTTCTTTGCACTGAATTAACCCAATTCTGCACTGATATAACTCTCTTCTGCACTGAATTAACTGAAAACTGGATTCATCTTACCCAATCAGAACTGAGAAATTTTTTCATGTATATTATTAAGATTTAAACAACAAGAGCATGTCTCCGAATTTTTTATTTCTAAATACTTTTTTTTTCCAGAGCGATCTTTGTATGATCAATCCACATTTTTTTTAATCCTATTTCAAAATGTTCTGTACCTTTTCACTGAAATTGAATATGGCAAATCACAGACGCTTTGGTCCCGGGGACGGAGGAACACATTAAATGAGCGAAAAACAAAATTTGCTGGCAAGAGTAGTACATTAATAACCCCATACATTAATTATGCATTCAGTCTTTGTTCAATGATCTGTCCTTTGATAGCTTGCCACATGGTTTAATTTTAGCCAAACTTGCTGCCTATGGTATATCATCCAAAAGTTGTGCATTTATAGGTAATTACTTAACTGATCACTTACAGAGAGAAAAATTAGGCGATCAATTTTCAGATTGGAGTCCTCTTCTTAGAGGAATTCCTCAAGGGTCTGTATTAGGTCCCCTTCTTTTTAATATTTACCTGGATGATTTACTATTATCTAGTCTTCAGTCCAAAATAAGTTCATTTGCTGATGATAATCAGATCTTTGATATTAATAACGATGTTTCCCTACTACATGGACAACTACAAACTGATCTTGTCACTGCTCATTCTTGGTTTTGCTCTAATGGCCTTGTGATGAATCCTAATAAATGTGCTACCATGTGGCTGGGTAAGAGCAATGACACAACTATACCCTGTTTTTCCATTGGGAGACAGGAGATCAGTTTTGTGGGGGGTGTTAAGCTACTGGGTGTAACCTTGATCATGACTTAAAAGTTTAATGAACATATAGGTAACATAGCAGAGAAAGTTAGCAAGCAAATTCAAGTTTTACAAAGACATAAGAAATAAATTAACATCCATGCCAAGGTTAAATTATATAATGCTTATCTTTTGCCTCATTTAAATTATTGCTCTATTGTATGGCATCATTGCAGAAAAGGTAATTCCGACAAATTGGAACAACTTAATGAACGTGCGTTGCGCTTTATTTACAATGATGATAAAAGCTCGTATGAGGAATTATTACTGCATATTAAGCATCCCACTTTATTTAATAGAAGAATTCATAATATTTTAACATTGGTATTTAAAGCTTTGCATGGGTTGGTTCCAGAATATATTTCTAGGTTATTTACTTTATGCAACTGCAAGATTAACCTGAGAGGGGATAATATTCTTATGGTACCCAGGGTTAATACCACTAGCTATGGCCTCCACTCATTGGCCTATCAGGGTAGTAAGCTATGGAACTCTCTTCCCAATAACATAAGACTGCTACACGAATTAAGTCAATTTAAATCCAAAATTTCTAAATTGAAATTCGACTTGTAGAATAAACTTTACTTAGTTTTCATCTTGTTTAGAAATTATATTTTAATATCCTTTGCTTTAGAATTCTATTTTGTATTTTATATATAGATAGTATTTATAAAGGTAATTGCACTGAGTGGAGTGCAATTTGGGCTGAAATCATACGCGTGATTTCAAAATTGAACAAGCGTGCAGCGCAAGTTCAATTTGAAATCACAAGTATGATTTCAGACCAAAATTGCACCACACGAGGTTCAATTACCACTTTATTACATCCATTTTGAAATCGCCCCAAATACAGGACTTGGTCAATTCAAGTAATTTAGTGATGCAGTACTAAGCCGGTTTTTAAATAAAAAGCGGAACCTGAAATGCTTTTACACCTTATTTTGTGTGCAAAACAGAAAGACTGACATCATGTGTCAAAAACTCAGTCAAGCGTAAAATGATGCGATTTAGAGCAAAAAATGGTGCGATTTGGGAATAAATCGCACCAATTAGTGCCAATCAGATTACAGGGACCACCAGTGATTTCAAAATGGATTGTAATAAAGATAGTAATTAGATTAATTTTAAATTTTGGTCATTTGACTCGGAGATATTAGCATGTATTTGCTATCTTAAATTCAAGTATAAATAAAGTTATTGTCATTGTCATTGTTATTGTCATGAAAACAATAGCGATAACAATAGAACTCCGCAGAGACTAGTTGTCTTTGTACTCAAAATTTGGATTTTTTCTAAGTTTTTTTTGAAACAAGGTAAATTCGACACGTTTGTAATCACATTTAGAATTGTGACTGGCTTGTGTCATTCCTCACCTTTGCTGTGTACACAATTCAAGGGGGTTTTGAGTCTTTGTTTCCTCGACAACTTTTTGCCCCAAATCGTGCATTTGTAATACGTTCGATTCATGTCGATTATTTCTGCATAAAGTGAGTTCACATCATTATTCATATCAACGTCAGAACGTGGATCCAAGGGTATCCATCGTCCAAAAGGCAGAGCAACGTTGAGATAAGTCAGGATGTTCTACAATCCTGTAAGCTTGTACGCTTCTCTTGAGACTGCAGTCGGGCAAGCCAGCGGACTCTCTTAACTAACCAATGACCATTCCCAAAATACACACGTGATCATGCCCGAGCAGAAACAAAGAAACTTTCAATTAGCGCTCATCTTTGAATGTACTTTTCATCTGTCAACTGCGATTACGTTGTTATTTCTCTTCTTGACTGATTAGCTTAAAACAACATCCCTAAAAAAGATGGGTTTTTACCGTCGTTCGATGGGAAGACGAGAACGGCGTGAGTGTTTTAGATGAAAAGCAAGTTGTTGGCGCCGTGAAGTTAAAAGAAGGGACAACTGTTCACATATCGACTACATAAAAGTACAAACAAGTGACAAGGGTCGAGGGGCCATTTATAAAGCTACGATTTTGAAAGCTGGTGGTGAGTATAAATTGCGATATTCAGTACATGATCAAAACTGAGAATCGAATCGGTGAGTTGCATGCGACAGTTTCTTAATCTTACGCTTAAAAATGAATCAAATCTATCAGTAAGTTAAAGGTTTCAGGATAATTTATTTTAGTCACGTTGGACAAGCTGCGACCCCAGCAAAAAAAGACGCAGCTGCTAAGCCTGCAGTTTAGGATAACTATATTACAACTTGTTGTTACAGTTACAACACGATTCTGATGAAAAAATCAATTATTTAACTGTTATTAAGCCCTAGCTTCACTCCCAAGAGTGTTAATTGGGTCAAAATTGAGTAGAAATCTTTGAATTTCAGTTTGCAGTTCTAATCGCAACAAAAACAAACAGTATACATGAAAATGCTGCTTGGCAGCTTACATTTGAATGCTAACGCATAAGTGTTTTATCCAAAGAAATTACAACCACAAAAAATTAAGTCAAAGCCTGACTCTCACAGGAAAGGGTAAATACCATTTGTATCATTTTGTGACTGATAGTATTTATTGCAATAAACATAATTCAAGTTAATTTATTTCATGGAAAGGAATCAACCGATTTTATTCACAATTTTTGTCAAACCAAATTGAATGATTGATTAGGACTATTTTAAATAAATACCTGTAATCGAGGATAGTTTTTATGAAGTTTTCTAGAAAAGAAAAATAAATCAAATTTCACTGTAATATTACTACACGTTGATGTTAATAGACCATAGAATATAAAATATTTTACATCTAAACCTGAGTTAAACATGTAAATAAATTTCATTTGACTAATTGAATTTTTAGTTGGAAGTTAATGCATGTATTCATTTTATATTTAGTTATCTCAAAGTTTTCCTTAAATTCCCAGTAATTCTTGAACATTCTTAGAAATTCCTGCAAATTCCTAGGAATTTCTGGCAAGTTTTTAGATTTATAGTCTTTCAGGGAAGTGATTGGTGCTGTGAGTTGGAATTTCTACGAATTGCTTAGAAATCCAAGTCCTGTTGGCTATGAACTTGGAATATCTGGGTATTTCTAGATTTTTAGAACCAGAGTGGTTGCAATTGGGAATTTCCATTCAGAATTTACCATGAAAATTCACACCTCTTATTTCTAGCAATTCCTAGAAAAAATACTCAGGAATCTGTGGATAATCCTAGGAATTCCAAAATCCATTTTGTAAGGGGGGTTCAAAAGGGGGTTAACCTTGATCTAACGTAGGTTAACCTTGGTTTTAAATTTCTCGAAACTGACAGAAAAAAATGCAAATGAAAAATTCCTTTGCAAAGCTACTAAAAGTAAATTAAAATTTTTATACTAACTCCAGTGTAGGTTAATTGTGTTTTGAACAACCTGGCCCAGCTAGTATTTTAAATGCCAATGCAGACCCTTTTCCCCATTCCCCTAGTGGAGGACATTATTTTCTTTACAGTTGGGGACAGGGGTTTTGTTTCTCATCAACTGAAGCAATAGGCTAACTGACTATCCTATTTTTTTTCTTTTTTTGTAACTTTTAAAATTTATCACTTCAATCTCTGTAACAGCCTATTTCTGCCAACAACCCAATTGAACAAGAATCTACAGTCAGTGATATCAGCAAACAAAATGCAAACAAAAAAGAATCCTCTGATGTGACTGTCAGTCTCAGGGAGGCCAATCTTCAACAGAACAACACGATGAAGCACTAGTCCCACCTGCTTCTTTCAATATTGAATCTTCCTTGAACAAGAAGGACTTGATGGATCGTATCAAAGACACCATTTATGGAAATTGTTCTAAGGATGCGATAGGATTTTTAAGGGGTGAACTGCCACATAGCAAATAATGTACATCATATCATAATTATGCCTGCCAAATTTCCAGAGTCAAATGCATGCAATTTTTCTAATCTTCAATAATAATAATATTATGATAATAATAAATGTCTTCATTGCCCATTAGATAAAAATACGTATCTAATGTTACAGGATGAAAGGATTAAAAGTTCAGCTAAATTATAATAAAAAGATTAAAAATGTGAGAAACTAGTTACATATATCTGGCATAAAATATCATAAAAGGTTGTATTTCAAAATTAATCTATTTACAGATGTGTTCTTATAACATTCTGTGTTTATCTTGGGCATTTGGAAGTTTTCACGTCTAAGGTTGTTGGTTAAATTGTTTTTTTCGTACGGTAAGCTTACCTCAGAGGGTGGTTATCAGGCTGTTTAACTTTTTAAAAAATCACTTTTAATTGTGTTTTCTTGGAGTAATGATCTAGTCAATCTCATTACCCAAATTTCTGAAAATCTTACAAGTTCTGAACACTATCAAAGCTTTTGCGAGGAATCAGTCAAATCAAAGTTTAATGCCTTTACGTGGGGCATGGTTACCCATATTGCCCAAGCCAGAGGCTCATGTATGAAATGCAAGACAACAACCCACCCATCCCACCCCAGGGGAGGACATCCATCACACAGTAATCTCTTGCGTGGGGAATTAATGTCTCCTACCCCTAACCCTGCAGGAGACGGGACCTCCATTTATTCGTCCCTATCTGAGAAGCGTAGAATATCTAACCATTTCAAGAAGTTATAAAAAGGCAGCATATTCTTCTCAATTATTTTAAGACCTTGAGTGTTGGTCCGGGCAGGGGAAGCTGTAATTCTTGATGTCATCTTGAAACCCAAGGTTAACCTTGTAAGGTCCCTTTTGCTTGCATTAGTCATGCCTCATATATTAAACATCAGTATGCATATTCTCCATACTGTTCTCTAAACATTCCCATGATACTCATAATGAGATTTTGTTCATCAAAATGTTAGGTTGTCCTTTCAGCCTTTAAGGCTGGTTTTCATAAGCGACGGAGTCAGAGTCGTAGTCGGAGTCGTAAGAGCGCTTATGACCTGGTGAAAATCGAAAAACGGAGTCGTAAGCGGAGTCATAAGCTCGACGGAATCGGAGTCGGAAGAATCAGAACGTTTCCATTTTCTTCCAATACTGCTTATGACTCCATCGCTTACGATCTAGTGAAAACTGCATTGTCAGAGTCATAAGCAGAAGCGGAAGAATAAACCAATCACAATGCTTTATTCCAGGCCCGCTAAAGTACAAATTTTGGGCGCCAAAGACAACATGGCGGACGACGAGCAACTTTGGCTCTTATTAATCATTATTTTGCGCAGGCAGAGACAATACAGGAATAATATCGTTCGAAAAAGAAAGAAATTTTGGGTTCGTGATATCTATCAACGTCGAGCAGCTTAGGAAGAGTATGCTAACCTCGTCAGCGAACTACAACTTGGTGATTGTGAGTTGTACTTTCGGTAGGTTTCGAGTATTTTAACTTTTAATTTCGTAATTTTACAGTAAGCTTACACGTTTAAATTTGTTATTATTAGTCATTTACAAGCTCTTTACGACTGTGATAGATTAATTGAATTCGCGCGAGCTGGACACAGGCTGAATTAACAATCGATTACATGTTTAAGAGTACGTGCGTTGTACTTTTAAGAACTGTAGAGGAAGCACATAAAAGTAGTGTAAGCTTCAAACTCTTTTATGTTTCATCAACGGCTCTCAGGTCCTCTGAATTAACAATCGATAACATGTTTAAGAGATTGTACGTTGTACTTCTAAGAAGTAAAAAGGATGCTAATAAAAGTGGTGTTGCTTTTAAAAGCATAACCAAACTTAAAACTCTTTTATGTTTCATCAACGGTTACTTATGGATTCTAAGCGATGACTCATAGTCTTAAGCCCTCCCCGCCGTTTTCTCGTAAGAAATAACAACAATGCGCTAAACGACAATTTAACGTTTTCAATAAGAGGCCGGTTAATGTTTCTGCAGAGGGCATACATCTTCATTTCCTTTTGAAAAGTTTCTTAAAGCCCTGGAACTCTGTCATGTCTGTTATTAGATTGACATGATCCAGCTATGTTTACTCAAAAGCCTGTCAAAGAGGTTCTCAATAGCATTGTGCGAAATCTGCGATCACGTGACAAAAACGTTTAAAAATAATTGACCCGGCAATCTAGTTTTACTCAGTTAAAATTGAGTCAATTTCGATCCTCAAGGTTCCGCCATTTAATTTCGATTAGATGTGGGTCCTCAAAATGAAAACCGTAGCAGTCCTGACGCTGTGTTTTTCGTTGTCTTTGGTAAGTTGTTCATATAAAGCTTGAAAGAGATCACTTTTCGTTTCGGAACCAGAAACGCTCTAAACCAAGTTGTTAATCCTTTAACTTCCTTGAGTGAATAGGACAGAAGTTATCCTTAAAATAAAGGAAAACATCAATTGGGAGATTATTAGTTGATACAATACCAGATTCCCCAAACTAACATCATAAGAATTGTATGGCAGAAGGTAAGGTGAATTGGTAAACATGATCTTAGGGCTAAAAGAGTTTAAAGATACTAGGTTAGAGCGGTAGTTATCGATAAGGCTAAGTGGTGCAGTGTAACTAAAATGTCCTGGTGTAATTCAATTTGATTGCCTCCAATTTCTTTGCATAAAAAAACACGGGGGTATCGATACTAACTGGACGAAAAGGAGGAGAACATATTTTGTGAAAAGGAAAGATGTAGATGATTTAACCGTGAGTGACAGTTTGCGTAGAAATTTTATTCACACACTGATACTAAAACGAAAATTTAAGCGATCTGTTTTGATTTTCAATTGCTAAAGGGATGATTAAGGTTGGAGTAAACCGACGGATTCAACAGAGTTAGCAATCTCAGCTTAAATAACGATACTCTTGATTTAGATAAGATTAAGATGTAGGTGTAAAACTCTTCTTAGTTGGAAATCAAACTTATTATCTTTGTTAGGCTTACTCCAGTTTGCCGAAGTATTCAGCGTGCGACACTTTGGTAAGTCTAGAACTTTGACATTTGCGAGAATATCGCCGTTTTTCTTAAGCTCCTAACCTAAAGCTGTTTTCTTTTCATTCCCAGGAAAATCCCAATTGTAACTGTGCACCGGGCTTAGCCTGCAAGGTAACACGGGAAATTGACATAGGAGAACAAACAGCTGAAGTGAAGCAATGCATGCCGATCAATGAGCCCATCGTCGTCGAGAAACTAACTTGTTGATGTCAGTGAAACTTTTGGACCCTGGCAGTGCAGTACTGGACCCGGCATCAAGATTTTATCCTGGCAAGGTGAGGAAACTGATAATGAAAAAATGAAATGAAAAAACAGAGAAAATAATTGTGTATTTTGTCCTTGCAAGGTTTTCCTTCTTATTTCTATTGGATCAGAAACTGTCAGAACTTAGGCAAAAATTTGAATTATTTTTTCCTCGCTGCGTTTAGAAAAACTTGTAGTCGAGAGAGATCGTGTTACAACGGTTCTAGCAAAACTCTGTTTTACCTTATAATAAGAATTGTTTTTCTGGTCTTTTGGAAACATCAGAAATTATGCTGTTTCTTTGAACGAGGAAAAATCCTTATCATAAAATCTTGCCTTTGTTCAACTTTGATTTAAGAGATGCACTACGGTAGCCGACTGTTTTTGGCCAAACACCTGTTGTCTGTTTAACAAGCGATGTAGCCTGAAGTTGCTGAAATACTTCACTTGTTACCTCAGGGTAAGTGCAATAACTGTGAATAGTTCAATTGTTATTAAGTGTTGAAAGAATCGTGGATCACTCTGGTTTTGTTCTACATCACTCTGTGATTGGTTAAGAAAGCTTGCGTCTTTTTCCCAACCAACCAGATTCAAAATGAAAACCAATCGCGACTGGTCCCCCATTTAGAGTTGTTCAGGGGGTTTCGGTGTTCGCTTTGAGTTCCTATTGGCTCCTTGTAATATTTCTTTAGTTCTGATTGGCTGTTTTGACTACATAAACTTTTGATCTTTACAACATGTAATCGAGAAGCGCTCTTGGATGGTAGGCGGGTGTCCTTTGATGCTGATGCCTATTCCCCAGTCTTTCATAAGTTTGTCTCGGTCGAATCACGCGATCTGAGAACAAACTGAGGTCTGAGAACAGACTGGTTTGGGGGTGTAAAAACTGGAAGGGAACAATGAGGGTCCAAAATAAGAAAGTGAAATTTAGAGTGCCCAAGGCCCACCCCCTGAGGAGTGTTTGTCTACTCCTTAAAGATTGTTCCTTTTGAGATAGAATAAATATATGAAAATCATATATTTTGAACTGCGGTATTTGATACGTATGATGGACGATCCTCGCAGTAGATAGCGCTATTTGAGCAATAGCGAAATTCAGACCTGAAAAAAATCAGGCTCGTACAGGCCTGATTTTTTTCAGGTCTGAATTTCGCTATTGCTCAAATAGCGCTATCTACTGCGAGGATCGTCCATCATACGTATTGTTCCTTTTCCTACAGCTAAAAATTGTTCCAACTTCTATAGCTAAGTCGAGCCACCAAAACGAGTCAATGTTGTTTGGGACGCTCTGAAAGGGTAAATACATAGGTAGGCTTTGGGAAATGGAAAATATAGAGCTATAAAAATGGTGTTTCAAAAGTTAGAATAGACCACCGAAATCTCACTGGAAAGTAAACAGGCATTCACACTCACAGGACTCTTCGTTTATTCCGCTACTGTAATGAACCCGATCTACTTTCCTAACCAGGCATTATTTTTTTATTCAACTTTTAGAGCGTGCATAAGTGCGGCTGTCAGGAACATTTGGTTTGTAAAACCACGACTCACGTGACACTTCCGATCGAGAAGATTCCCTTTCCCATAAGGCAGTGCGTGCCGAAAGACGAAGCATAATCTTCTTCGTAAGATTCCTAGTCATCATTGTAACATGAAATAAAATCTGACGGTTTGATTTGGTCTTGTGAGTAAGAATCAATGTTTTGTATAGTTCTTTGCAGTCTATTTCACGTCACCAGCACGCTAACTGCACTTTCCTTGCGCTTTTCTCGCATTCAAGCAGCAGATTGCCCCAGGCTAATAGTGGTTTTCCCTTACGGTTACAGAACTTTTACTGCTCTTTTCCCGTAAGTTATCCGCATTTTATCCGGAGTCTTATCCAGCAGTTTTTCCCCGCAATTTACTTGCGCTTGCCTCGCAGTTTCCCCGCCCATCCCACGTACTTTCTTACACCTGGCAATAAAGAGAAAAATATAACCCTCTTGTGCAGGCCATCATGTTCATAATCACAATACCCGCGGTGAGTGTTCGAAATTAAAGCTACAATTTAGAGAATGGCATTATTGTGACTCGATGATGGTTTCCAAGGGAAAAAAAAATGAAAATTGGGGAGTGAAACTCCGGAAATTCGTCGTGGGAATGATAATTGATTTTGAATTTTTCAAAATAGAGATAAATATTAGATTTATCGTCCCTCCAACCGGTACTACAGACATATAAGCCTGAGTGACAATGCATTTTATTTCCTTCGCATAAACAAAATTCCATATTACAAAAATATATAGGAAAAATATCTCTATTCTTAACTTGAGACACTTTTCTTAGTTAAATTTTCTTATAGAGCCTCAACAACTCCAATTCTTTACAATAGCTCATGAACACATCTCCGCATCTTTCGACGCATGAAAAACTTCAATTAGTTACCGGATCTCCCATTTAGTAAGTGCGCTATGATTGTTCAATTTAACGGGCCGTTTTTCCCTGTGTTTTGTGAATACAGATATATCTTAGTAACCTCGTTTTCTTGGTGCCTTTTTCGCTCGTTTTCTCCGCTCGAAAAAAAACTCGGTCTATGACTTACAGTACGGACATTGAACTCGGTTAGTAAGTGGTATTTCAGTTTCTCTATTTCACAAACTAAGCGGCCTAGATTTATGTACCGGTATTTATTCATTTACACACACGTGAATGTTGATTTTCAGTTTTATATTATAAGTGATATTATTCGGAGACACTTTGTGAGGGTTACATGTAAACAAAATACTTTGTAGGGATCAAGAAAAACCTAACCATATTTGGCAAATCAGTCTTGCCTTTCATTACCCTACCAGCACTTGAAAGTATCCCATAATATTCTTTGACTTCATTATGTCTCGTATGTCTCTGACTCGTAATTTTGAAGAAAATTCTGAACTTGAAATAAAATAAATTTATTGAAAATTGCAACCTCGTCAGGAAAACGGATTTTTTTTTTAATTCCTCAAATATTTTGAAGCTATTAAAATGACAAGGCTTAAATAACCGTGACCTCTACAGTTTCACTGCTTTCCTGATTTTCCGGACTTTTTTCGTCAATTTCCTCAGCTTTCATTGCACGAGCCAGAAGTTCCATCCACCTGATAAGAAATAAAAACTTAACTTACAGTTTTCCGCTTATTTCTTTGGATTAAGGTGTGGAGAATCTGACAAAATTCAGCCCTGATTGTCAGCAGTCTTCTCCTGGAACAGTTTTCTCTATCTACCCCCTGCCATGGTATGAGAAATCATTCTTTAATGCGCTCTTCAGTGTAGTTATACTAAACCACACCGCTGGAGATCACACCAGTTTCTGTATCAGAGAGTAACAAGTCGCAATGGCAACCCCACCTCCACCCACCCCACGACGGGATTTTAGTCTATCAAAAGTCATCCCCTTTTCATCCCCTTCCGTCCCTACCCCTTCCCCGCCCCCCTCATTTCGCCAGGTTTTCTGACAACGTGCTGGTCTTCATTGGGGTGGACAGAGGAACTTAATACTTAAGTTCCCCGGAGGCGATTCACAACTATCTTCTCCCTAAAATATCCAACACTATCCAGCTAACAGGTAGTGAGAATTCTCAAACTTATCAGGTAGAAGTAATCATCTTGACTTGTCACCGAATTCCCGTAACTAAATTACAAGGAAATGTGTAGCAGCTGGAGGGGACAATTAACAATCACATCTTGGGAGTTAAAACCCAGACATCGCGATTTGAATTCTAGTGCGGAGACTAAAACATATATAAACACATCACATCAAAACGATCTCGGATTTACTGATAAATTCTCAACAGAAACGTATACTGATTAATAAGGAGAGTTTGAAATTTGGTCGGTTGTTATTACCTTTGCATGCTCTCCTCATTTTCGGCCTCAAAAAATACACCCGAAGGTTTTTGTGATGTACTTTAAACACATTCTTGCGGCGGTCCACCTCGTCTGCCTAGAAAGGAAAATGTAAAAAGATACATAAAAATCCTTTTGTAATGATGCGTATAAAATAATTTTACAAAAGAACACTATAATGCGACAATCTTCCATCGTAAAACAGCGCATGCTTAGAAAACAGAGGCATTAGTTGTTGCAACGAAACAAACTTTGCCATCCACTGAGAGTTTTTGCAAGAATATCACTTTATCAGAAAAGTAGGCATACAAAAATTAAAATCTTATTAAAAACCGTGCCAAGTTTGTGGCTCGAAAAGAGAAACACTACACTGTTTACACGATTTACATACATTTTATGCTTCGCTAAAAACTTGTAGTAAAAATGTCGTAATGTAATAAGTCATCGCAGAGAATCGAAAACACTTTGCTAATCGATTGTGCATCGTAAAATCAGCACTCAAGTGATCAGAATGGCCAATCAGAATAAAGGAAGAAATCACGAGGAGCCAATCAGAACTCAAAGAAACAACAGGCCAAGGGCCTAAAGCGCGGGAATACCCGGTTGACGCGCTTTCAAGAAGGGATATTTTCATGCAGGGGTTTACCTCACAAGAAATACACGGTGCTGTCAACAAAACTTACCAGAGATGGTTTGTCTGCATTGTGACCAGGGAGGGGGAGGTTAAACTCTGCTTTTGTGTCCTGCATCAAAAAAACACAAATGCCCTCAATGAACTCCACCAAAGACTAAGAGCACAACACCTTTAACAACACGAGAATCGCTAGGAGCATTGGAAAAAGCTTGAACAATCTTTGCGAACGCACGAAAAGAGAAATCAAGCGACCGCAGAAATAAGTTTGATTGTTGCAATCGCAACAAGCGCTGTCGTTTTTTTTTTTTTTTTTCAGCCTACTTAGTGTAATAGTTTCCAGTTTCCAACCTAAAAAAATTCAACGAAAATACGATTCAAAATAGGTTTAGCTTCTCTTGGTAAATTTCTTTCTCTTTAACGTCGACAGAAACGTCACAATTCTCCAGCTGAAGTAATGCAATCATTGATTAAGAAACACTTCCTGTCAGTCTTCGATAAAGTCAAAAGTACCTCAAGATGTTGCCAGCCAATACTGGAAAACTGTTGTTACTAGTATTGCCACAATGTAAGTACTAATACTGACTCTGAAGTGATCAATATGGTACTGATACTAATAATGCCTTTACCTTCTTGGCCTTGTACCGCAACAACACAAAGTCACTCGAAAGCATAAACCATCTCTTCGGCCAGCTTTTATCTCCTTTGGCCTTGAAATTCAAGTATCCACTGTGCCAGATCTTTGATTCCTGGCCGATTTTCAACACACTCTGACCCTTCCCTTCCACTTCCTTGACCGTTTCCTCGCTGGAGCCCTTCACAAAAACCCTGTGACAAATTTCGCAAACCTTCTCCAGTTTCCCATTCTTTTACTCCAGCGGTGCTTTGAAGCGAGAACAATGTCCGCACACCACCCTCCCACAGGCGCGACAGTGGTGTCTCCGACGAAACTTCGTAAACAGGACGTCACAAAGCATGCACATGCTCACTGCTTCGTCTCGTACCTAGGCTGGCGCTTTCTTTCCCAGGTCTCCCTCTTCCATGACTTCAAGCTTGGTCCCTCTTCGATAACTCTCTCTTTTCGTTGTCAGTTCGTTTACGGTCTCTTTAAGTTTATTCACCCAAGCTTCTTTCTCCTCGGCGGACGCTGCGGTGAAATCCACGACTCTTTGTTTGCTTACTATACGAAAGCAATTCTCTATTTCCAGTTCCTCCTCCACGTCGTGTACTTCCATTCCGTACAAGTCCATTTCTACTTTCACTTTGTATTTGTTTGTGCCAGGAAACTTTGCACAGCAAAGGAGAATGTCGTTGAACTGCAAAACAAAGTACATGGTCCAAATTTAGCTTCTACTACCCTTTTTAGAGTAGAAAGAGGCGAAACGTTTGAAGGCGAAACATTACAAGGGCGTTCCAAATATAACCAGTTTCAGGAGCTATAATAATATAAAATACAAGTCGAAAGAGGGACCAAATAATTAAAAAATATCTAAATTCAGGGTTCCTATAACAATTTACAGAGCATTCCTTTCGGATGCTGATGTCCCTGACATAGGTCTTAATAGATTTTATCTTTCTTTTAAAATAGACAGGGTTTTCAAGCTGTTTAATAGTGTCAGGTAAAGGAGGAGACGGGAAATATAGTTCTAAGTTCTCATCCGAGAGAGCGACAAAATCACAATGTCTGACATTAGACAGATGGCATCGCAGATACAGGGTATTGTCTTCGTCAGTTTTACGAGCACAGACATATCACTTACTCACCAACATCAGTGTTCGTTCTTGATGACTGTCTGTCGTCCTCGCCGCAACCTTCCTAACGTCTCCCTCCATCACAAATTCCTAGAACGACAACAATGATGCCAATTTACGAGAGCCATCGAATACCGATTGGGATAAACCAGTTTCAAACCGGTTGAACAAGATACTCGCACGACTAGCAGTTATCAGCGCACAATCATCTCCTATTCGTTCCTGGATTTCCAAAAGAGTCTTGAATCGCTCCTAGTTTTAAAGAAAATAACTATAATTATAAAATATGTTATCATTATTATTAATATCATTAAGGTATAGTGAAAAGACATTACTAGTCTTATCATATAAGGGGCAAAATTACTGAATTGTGATTGGTCAAGACAGAGGGCATTTTTTCTTAATTTTTGTAATTGCCCCGGGCAAAATTACTTGAAAATGATAGGCTGAAAATCGCTAAGCAACGGCTGCCAAGGTAAAGAAATTTCTGTTTGTTTTGTAACAATGGCGTCCCGTTTTGCGCGAGATCAGTAAGTAAAACATTTTGCCCCTTATATTATAAACAAGTAATCACATGGTTCCTCGTAAAATTAAGGCTTAATGTCACTTGTGTTTTCGGAAGTTGCTGAAATTGCCCGAGTCGCACAGCGACTCGGACAATTTCAGCAACTTCCGAAAACACGCGTGATATTAATCCTTAATTTTCCTCGGCCCCATGCGATTACCTATACTAATTTTTTAAAAATTTGTGGACAAGTCACTCATGTTTTAGCATTTAATCCTTTCCCTTTTCTTAAGTTCAATATCTATGAAAAAAAAAAAAAAAAGAAGGGACGATCATGGTGACTTTAGAAGTATATAGGGTTACTCTGGGTCCTAACCAATTAGACACAGCCCTGGACTAGTCAGTTATTTAAAAATTAGCCACAACTCTGGGATGTTTAGCGGCCCTAGAACATCCGATGTAAATGACGTCAGAAGCATACTACTAACTTTTTTAAAATATAATTTGGTTTTAGCAACTAAGTTGAAATTGTAAGTTGGCCACCGTAAAGAGTTAAAAAGCTGACGTTTCGAGCGTCAGCCCTTCGTCAGAGCGAATGATTCGCTCTGAGGACGGGCTAACGCTCGAAACGTCAGCTTTTTAACATTATCAAGTTACAAGTTAATTCTGTAAAAGAAAGGGAAGGAAAAGTCTCCACCTTGTCGACTCGACGAAAAATAGGTTGACACAGGTTTCAAGTAAACAGGAGTTCAAAGAAATAACTAGTAACAGTTCTATGCCTGAGAACAAATTCTAGATTTAATTTTAAGACTTGCCGTTTTCTTCATGCTGTCATTGGCATGCTGTGCTGAAGCAGATATGATTTTTAAAGCAACTAAAAAAAAAACAACAAAACAAAACAAAAAAAGTTGATTTTGACAGCACCTCAAAAAAAGAGGGGCGACAGAAAGAGATAAAATTTGGTTGGTTGAACAGTATGGGAAACATGTAAGAAATTAGGAAAAAAGAAAAAGGCATATTGCTGTAATGAATCCCACCACATCAAGACACAGGCTAATACGTCAGTCACCGATATCTCTCTGAAACTTGTCACGATATGCATGTTAGCACAGGCAGCCCAACCTCGATATACGATTACACACGTTTCCATTTTGTAACAGTAGAAATATCAGGGCTGAAGGAAGTGAGGTCCGCTACTTTTTAATCTAAATCTTGGATAATGTTTGGTTTCTTATTGCAATCATATTCCCCATAAAATCCTTATATTTTTTTATTGCTGTGTAACAACAATAATAGTACAAAGACTGAAAGTTTCTAAAGAAACTGTGGTGCTGGATCGGTAGGGGTGAGAAGATAATTTGGTTATATCAACTAAGTTGAAATTGTAAATTGGCCTCCGTAATGAATAAAAGAGCTGACGTTTCGAGCGTTAGCCCGTTAGCTCTGACGAAGGGCTAACGCTCGAAACGTCAGCTTTTTTATTCGATACGGTGGCCAATTTACAATTTCAACTTAGTTGATATAACCAAATAACAATATAGTACAGACTGATTTACTGAGCTTTGGCTTGGGCCACCTGTGAAACCTCCTCCTTCTGATCCCCGTACGGAGGGGGAGGTTGGGCTGGGGGTACCCCGGCATCAAGGCTAAAGCAAAGGGGGAATTAGCCTTACATCTTTCCGCGGTTGGCGTCAGTGTTGCATCTGATTGGTCGAGAGGGTGGTGTGAGTTTTCTGGACGAATCACAGAGCGTTAAAAAACCAATGTAATACCGGATTATTTTCGACATTCAATCAAAATGTGTCCTCAGTTAGCTATTAGCAATCTTAAGCACTAATTTTACCTTTTAACAGCAGTTTGTTGAAGCAAAGAGTGATCCCTTTGTGCATGCCAGACGTTTCGCCGCTGTTCAGCCCAGGCAGAAGTGACAACCGGAAAAACGTCTGTATTCGCCGGCTCCTGAGCAATTCATCAAAAACTTAAGGTGAAGTTTTACATGTACTTCCATTTGGGAGGTACAGAATTAAATTATTCTTATAATTCCATGGCAGCAAAAAACGACGTTAATCGTTCCACTTGACTTGATTGTTGTGGCTTACTTTCACGAGACATAGTGGCAAAGTAAAATATTTTTGCCAACGTGTTGTAAAACAAAAATCGATGAGAACTAGAAGTCAAAAAAAAATAAAAAACAAAAACAAAAAAACTGCCTGAAACGCGGAACAACGCGGGCGACCAGGTTTTAGTTTTGAATCTAATTGGTTAAGAAAGTGGCGCGAGTTTTCTGGACCAATCACAGAGCAAAATAAAGCAAAACCAAAGTAGTCTAAAGTCATTTTGGACACTCAATTGAAAATTGCTCTAATTGTATAACCTACTTGCTTGTCCTCAATCAGAATCGCCATAGTTGGTGACTTCTTAATCCAAGATGCTAAAGTCTCTGTTGCTTTGTCAAAGTTTCCAACGTATAGTATATACATCTAAAGAAGCACAAAATGACGAAAACACCATTATTGGAATTAATATGGCTTGGGAAAAACGAATCAAATGATAGTTTTAAATGATGGTTATAAGAAACAAAATGATCTTTAGGTATTGAAATTATCAATTTTTTGTAACCTGTACAAGATATTCACTATAATTCAAGGCAACCACAGGACCCAAAGCTATGATCTAAACCCTAACATCAGTATGCATATTCTCCATACTGTTCTCTATACATTTCCTAAGATGCTGAAAAGGAGAATTTGTCAAACAATCAAGAGCCTCTTCAGGTGATGATCATGTCCATTATTCTTGTAACCTTAATGTGTGATTGGGGGACAATATTTTAAGGAGAATTTAGATGCTGGCCATTATTAGGTTTCAAAAGGCTAATCTGAGCTGTGAACACGTAGAATGATAGGAGGTAACGTTCACTTGTGGATTCTGAACTCCTTTGAGAAATAACGTGACATAAGAATGTGCCTAGAGGAAATTAACAATGCTTATATGTGGAATAATTTGAAGAACACTTGCCTTTAGAAATGGAGCCAGCTCTTTTAGAATATCCCCAATTTGGTTGTTGGTGCCCCTGATAAATATAAATAAATAATAATAAAACTAGGTCAATAAATGAATGAAAACTTATAAGACAGAGGATCATGCAAATTCATTAAATACATGTTGAGAACTGATTAACTGACTGACTGATTGATTGATTGTAAATAATTGATTAACTGACTAACAGATTGAATGACTGACTGACTGACTGACTGACTGACTGACTGACTGACTGAGGGACTTACTGACTGACCAACTGACTAAGTCACTGACTGACTGAATGATGAATGATTGATGGACTAATGAACTGACTGACTGTCTAAATGACTGATTGAATGTCTGGCTGAATGATGAACTGACTGATGAATAAAGGGGTAAGGTTCTAGCTTAAGAGAAACTGGAGGCGCGGTGGCCTCATGGTTAGTGTGCTTTACTCCAGATTGAGTGGTCTGGGTTTGAGCCCTAGTGGGGAACTTTGTGTTTTGTTCTTAGAGAATAAATGGGTACCAGCGAATTTAACACTGGGGGTAACCCTGCAATGGACTAGCATCCAATCCTGGGGGGAGTAGAAATACTCCTAGTCGCTTCATGCTACAGAAACTGGATTTAAATGCTGGCCGGATGGGCCATTTGGCTTGTAAACAGGCTTTACCTTTTACCTCAGAGAAACTGTGGTGCTGGGTCCATGGGGAGGTATAACAAGACAATTTGGTTTTATCAGCTCAGCTGAGAATGTAGATTGGCCATCATAAAGAGTTTCTAAAGGTGACATTTTGAGCATCAGCTTATCCAAAGGAAGAGCTGAACACACTTGAAATACTCTTCCCAGAGCCCTTATCTATGACCAAGGACTAATGCTCAAAATGTTACAAACTCTTTACTGCGGTCAATCTACCAAGGCTGACCAACTCATTGCAGCCTTAAAGTTGGGAGCACTCTTTTTATTGATGGGAAAGAAGCACTACATTTCAATTCCAAAAATGAAACTGGATGGAGGCTTACTGTCTTTGGCTTCATTAAATATTCATTAGATATGTAACTTCTTAACTTTAATTGAAAATATCTAGTAACCAAAAAGTAAACATATACCATTCTTTCATCCTCACCTCCAACTTAGGTAATAAGAAATCTCTGTGCAGTTGGTGAATAGCTTGAATGTTGGACAAAATGTCATTGAGAACTTCCTGAGGTAAAAGCCCTTTTGCACAGCACTGGTTGTTAATTTGCTTGTAAAAGACCTATACATGACACGAAAGATATAAATAAATAAATATCAAATATACAGAGCTCTTTTTAAATAACCAAATCCCGAGTGGGCACCAGGGGTAATGAATATGTTTTTAGCAGTTAAGGTATTCAATCATCAAATTGTAGACAAATAGAATCGTATTGAGTTTTCTTTCAAAGCAATCAAATCTGAAATCGGATTTCACACTAACCCTGCCTTAGGATTTTAAAGGAAGCCAATAAGATCAAAGTCTTCCCCACAGCCATTGTTTGATATTTTCACACAAAACTTTTACTCCCTCTCTGTAGGAATTGAGTGCATTGCCTGAAAAATTTACAATTGCTCGATCCAATCAAAGTTACGTACATTGAAAATTGTTTACAGTAAACAAAAAATTAAACAAACATCAAATGAACATTACAATTGTACCCTGTTAACAATAGTTGATAAAATACTAGTAACTAATATTTATGGATTATTAAAATGTTAAAAGTAATGATTAAAGCCAGTTCCACAATTGCAGAATAAATTTTCAACAAAAAGTGTTCCATACATAACCTCCAAAATGACTGCATAATGACTGTTTATTGTATTTGAAAGATGTAACAAATATATAAGATAAGATTTTAGTGAGAAACCTTGTATCTGGTCAGCCCCCTTTCAAAATTTTCTAGCTAAATTTGATTTACAATAAATACAATAGGAGTGTTTCTCTTCCCTGCCTTTGTTTTTCCTTCATTAGAGAAATTGTGTAGTCCCTGTCTACCAAGTATTGACTTCTTTTTTTACGCCTTACCTGATCAAGAAAGTGCAGTCTTCTGACATAACTGTAAATAAAATAAATCAATTAAAAACAATTAGTTTTCAAAAAAAAAACAAAAAACAAAAAACAAAAAGAAACAAATCATTTCAGTAAAAATTTTTCAAGATCTGACAACAATATTTGTGCTGGAAGGGCTCTGAGCTTAACTTTTTTCTGTTATGAATTGGTGACCCAAATCAACAAATGGTCACTGGAAAGTCACTTGACAGAGACTCTTAAATTCCATAAATCAAAGGAAGCTGGAAATCATTTTTGGAGGTTCATGCGATTTCTTAAGGCCTGGTTCAAAGGACAAGTAGATTTTTCCAATTAAAAAGTGAAAAAAGTTATTAAAAATTTTTCTAACTGATATCAATAATTATTTTCTTAGTTCAAACCCAGCATAATATTTGTCTACAATTTCAATGAAGTCACAAAGTGATAGCAAGTGGTTCAATTCATATTATTAATTCAAGGACAAAACCAACAAAAAAAGACAAAATAAAACATTATATGACTGGAAGCAAAAACTAGTTGCTCACCTTTCTTAAGGTTTGAAAAAAGGCAAATGAAACTGAATAATCTAAATGCATACATCTACTGAGCCAGACAATAAATCCAACACCAAACAAAGTTCAAACCTTAAAGGAAACTGATTTCTTTAAAGACTTAGTATTGATGCTCTTTTATTTCTTCCTGGTGCTTCCATGTCACAGAAGAAATTTAACCTCTTTACTGCCAACCCCACGGAGAGGTCCAATGCCAATGCAAATTGCCTTTATTTGTTTTCCGAATTTTAACATGTTTTGACTTTGAAAGCTGCCGCGTCATTTTACATTTCCAGTGCGAGGGACTTGACTGAAACCTGGGTGAATCAATCTACACTAAAATATTTTTTGAGTTATCCAAATAATTCCAAGAAATTCTCAGTACCTTGAATGTGAAGGTTTAAGACTAGGAGTAATTTTAGAGGCATGCTACACAAAATGCACCAAGAGATATACATGCAGGTATATGTTTATCATGAAATTTCTTATTCAAGCTAGGTTTTAGTAAATCTTAACATTAATATGCACTTTTCACAAAGCAGTAGTCACTTATGTTACATACAAATTGGCAATTGATCCAGTGCACTCAAATCACAGATTTGCTTTCCAACCTCAAAGGCCTCTTGGATTCCATGACCATAAAAAGTTTTTATTGAGATGCAAAAATGTCTTATGTCCACAGATGTGCCAAAATCATAAAACATTAACATAATCATAAACATGGGAGTTACGCTTTGGACTGTGTAGATCAATTTGTAGGCGAGAATTCCAATGCACCACTGTAATCGCATATAGTCGCTTCTGTCTCTTGTACAAATGTTTCTTCGTTCTGAGATGCAGTTATTAGGTTACCGTGCACCTTCAGGGGTGTCTCGCGTGCAAGCGATGTATCGCGTCCGCTTTAAACTGTAGATATGTAAACCCATATATCAAATTAAAGCTTATAGGACTGGCTATCAGACTAAACCAAAATTTAAAAAAAAAAATGAATTGTCAAATTTTTCACGACTTCTATATGCGAACGCCCGAATCACCTTAGGGAATTTGTTCGATTGCTCTCAAATTTTGACAGTCACTGGTTTTAGATTTATACAACGAAAGCGTGTCTCCAAATTTTTTATTTCTTAATACTTTTTTTCGAGAGCGATTTTTGTACGATCAATCCACATTTTTTTTAATCCTATTTCAAAAATGTTCTGTAACTTTTCACTGAAATTGAGTATGGCAAATCACAGATGCTTTGGCCCCGGGAAGGGAGGAACACATTAAATAAGCGAAAAACAAAATTCGCTGGCAAGAGTACTACATTAATAACCCCATACATTAATAACCCCATAAATTAATAACCCCATACATTAATAACCTCATACATTAATAACCTCATATATTAATTATGCATTCAGTCTTTGTTCAATGAAAACAATAGCGATAACCATTGGAACTCCGCAGAGACTAGTAGTCCTTGTTTTCAAAATTTGGATTTTTTTCCTAAGTCTTTTTTGAAACAATGAATTGTGATTGGCTTGTGTCATTCCTCACCTTTGCTGTGTACACAATTCAAGAGGGTTTTGAGTCTTCGTCTCCTCGACAACTTTTGGCCCCAAATCGTGCATTTGTACGTTCGATTCTTGTCGATTATTTCTACATAAAGTGAGTTCACGTCATTATTCACATCAACGTCAGAACGTGGATCCGAGGGTATCCATCGTCCCAAAAGCAGAGGAACGTTCAGAGAAGCCAGGTTATTCTTAATGACTTGCAATCTTGCAGGCTTCTCTTGAGACTGCAATGGGGCAAGCCACCGGATTCTCTTAAGTAACCAATGACAATTCCCAAAATATCCACGTGATCATGCTCGTGAGCGGAAACAATGAAAACTTCAATTAGCGCTCATCTTCGAATGAACTTTTCATCTATTGACCGCTTGTACGTAATTTCTCTTCTTGACTGATTAGCTTAATACAACATCCCTATAAAGATGGGTTTTACCGTCGTTCGATGGGAAGACGAGAACGGCGTGAGTGTTTTAAATGAAAAGTAAGTTACGTATGATGCACGATCCTCGCAGTAGAGAGCGCTATTTATGCAATAGCAAAAATCAGACCTGAAAAAAATCAGGCTTGTACGGGATTCGAACCACTGACATCTGCGATACTAGTCCAGCGCTCTACCAACTGGGAGCAGGCCGTTTAGTTGATTCGTAATAAACCCGTGATGATAAATCAGATACAATGTATCAGATACATTGTATCTGAAAAGCAAGTTGTTGGCGCCGTGGAGTTAAAAGAAGGGACAACAGTTCACATATCGACTTCATAGTAGTACAAACAAGTAACAAGGGTCGAGCGGCTATTTATAAAGCTACGATTTTGAAAGTTTGTGGTGAGTATAAATTGCGATATTCAGTACGTGATCAAAACTGAGAATCGAATCGGTCAGTTGCATGCGACAGTTTCTTAAGCTTACGCTTAAAAATGAATCAAATCTATCCGTAAGGTAAAGGTTTCAGGATTATTTTAGTCACGTTTGACAAGCTGCGACCCCAGCAAAAAAAGACACAGCTGCTAAGCCTGCAGTTTAGGATAACTTTATTACAACTTGTTGTTACAGTTACAACACGATTCTGATTAAAAAATCCATTATTTAACTGTTATTAAGCCCTAGCTTCACTCCCAAGAGTGTTGGGTCAAAATTGAGTAGTAATCTTTGAATTTCGATTTGCAGTTCTAATCAACAAAAACAAACAGTTTACATGAAAATGCTGCTTGGCAGCTTACATTTGAATGCTAACACAGAAGTGTTTTATCCAAAGAAATTACAACCACAAAAAATTAAGTCAAATCCTGACTCTCACAGGAAAGGGTAAATACCATTTGGATCATTTTGTGACTGATAGTATTCATTGCAATAAACATAATTCAAGTTAATGTATTTCATGGAAAGGAATCAACAGATTTTATTCACAATTTTTGTCAAACCAAATTGAATGATTGATTAGGACTGTTTTAAATAAATAGCTGTAATCGAAGATAGTTTTAATGAAGTTTTCAAGAAAAGAAAAATAAATCAAATTTTACTGTAATATTACTACATGTTGATGTTAATATACCATAGAATATAAAATTGTTTTACATCTAAACCTGAGTTAAACATGTAAATAAATTTCATTTGACTAATTGAATTTTTAGTTGGAAGTTAATGCATGTATTAATTTTATATTTAGTTGTCTCAAAGTTTTCCTTAAATTCCCAGTAATTCTTAAACATTCTTAGAAATTCCTGCAAATTCCTAGGAATCTGTGGCAAGTTTTTAGATTTATAGCTTTTCAGGGAAGTGATTGGTGCTCTGAGTTGGAATTCAGAGGAATTGCTTAGAAATCCAAGTCCTGTTGGCTATGAACTTGGAATTTCTGGGTATTTCTAGATTTTTAGAACCAGAGTGGTTGTAGTTGGGAATTTCCATTCAGAATTTACCATGAAAACTCACACCTCTTATTCCTAGGAATTCCTAGAAATAAATACTTAGGAGTCTATGGATAATCCTAGGAATTCCAAAATCCATTTTGTAAGGGGGGTTCAAAAGGGGGTTAACATTGATCTAACATAGGTTAACCTTGGTTTTAAATTTCTCTAAACTGACAGAAAAAAATGCAAATGAAAAGTTCCTTTGCAAAGCTACTAAAAGTAAATTAAAACTTTATACTAACTCCAGTGTAGGTTAATTGTGTTTTGAACAACCTGGTCCAACTGGTATTTTAAATGCCAATGCAGATCATTCTCCCCATTCCCCTAGTGGAGGACATTTCTTTACAGTTGGTGACATGGGTTTTGTTTGTCATCAACTCAAGCAATAGGCTAACTGACTATCCTATTTTTTTTGTTTTTTTTGTATTTGTAAAATTTATCACTTCAATCTCTGTAACAGCCTATTTCTGCCAACAACCCAATTGAACAAGAATCTACAGTCAGTGATATCAGCAAACAAAATGCAAACAAAAAAGAATCCTCTGATGTGACTGTCAGTCTCAGAGAGGCCAATCTTCAACAGAACAACACAATGAAGCACTAGTCCCACCTGCTTCTTTCAATATTGAATCTTCCTTGAACAAGAAGGACTTGATGGATTGTATCAAAGGCACCATTTATGGTATGATTGTATCAAAGGCACCATTTATGGTATGATTGTACCAAAGGCACCATGTATAGTTTTGGAGATGCGATAGGATTTTTAAGGGGTGAACTGCCACATAGGAAGTAATGTACATCATATCATATTTATGCTTGCCAAATTTCCAGAGTCAAATGCAAGCAATTTTTTCTAACCTTCATTAATAATAATATTTTGATAATAATAATAATAGTAATAATAATAATAAATGCCTTCATTGCTCATTAGAGAAAAATACGTATCTAATGTTACAGGATGAAAGGATTAAAAATGTGAAAAACTAGTTACATATATCTGGCATAAAATATCATAAAAGGTTCTATTTAAGAATTAATCTATTTACAAATGTGTTCTTATAACATTCTGTGTTTATCTTGGGCATTTGGCAGTTTTTACGTCTAAGCTTGTTGGTTAAATTGTTTTTTTCTTACAGTAAGCTTACCTCAGAGGGTGGTTATCAGGCTGTTTAACTTTTTAAATAATCACTTTTAATTGTCTTTTCTTGTAGTAATGATCTAGTCAATCTCATTACCCAAATTTCTGAAAATCCTTCAACTTTTGAACACTATCAAAGATTTTGCAAGGAATGACAAAGGCAGGGGAAGCTGTAATTCTTGATGTCATCTTGAAACCCAAGGTTAACCTTGTAAGGTCCCTTTTGCTTGCATTAGTCATGCCTCATATGTTAAATGTCAGTATGCATATTCTCCATACTGTTTTCTAAAATATTCCCATGATACTCATGATGAGAATTTGTTAATGAAACTGTTGAGTAGTCCTTTCAGCCTTAAGGCAGCAACTTTTACTTCATTTTACGTTGATTAAAATAAATCTCTGATGAAGAAGTAAACAATTACATAGAAAAACTGTGGAAGAAGTTTGTGTTACAAAGCAGCCTCTTCCCATTTTTCCTGTGTAAATGCTCAAAGGCTTGTGCAAACTTAAGACATTTTAACTGAATACTGTATTTGCCTGTGTATAGATCGACCTTTTATGACCAAAAATATCAGCTCAAAAAATCACCCTTGACTTATACATGGGTCATACACAAAAACCTGACCCAAACAATCCAAGAAATTAGCGCAACAATTCCCAGTTGTGGGAATAATCTAACAAAACAACATGGTGTCCACAATAACCTGGTGGCCTACGATAATTTCTTATTTGCTTTCTGCTTTCAAACTAGTGTTGACAGACTTGGTTTCAAAGTATCTTTGATTGCTTCTTCCTCAAGCCCCCAGGTATGAGAGGTTATAATTGTGAACCTTAATTCACCTCCACAGACTCCATTACTCAGGAGTAAGCCTATATTATTGTATGATTCTTACAGATTTACAGTAAGACACACTGTAAAGTAAGTAAAGAAATTTTTCAATGCAAGTCAAGATGGGATACATTTGGAATATGATATGAAGTTCAAGGATGCTCACTGGTGGAGATGAGACTCTGGAGAGTGAACAGATGACTCAGATCAAATGATTTTGATTTTCTAGTCTCCATCACTTTTTTCAATGGCTCATCCTCGAGCTCTACTGCAAAGAGCCGCCTGGCACAAGTAAAGACTTTAAGACAGTAAGGGCTCTAGATTGACTTGAGGTAAACCACCATAATAGATAAAAATAATATGTGATCTATTTTCAATACTGATTTGGAGTAACTTGGCTGTTTGATTTCTTGCAGTTGGTTCCTGTTGATTTTGCCAAAAAAAAATTAGATTTTGGAGCAGAAAGGGTTTTCCAGAGCTAGGTGATAGTGGTGGAATGGGAATTGGCGGCACTACATATGCTATTCTGCATCATCCTGACTTTCTTACTGATCCACACAAGGTACAGAGAAATGAGGGCAGTCAGTAATTTGCCCTGGCCTGCTCAAGAAAATATAATTAATAACAATTTAATATTTATATTGTGCAAATTAACATTGGGCTATGATCAAATGCACATCAGAATGTTTCATGGTGGACTTAACAGACTGCTTGCAGCAGTTAACAATTTTTTGTGAAGACTAATTTTAATAGATGCTCCCAATTTCAATAAACAGGCCAGACCACAACACCGGGAACTACATTCCCTACTCCCCTGGTCTGGGGCTCAAACCCTCAACCTCCCTCCCGCACAGCAGTCCAGCGCTCTACCACTTGAGCTAACCAGGTGGCATGATGAACACTTTTACCCCTAAGATCATGTTTAGTAATTCTCATTACTGTCTGCCATACAATTCTTATAGTGTTAGTTTGGAGAATTTGGCATTGGATCATCCTTCACATTTCTGGGATCAGAAAGTCCAGTTCTCACTGATAATTATTCTTACCCCATTTTGATGACTGCCGTTATCTATTACTGTGCAGACACATGGCAAGAGCTTCAATTGGTGATCATTTCCTTCATTCTCATAACTTTAATGTATGATTTTGGGCTGATGTTCCAAGGAGAAATTAGATGCTAATCACTCTGAGGGGTAATCATGCATTTGTCTTCCAATAGATCATGAGTAACAAACGATCAAAGTGCGTGAATAATTCAGCTTGTCAAGTAAACTTACTGCTTAATCTTTGCTCTCAGGCAGCCGAGTACGTCTAGGAATCTTCAGGTAGCTTTCTAGCTCCAAATGGAGGTGTCATGCACACTTCAGTTCTAGGAGTTCATAACGTTGAGGACATAGATGCAGTGATAGAGAACACTAAGGCAGCATGTAAAGTCACCATGACGTTGCAAGGACGTTGCAATGACGTTGCAAGGAAAGCATTTTGTGGAGGAGTCTGGAAGCTATGAGGCTGAGGCATTGATAAAGGAAGATTTTGGTTATGACTGTGCCACACTTGAAACTCACGAGAAGGTAATGTTCGCTAATGTGTTATTGAACACGCAAAGAAGCCTCGTGAAAGCTGGTGCCCAAAGTAACCATGCTAACCATTGAATAAATAACTAATAAATAAACTTACCCCCCCCCCTCCATAATTTAAAGGGGGTAAGTTTATAAGAAAACTGTGGTGCTGCATCGGTGGGAGGTATAAAAAGACCATTTGCTGAGATCAACTAACTTGATAATGGAAATTAGCCAGCTTAAAAATTGTAAAGCTGACATTTGAAGCGTTAGCCCTTTGTCAAAGCGACTTCCTTTTTTTGGCCCTCAAGCAACCACGGTTAGAAATTTCTCCTACCAGCTACTTAAAGGCTCAACATGGAAAGACTCTATCGAGATAGCCGGCTTACAGCCTGGTTCTCAGGTTAAGTGGAGATGCAGGTTCCCTGAAGTGCGCACGTAAGCATAGACATAGGCAGTCCTTTCTTAAGCGTGTATGAAATAATTCTAAGGTATTTCAGTTTTCTGTTGATTTACAAGTAAAATTACCAGTAGATTATTGACCGCTTCAAGGACCTGTCATTATTTATCGCCAGTCGAAAGGGGGGGGGGGGGAGAGATTCTTGGGAGGTTTCCAGGGAGAACTGAGAGAGAACCTGTCGTCGCCAATAGAGTTTAAATGGGGATTATAGAAAAATTACTCCGGTACCATAGAAACATCGCAGAACGTTATGGGGAAATCTGGTAAATTTTCTCCTGACACAACCAAAATCCTCACCCCTCCCCTCCTCAGGCGATAAATAACGACCGGTCCCATAGAGCATCTGCAGGGTTGCCACGGTCAGGGAAAAGTCAGGGAAAAACAAAAATTTTTCAAGGTCAGGGAAAAGTCAGGGAATTTTGCAACAAGTCAGGGAAAATCTTAGTTCTCGTCAAAGTCAGTGAAAAGTCAGGGAATTTTGTTCTGAGGGTTCCAGGTTTCTGAAGTAGTCGATCGAGTGTAGCAAATCGGATAGAAGGCTTAAAAGCGATGGAGAAATGTAAAAGTGGATTTGGCCTGTTTCATAATTAATTTAATTCAAGGTCAGTGAAAAATGTTTTGAGGTCAGTGAAAAGTCAGGTAAAGGTCAGGGAATTGTTTGGGTTCCAAGGAGTGGCAACCCTGATCTGTATGTGGCCTGTCAGTTAGTTTCAACCAAAGTGAGAACCTTATCTCGTGAATTGCTTTTAGAAAGAGGGTTTGGAGGAACACATGTTTGCTAAGTCATTGGAAGATCTACAGCTTGACCAACGCGGCAAAATAGGTTACACGTACAAATGTTTAGGCGCCGGAATTTGGTCCTTGAGGCAGGATGATTTTCGTGCTGCCATAGAAGCTGTGTCATAGGAGGTAAGTCTGATACTTGGCAAGACACAATATCTTTTTGGATTTTTCTTGTAAAAACCATCATTTTGAAGAGTCCAAATGAATTGTAGTTTCTACGGAGTTTATGTCTAAATTGCCGAGGGAATGTGAATATGAAGCATTGTCATACCTTTGGAAAATTCGTATCGGTAGGGCCTTTGAAACGAGGATAATAATCCACGGCTTGTGTAAGACGGAAACTGGACCAATTATAAGATCGCGGTTTACATAAACCGCGAAATGTTCGTATGAGGGGTTCATGTCTTAGGTATTATGAACATGTGTGAGGTCACGAGCACGGGAAAAATGCCCCAGCGCGGGAAAATATTGCGCTTTCGCATTGTAAGGTCGCGTCTTGCGTAAGCCGCGAATGAGCTGCAATGCCATTTATACGAGTAGTTTCGCATCTTATCAAAGCCGCGGCTTATTCAAGACGTTCTCAAAACCCCTATTTTGCAGAAGCGGCCTTAAAAGTGGCAGTGTAACGTTTACACGATGAGTTCGCGACTTAGCTAAGCTGCGAATTAGTTTCTTAGTATAATCGGCCCTAATATTGGTGAACCTGCTTTTTACTCTCAGTTGGCGGAAAGACGGCGGAAGGTAACGTTATATCATTTGTATTTTTTAGTTTCATTGTCAAACAAAGTTGCTTTACCTTTTTTTTTCAGGTTCTTGGCTCTTCTTGGTCCGACTGAATGAAGAATGAAAACCCGCGCCTTATTTACTGTGACGATATTTAGCAACAACTTTTTTTCTTTTATTTTTACCTTATCATTTACACTGCTTTTTGAACTAGTATTTAGATAGATCCACAAAGATATTATTAGAAATTTTAACTAAGTTATTTCCTAAACGGTTATAATTTAATTTTAGAATCTTTTCCAAATAAGATCTTATTAGATCTAAGCAGAAATTTATAAAATTTCAAAGGGGTTTTGCTCACATATTTTTGTTTCTATGCACTTGGATTATTATAGAATGCCAATTTGATAATATTCATGTTACTTTGTGCAGTACAAGCCCTAAATTGTCATTTACATTTTAAGTTTAACCTAAAACTGAGAAACAAGGAGAATACTACCTGCGCTAGTTTTAACGTCATGTTAGTGTTATGAGTAACACACCTGTATCCATACACACACAGAAACTCCCACAAACTCGCCCTCTGAGAAGAAGTCTTCAAACGTAGGTAACAGTTAAAGTATGTTCCGTATAAATAGTATTAGAAGGATATATTAGATTACAAAAGGACAAACGAGTCATTGAAGCTCTACCGAATATACATTGAGATGTAGTGATGATACTAATAAAACAGTGGACAAAACCCCAAAGAATGTATCAAGTGAAATAACTTTTCTTCGGTTCGGAAATTCCTCAGAACGGTGAATTCAGATTCCCACCCCAGTAAGGGAAAGATTTAATGCGTAATAAAAGGATGGCGCGCATGGTGACTGAAAATCAAATATTGGCGCAGAAGAAAAAGAAATAAAGAAGTTTAAATTTTGGGTGCAAGAAGGAATAAACATTTCAAGGAAAGGTGAAAATGGGACAAAAAGTCTTGCGATGGTATAAAAAAAATGGTTACCTCAAAAAGTGCGAGAGAGCTGGGGACAAATAACAGTTGTACGTAACGAAGAGTACGACGGGAGGGCAGGTTGCCCAGGCTTCCTTCAGGAAAGACTGAGGACAAGTCAGTATTGGTGTGAGAGACGTGAAATAGAGAGAAACATGGCAAAGCACCGTTTTATTTTTCTTTTACTTGCTCAAGCTGTTACAGCCCTTTATGTCTATGTTTCCTGTGTTAGGTAAATATTCGTGTTTACATTCTGACACACTGCACAAGAGGAAACTTAAAGGGTGGGAAAAATTGTGATATCTGTGGTGTTCTGACACACCAATCCATCCATACAGCCACATCGATGCAAATCCTGAGAAAAAGAAACTGGAAATACGCAAGGATGACTAAGTTAAGAATATTACTTATAAATTAAACCCTTGGCCTTCTATTTAGTACCTTGAGGTTGCAGGCGCCGTCTTCTGGGATTTTCGAAATAGACCGCTGGGCCAGAATCGGACAGCAGAAATTTGGGGCGCAGTCAACGTCAGATTGACACCTCTGGCTTATTAAAAACAAATTAAAAAGTAGTTACTAATAAAACTGCTTTTCGAACTGAACTGCATGCGGATTCCTTTACCTAAGGATCTGATGATGGGCCTTTTGGTTCGTTCGAGAGCTAAACTTCAATTTGTCCTTGACACCCGTTTCTAGAAATCTCCTTCATCTCGTTCTCAGCAAAGTAAGACAACCCCTTCCTAGGCTGCGCTCTAGTTATCGTAAGAATTCCCAGGAAACGCTTGACTCTGTAAGCTGTGTTAGCTGCGCTGACAAAAAAAAGAGAAGAGTGCCCTTCAATCAGCTTGGAAAACTTAGGTTTTACCTTAAAAGAAACTGACTGAATGATGCTTGGGGTTCTCAGACTATTTGGGTGGCTAAAAGTATCAGTAAGAGAAGAATCACATTCTGTAATATATATCTACCAGCGCTTGTCCACCGTTAGCTGGACCGCACAAAATCCATTATAAGATAACCAAAGTAAAGCGCGCGCTCTGATTGGTCAATTTAGCGTCCCCCATTTGCCCATGGGTGTACGCTGCTGACGTGAGCAATTGCAAAGACTATTTTCCGCGCGCACTTGTTTTTTTCTGGTCGCGTCAGATTTGTTAATTAAAAGGGAACTCTTTAGCTACAATGTATCAATGTTATGTTATGAAACAAATGGTAAACACCATAGCGTACACTATTGAGTTATGAATGTACTTAGGAGGTTTGCTAAGCACTCAAGAAGCTAGAGTCGCTCTCGGCTATCGCCTCGAGCGACTCTTGCGCTTCTTTCTTGCTTAGCAACCTCCCGCGTGCATCCATAACTCAATAGTGCACGCTGTGGTGTTTACCATTTGTTAACTGGTAAATACAATTCACCGCGCCAAACTACTTCGGGGACGTCTCCTTCTTTATTATTGTATTACACCGTGAAACTAAAAATTGATTTAAGGAGCCTCGAAAGGGTTTTCCACAATTAACAGCAAGTGCCAATCAGTAAAAGATATCAGGACTGTCAAACTTATCATCGGGGCAATGACTTGACATATCCTTCACACTATGTTAGGGCAATCTGCTAAGGGGGCTCGTCAGGCATCATCTGTTGCCATGGCAACAGTACAGTAGTGCTAAAAGACCTTCTACAACTCAGTTTTTGAAAGATATCTCAAAAACCAAGTGGGTGACTTAGTTTTTTTTTTTCAAATTTATTTAACATCATGACATTCTCTATCTGTATACGTGATATAAAAAAAAAATTAACAAGTAAAACTTGAATATATAGGAAAATGCTGTTTTAAAATGTAAAAAAATTTCCACCAGATAAATTTTTTTTAAATTTTCTTCAGGAATGCGTAATGATGAAAATAATCTGTACACAAAAAATCAGGGTAGGTCACCGAACTAATTTTCGAGATATTAGTTCATCAATTTAGCAAGCTTTATTTCCGGTTTTTACAATTTTAGCTCACACTTTATATCCGGTCACATCCTTTAAACGATACCGCTGACTCCAGGGCTCATTTTCGCGAGGATGAGTCCGTGTCTGCGCGATTAATCGGTGGATGCCCTAAGCGCGGAAAAGATCGTACATCCTGAATATGGATTCACATTGTTTCGTGACTTTACACATTCCTGAAAAGTCATCATTTGAGACTCAGACTGCTTACCGTTAGGACAGTTGGAAATGTAAGAACATTCCGGAGAGAATTCTCTTGCGGAATTCGAGAAATGATGACAAGTTGATTTTGAAGGTGGCGCCAATGCCAGTACAACATTGAGGCCGTTAATGTTGAGTTTCTCGTACAGAGATTATAGTGTAACATGAGACAAACCAGCCTCTGTCAGCTTCTGGACCACGTTTGTCGAAAGATGAAGCTTTCCATCGGACGTCTAGATGGTATCCTGTCGTTGTTCCGAGAAGATGGCTTGATCGAAGGCCTCATTCGGCGATGCACATTTACCATGATTGACCGTATAATTGTTTGCGTGCAATTTGAAGTGGAGGAGTGAAAACAATTTGGAGTTAAAAGAATTTGCTTTGGCGTCTTCCAGATTGTCATGAGCGTCAAACTAAGCGGAAATCAGGGTTTCATACGCAACAGTAATTTGTTGGTCGTCACAGATTTCGCGAATTTCTATATTTTTCAAGGCACTAGAGGTATGAACAAGCCTTGGCTTCATTTTCCTTTGCCACTGTCATGGCCGTGAACTTTCATTATTCCGTTTTAAATGGAAAAAAAAACAAATTTGTATTGCTTTCTCAACAAATGCGAGTTTGCATTTACGTAGTTGTAATTTACAGTTTATCGAGTGAAATATCAACAATCTTTCTCACAAGTTTAAGATCAATATTTTATTTTAATTTACCGTTTCTGGTTGAATTAGAATTAAAGTCTCATCTACATTTTTACGATCTCTTGTTTACTGAAAATTATGTTTGTTTGTTTTTTTCTTTTATGGCAACATTTACCTCCATCTCCGTTCATAAAACATACTGTAAATGTTTACCATCCTGGATCCAACAATGATCTCATTTTCCTTTCCATCTTCCGGTGAGTTGTATAGGAAAGTTCTCGGTCATTTCATTTTATTAGGAATCAAATTCAATGCGAAACAAATCGTAGCACGTAGAGGTATCCACTTAAATTTTTCGCGGAACAAAGTAAGACGTATCGAATACACTCGTCGCGACTTTATTGATGGGTTGTTGACTTCACCATCCTCCTTTAGCTCGTTAAACTTTTTTTGACCACTTTCGGCAAAAGTCCTGCCATCCAAACATTTTCCTACCTACTTTCAAGAAGTGAACTTTCCATTTTTGTTTCTCAAACGACCAATTCTGCTGGAAACAATAGAGGTACCCGGCAATTTTGAAACGCTCATGGCGGTCATGTTTGTTTACAACTCGGCCACAGATCTCATCGCGCGCGCCATCGCTTATTTCTCTCGCGAGTAATTTGCTTGCGTGTATCTTGGAATTCATTCTCCGCGCGGTCAAAAAAACCCTTTCGAGCCTCCTTAAGTGATTATGGACATGCAGATAGATTAAGAAATGCCTCAGGCGCATCAAACTTACATAATTTCTGGGTTTGGCGAGGGTTGAAATCAATCGAACCTTTCCTTTCTTTCCTTTACTGATTTCTTTCCTTCCGAGCACGAGTGCTTACCAAAAACTGATCAAAGGGCCTCTTATCAAATATATTGAATTATTAAAAACTGGATCATTGGATAATGCAATTCAAGACTTTTTATTGGCTCAGCCATTATGGTATATGAGCCAATATACCATAATCTAATTTCTGTACATTGTTAAATCCGGTTTCTTCTCACAAAATAGAGTCGGGAAGATTTGTCTAATAGTTTGGGGGCGCTTTTTTTAATAAAACAATTATTCCACTCGCGTTTGTTGGATATGAGATGATTATAGCCAACTCGGCGCTACGCGCCTCGTTGGCTATCTATCATCTCATATCCAACAAACGCGAGTGGAATAATTGTTAATTACACTTAAGAACGCGTAACAAGCCACCTAGTGCGACTTAAAAGTTTATAATAAACCTGAAATCAAACAAGGAACAGTAACTCGTGCTATAGGGGCACTTACAAACATAAAAAAAGAGAAAGAAATACTCAGTCTCAGCGTTAAGAGGATATCACGAGAAGGCTTAAAAAAAAAGGCGCCCCGGTGGACAGATAGATCAAAATTATGTTTACGTACGCGAAAGGGAAAAGGGAGGAGAGATTAAAATTCATTATATGATAAGCGTTTTGATTGGTTCTTACTTATGATTTATTGGAGGACAAAAGCATAGATTACATCACCGTTTACAGCATTTTGGTTTTTTATCATATAAAACAAATACATTCCATGTCGTTGTCTGTCTGTTCTGCAAAAGATCACAGATGACGTCAAAATTTGGTTATTCATTTCAGGGCGGAGGAGACTGTAGCTGCCAAGCCGGTTTGTCCTGTTCGTTGATCAAGAATGTAATTTACAATGGACAGGTTATTTCTGTTAAACAGTGCATGCCGGAAAGAATGGACATTGAGGTGGAAGAAGTTGATCTGGATAACCAGCCTGCTGACGAACCCATGAGGAAAAAACGATTTCTTTTTAACGTAAGAATTTCAACTTCCCCTCCCCGCTTAGAGGACCAAAATTCTATGAGGGGGAGGGGGAAGGGGGAAGAGGAGGTTGAGTGAGGGAGCGAAAGGGTGATATCCCCCAATTTTACTGAAAAGTATGATGAACTTTCTGAAAATATACCCCACATCCACATGGAAGCCTGAACCACTGGTATTGTTTCAGCCCTAAACTATACCCACCCACCCCTACTCGGTTATCGCACTGCTTCCTACGATGCCTCGAGTCTCAAATTCATTTTCTTCAATTATCAAATACCGAGAGTAGAATTTCCCATAAGGATGGGCCTCATTCTAAGGGTTACCTTTAAACACGCCGAATCTGTGTTCCCATGCTTTTTCAGAAGAAATTTTATCTTTCTTGTCATCAAGTATCTCTTGATCGAGTTGATGCTGGGAGTGTTCTCCCAAGACAAATTCAACATTATAGAAATGAAAAAAAGGATTTTTTTAGCTGACCTTCTCAGTCCAAGGCATATTATCGTTTTATTTACGCAATGTTGCATTTTCATAGAGGTGCAGTTCCGAGGCTGAATGTCAAGATAACTACTGCTGTGCGCTTGGCAAACGTTGCGCTCCCAAACTCGGAGAGTTCTTCACTTGTTTTTTTGTGGTCAGTAATAAAGTTCTCTTTATAAATGTGTTTGTGACTTTTTTGGTAATGAATACTCGAACAGTGAGGTAAGATATTTTGCTTCACGATATAGAATCTTCTTTACTTGGTTTTAGTGACACTGTCAGTGTATTATCAGCTAAAGCCATATTTTTTACAGTAGTTGTAACTACGTCGTGAAGATTTCGGTCAAAAAAAAATATTGGAAAAGTATTGGTACAGTATATTAGCGACAGAAGTCTCAGCAACTTTTCATTATCTATTTCCTTTGAAGTAATTTCCAATTTTGAAGGAGATCACATGATTTTTATGAAGAACAGAGGAAGGGGGGGATGAGTTATCGCCAAGAAAGTATAAAGGGGGAACTCAAGAAAATAGACTGTCAATTAACTGTCAATGGTGAGAGGGGTGGGGCGTAAAGATGTTACAAGGTGTTCTGGGGGATCAAGTGAATGTTATTTGGACACAACCAAATTCCTCCAAGATCCCCCTGGTTCACTTATTAGATAAAATAGTTAACATTGGTCCCTTAATCTTTCTGTATAATTTCTTTCCATGAGTGCGCTTCATACTTCTTACTCTCTCTTTTTTTTATACCATAGAGCAAGCATAACTGCGGTTGCGGTAATGGTTTGGCCTGCAGAGTAACAATCACGATCCGATTGCCTTTTGGGATCAAGATTCCCATCAAACAGTGTGTGAAGGCCGAGTAAACATGGCGCAGAACTGATATCATCCAAAATTGCAGACAAAGTAGTTTGAAATTTGTAGAGCAAAGTCTGTAACAACAAAGGGAGGAATAAAAGCACATTGAAAACCTTAAACAATCTCTTTCCAAAATATGACTTTGTCAGCGGGTATTAGAGAGCGCCAAATATGAGTCAGGTCCCTCACGGTCACGGTCAGTGTTGTCTGTATCGGGGAGGGTAGGGGAGGGGAAGGAAAGTGGGAGGGGGTAGGGGAGCGTCAATTGGTGGGAAATTTGAGCATCGTAGCATGGTATGAAACCTTACTAGTCAGCGAATCTTAGCTTCGCTGTTATTCCTCTCTTGACTATGCATTCTCTCGTAACTTAAAATAAGAATATGGCTTGTATGACGATAACTAACTCTTCTTGATACTTTTTCCAGTTCTCGCACCCGTTTCACAGTTGATTTTTAAAACTCGTACCGAGATTTTCTGTGTTCATCTACTGTTAATGGCGCGGTTGAAGAGTTGAAGATAACTGATTTCAAGACTAAGATGTTCCCGTTTGCTCTTAAGAAAAAACTTGGAAAAATTAAAGAGCCCTATGTGAAGTCCATTTAAAATTTGGCACTGTAATGCTTACATATGATGAATTGTTCTTTGTGTACATTGTGTATGTGTACTGGTATGTTCGATTATGTATGCATAAGCCGTAGCTTCTGCCCGGGCTTGAATGAATGAACAGATATTTGGAAGAAGTGTGATTCACATTTAGTAGAGTGACCTGTTCAGATCAAATACATCTAATTAAACATATTGTTTAGGTATATTATTACTTCTTTTAAAAACCTTACCCTTGCTCAATTTTTGGCATATTAATGTACAGTTTTTCATCATCTGTTCACAATTTGCCATTTCCTTCCGATTTATTCTATTCATTTTGATCTATGAGTTCTTCCTCCCCAGAAGAATATCTGGTGTTCTTTTTCTATCCCTCTGACTTGTAAGTATCAGATTTTAGTAACATCTTTAAAATGAATTAAAAGCAAGTTGTACTTTGCCGCCTGCTTGCTATCCTCATAAATTACATAATTAGCCATCTCTCCACAACTGTTACAGTAATCATGACTGTCCCCAAGGGGACTGGTAATGAAAGGTTTCCTTTATTGTTATGACCCTAATGCTTGAACCAGCGTGACGCTGTAGGGAGACATTAGATACCAAGAACTCCGAGCTGTCTGAGGGTTGAAAAATTTCGATTAGTCTCAGCGAACAACTCCACGGAAAAATAATTAGTGAGTACCAGCCGCTATTCGGGAAAGGAGCCCACGCTCTTATTCAGATCCCAGTAACTGACGGAGATCGAACCTGCATGTGGATGTAAGGATCGAACCTGACGGTAGGAGACAATACTTTGCTGTTTGAAAGAGTGCCTTCAGTCTCTTTACAAGGGTGCCTGGCAAAATATGGATATTTTTTGCTTTTATAGATTTGATGACCTTTCAAGCTGGCCCTTTGTTAAGTCAAGCCAATTGCCCTTATCCCAGCGAATAACAGGTAACTCGTGGGTCTTACACTCGTAATATAATGTTCTCTTCGAAATAAATGTGCAAGAAAAGATTATGAAGACAAGGAAGGGGTGTGGTGGGGGAGGGATTTGACCAACGCTGAACAAAATGTTACCTTTTCTGTTGGTAGTTTTGTTCTTTCCGAAACCCTTTTTACAATAATATTTCAATGCTAACCAGAAGGGTGATGCTCGAGGGACAAAGGCTGCATTTTCTCTAAAACTTTCCGGGTGTAAACTGCAGTAAATGTATAGAAAGAAGTAAGAAGAATCGATATCAAGATCTTGGAAGTATAAGTGTTGATGAAATGGACTACAACTGGATTATGTACGAAGTAAATACAAAAGAACTCCTTTGTTACCGCATTACATAATTTAATACAGTCTGCTCTAGGTTTTTCCAATAGTACATTACCTCTATAGTGGAAAGTGGTATAACGATTTAAAATGCATTTAAAAAGGGGTATGTACAACTTGTAGCAAGCCAAAAACTTTAAAGGTAAAATATCTTTAGGTTATCTGTAACACCAAAATTGAAACCTGGTAATTAGCTTATACTTAAAGCTGTTCGGAAAATCATAAAATTGTTTTTCGTGTCTGTCAAAATGACTTGATAATAAACCACATGAAGTTGCACATTGATTTTTTTACAAAAAGTTGCTGAATAATCTCAACGGAGACCATGTAAAATTAGTTCAAAAGTTTTGTCTACATAACATGTCTTCCGTATGGCCGTGACATTAGCTACTCAAAATCCACAGACAATCTGTTATCTGATTTTCATCAGTATAAATCCCCAAAACTGAATATAATGAAAGTTCAAAAAGAGTTTTGAACTGTAGATACAGTTGATCGCTTTGGTTGCAATTAAAGTCGCTTATTTAATCATTGCTTCGCAGCAGGTTGGGCTTCCAGCCGCTGCTTAGCGTTTATTTTGTGGTTTCCCTCTGTTAGTTCAATCTACCATCGGTCGGTGCCACACACCAGGGATCTAGTCATGTCTCGTCTGCACGCAAATCCCTCTGTATTGACCTAAAAGAAAAATGAAAGAACTACGAGATATAGAGGCATATTCACATTTGAGGTATTTCTTGAGTTCCTTTAAGGGACTCTCAACATGGGGATGGGGACCCTAGATGAATAAACCAACCCGCCTAGCCGTGGTCGAAAAATAGTCCTCGTCTACATACAATCTTACAACTCCGGAATCCCGGGATGAGAAATTGTTGGCGTGCTTGCTCATGTAACATGAACGCAACCCCGGGCGGATCACCCCACCTTGAGACGATTATATGGCAAATTGTCGGACAGACCAAGCAACCTGCAAAGCAGGTTACCCCCCCCCCCCCATCATGTAAACGTGATTACCATAAAATAAGAGATTATCTGGACAGGCGGGTACCACTTTCCTGGGGTCCCTAACCTCCATGTAAAGAGGCCCCAACAAAATGAACCTAGGTCCCGTGCTTTATTGAACGCAGAGACTCAACTCAAAACACATGTCCTTGGTTTTTTTGCTCTCTTTGCATTATGCACCTTCTATCTCGGCTGTTGGATCAAAGTAAAGCTTATAAAGATAAAACTGAATTTGACCTCAGAGTAACTGAAAAGATGTACAAGTCCTAATTCAAGAGTTGTCAATGTAAGGATAAAGTAATGATTAACATCTCACTTTTCCTTGATTCAACAAAATTAAAAGCGCACTCACGTTGAGAACATCTACATCTCGGTGAATTCCAGTTTCACGTCATCTCCAATGAGGACAAAAGGCGCCCAGTAATACGCTTTTCTAAACATTGGAGTTTCTCTCATGCACTTAGTGGCTTGATTGAGAGCTTCACTGGCACTCCTCCCTTCAGCCATGGCTCCGTAAAAGTATTTCATGAACTTCAAAGTACCATTGTCGGCAATGTCCCACAGGAATACCAGAACGGATCGAGCACCGGCACCCAAGAACGCTCGTGCAATGCCAATCACACCCTCAGCCACGACCTCTCCGCAAGCGCTGTGACAACAGCTCAACACAACCAGCCTCGCTCGCAGCCCAGCTTGTAAGACGTCTTCCATTCTCAGTAAATAGTCTTCCTCTTGAGCTTGACGAGTTGTCCCCTTGGTGTTTGGTGCCAAGAGAATTTCTCCTGTTTCTTTTTTACCATGTGCTGCTATGTGAATTAGGGCAACTGAGGACATTCGCCTTAGTACCTCGAACTTTGTCGCCTCCTCTCCAATAAGAGGAGCAATGCCGATGATTTCTCCAATCATCTTAACCTCTTTCCTTGCACCCGGAAGTTGACTCAGCAATCTCTCCTGATGAATAACTTCTTTGTAACACGGATCACCCACGAGCAGTGCACCGGTTTTAACATGAAATTCTTTCGGGCAGTCAGTGATCGACTTTAAAATGGTTAAGGATGGAAGCACTCGAATCCTGAAAGATTCGCACAAATACCTTGAATTCGAATCCACCAATGCAGCGTAAGGCACCAAGCAGAGTGGACCTTCAGGAACAAATAGAATCTCATCCCCTTCCACCAAATCAGCGATAGGAGTAACTATGATATCATGGAGCTTCCTCAGGGCATTTGTCATCGAGTTTCGCAAGCAGTCATCGTTCGCTCCTTTTCCATCTCGGCCCACTTCAGGTAAACTTATTTCCCATTGAACAGCAGCCCTTGCATTTACTTGCGAGCGAGAAGCCTTATTCAGAGAGGTGATGTAGAATTCTAATTCATGCTGGTAAACAAAGTTGTTCACATGCTTCATTCTCGATCCGACGACTTTCCCATTCCGAATAACCCACGAAACAATGAAAGGTCCGGTTATTGCTAGAAAAACTGCATCTGATAAAATGCTTTTTACTGAGAGGTAATCAGAGCGTTTTCCAGAGCTCAACCGAGCGTAGGCTGGTACAAAGTTATACTTTACATCCATCAAATCTACCAGAGCTTGTGCACGTCCCTCCTCAGCAGCAAGAAGAGCTTTGACATCCTCACCCTGTCTCAAAAGAACGCGCCAAATACCCGTGTATGCTTTTTGGTAAACATTTCGGAATGAAATCTTCCATGCATCGTGAGTCAGAAGAGTAGCCCTAAGCTCATTAAAAACCTCCCCACTGGAAACAAAATAGTCTAGGGCCAATTGGAGACATCCCTGCCCTTCATAAGTGTGAGCAAGATGACATTGAGTCATGGCCATCTGAAGCATTTGCCCTTCTTCTTTGGCAATTTCTAGAGCGGTTTTATAGTACTCGATGGCTGTTATGAACTGTCCTAGACAACGATAAGCATTGCCAAGATTTCCATAACTATTTCCTTCTCCAGCCTTGTCTCCCACTTCTTTAGCAATTTCTAGGTGACGTTTATGGTACTCGATGGCTGTTTGGAACTGTCCTAGACAATAATAGGTATTGCCAAGATCTCCATAACTTTTTCCTTCTACAGCCTTGTTTCCCACTTCTTTGGCAATTTCTAGGTGACATTCATGGTACTGGATGGCTCTTTTCAACTGTCCTAGACGACGATAAGCATTGCCAAGATTTCCATAGCTCTTTCCTTCTCCAGCCTTGTCTCCCACTTCTTTCTCAATTTCTAGGGCACGTTTATGGTACTCGATGGCTGTTTTAAACTGTCCTATAGTTTTATAAGCATTGCCAAGATTTCCATTAGCGTTTCCTTCTCCAACCTTGTCTCCCACTTCTTTGGAAATTTCAAGGTGACGTTTATGGTACTCAATGGCTGTTTTGAACTGTCCTAGACTATGATAAGCATTGCCAAGATTTCCATAACTGTTTCCTTCCCCAGCCTTGTCTCCCACTTCTTTGGCAATTTCTAGGTGACGTTTATGGTACTCCATGGCTGTTTTGAACTGTCCTAGACCAGCATAAGCATTGCCAAGATTTCCATAACTGTTTCCTTCTCGAGCCTTGTCTCCCACTTCTTTGGCAATACCTAGGTGACGTTTATGGTACTCGATGGCTGTTTTGAACTGTCCTAAACAAACATAAGCATAGCCAAGATTTGCATAACTCTTTCCTTCTTCAGCCTTGTCTCCCACTTCTTTGGCAATCTCTAGGTGACGTTTATGGTACTCCATGGCTGTTTTGAACTGTCCTAGACCATGATAAGCCATGCCAAGATTTCCAGAACTGCTTCCTTCTCCAGCCTTATCTCCCACTTCTTTGGCAATTTCTAGGTGACGTTTAAGGTACTCAATGGCTGTTTTGAACTGTCCTAGACCATGATGAGCATTGCCAAGATTTCCAAAACTGTTTCCTTCTCCAGCCTTGTCTCCCCCTTCTTTGGCAATTTCTAGGTGACGTTTATGGTACTCGATGGCTGTTTTGAACTGTCCTAGACCATCATAAGCATTGCCAAGACTTCTATAACTGTCTCCTTCTCCAGTCTTGTCTCCCACTTCTTTGGCAATGTCTAGGTGACGTTTATGGTACTCGATGGCTGTTTTGAACTGTCTTAGACGATCATAAGCACTGCCAAGTTTTGCATAACTCTTTCCTTCTCCAGCCTTGTCTCCCACTTCTTTGGCAATTTCTAGGTGACGTTTAAGGTACTCAATGGCTGTTTTGAACTGTCCTAGACCATCATAAACAATGCCAAGATTTCCATAACTGTTTCCTTCTCCAGCCTTGTCTCCCACTTCTTTGGCAATTTCTAAGTGACGTTTAAGGCACTCAATGGCTGTTTTGAACTGTCCTAGACTATCATAGACAATGCCAAGATTTCCATAACTGTCTCCTTCTCCAGCCTTGTCTCCCACTTCTTTGGCAATTTCTAGGTGACGTTTATGGTACTCGATGGCTGTTTTGAACTCTCGTAGATCATGATAAGCATTGCCAAGATTTCGATAACTGTTTCCTTCTCCAGCCTTGTCTCCCACTTCTTTGGCAATTTCTAGGTGACGTTTAAGGTACTCAATGGCTGTTTTGAACTGTCCTAGAACATGATGAGCATTGCCAAGATTTCCATAACTGTTTCCTTCTTCAGCCTTGTCTCCCACTTCTTTGGCAGTTTCTAGGCGACGTTTAAGGTACTCAATGGCTGTTTTGAACTGTCGTAGACCATGATGGGCATTGCCAAGATTTCCATAACTGTTTCCTTCTCCAGCCTTGTCTCCCACTTCTTTGGCAATTTCTAGGTGACGTTTATGGTACTCGATGGCTATTTTGAACTGTCCTAAACGATGATAAGCATTGTCAAGATTTGCATAACTCTTTCCTTCTTCAGCCTTGTCTCCCACTTCTTTGGCAATCTCTAGGTCACGTTTATGGTACTCGATGGCTGTTTTGAACTGTCCTAGACCATCATAAGCATTGCCAAGATTTCCATAATTGTTTCCTTCTCCAGCCTTGTCTCCCACTTCTTTGGCAATCTCTAGGTGACGTTTATGGTACTCGATGGCTGTTTTGAACTGTCCTAGATGATCATAAGCACTGCCAAGTTTTGCACAACTGTTTCCCTCAGCAGCCTTGTCTCCCACTTCTTTGACAATTTCTAGGTGACGTTTAAGGTACTCAATGGCTGTTTTGAACTGTCCTAGACCATCATAAACAATGCCAAGATTTCCATAACTGTTTCCTTCTCCAGCCTTGTCTCCCACTTCTTTGGCAATTTCTAAGTGACGTTTAAGGTACTCAATGGCTGTTTTGAACTGTCCTAGACTACGATAAGCATTGCCAAGACTTCCATAACTCTTTCCTTCTCCAGCCTTGTCTCCCACTTCTTTGGCAATTTCTAGGGCACGTTTATAGTACTCGATGGCTGTTTTGAACTCTCCTAGACCATGATAAGCATTGCCAAGATTACCATAAGTGTTTCCTTCTCCAGCCTTGTATCCCACTTCTTTGGCAATTTCTAGGTGACGTTTAAGGTACTCAATGGCTGTTTTGAACTGTCCTAGACCAGGTTGAGCATTGCCAAGATTTCCATAAGTGTTTCCTTCCTCAGCCTTGTCTCCCACTTCTTTGGCAATTTCTAGGCGACGTTTAAGGTACTCAATGGCTGTTTTGAACTGTCGTAGAGCATGATGAGCATTGCCAAGATTTCCATAACTGTTTCCTTCTCCAGCCTTGTCTCCCACTTCTTTGGCAATACCTAGGTGACGTTTATGGTACTCGATGGCTCTTTTGAACTGTCCTAAACGATGATAAGCATTGCCAAGATTTGCATAACTCTTTCCTTCTTCAGCCTTGTCTCCCACTTCTTTGGCAATCTCTAGGAGACGTTTATGGTACTCGATGGCTGTTTTGAACTGTCCTAGACCATGATAAGCATTGCCAAGATTTCCAAAACTCTTTCCTTCTCCAGCCTTGTCTCCCACTTCTTTGGCAATTTCTAGAGCACGTTTATAGTACTCGATGGCGGTTTTGAACTCTCCTAGACCATGATAAGCATTGCCAAGATTTCCATAAGTGTTTCCTTCTCCAGCCTTGTCTCCCACTTCCTTTGCAATTTCTAGGTGACGTTTAAGGAATTCAATGGCTGTTTTAAACTGTCGTAGACCACGATGAGCATTGCCAAGATTTCCAAAACTGTTTCCTTCTCCAGCCTTGTCTCCCACTTCTTTGGCAATCTCTAGGTGACGTTTATGGTACTCGATGGCTGTTTTGAACTGTCCTAGATGATCATAAGCACTGCCAAGTTTTGCATAACTCTTTCCCTCACCAGCCTTGTCTCCTACTTCTTTGGCAGTTTCTAGGTGACGTTTAAGGTACTCAATGGCTGTTTTGAACTGTCCTAGACCTTGATGAGCATTGCCAAGAATCTCATAACTGTTTCCTTCTCCAGCCTTGTCTCCCACTTCTTTGGCAATTTCTAGGTGACGTTTAAGGTACTCAATGGCTGTTTTGAACTGTCCTAGACTATCATAAACAATGCCAAGATTTCCATAACTGTTTCCTTCTCCAGCCTTGTCTCCCACTTCTTTGGCAATTGCTAGGTGACGTTTATGGTACTCGATGGCTTTTTTGAACTCTCCTAGACCATGATAAGCATTGCCAAGATTTCCATAAGTGTTTCCTTCTCCAGCTTTGTATCCCACTTCTTTGGCAATTTCTAGGTGACGTTTAAGGTACTCAATGGCTGCTTTGAACTGTCGTAGACCATGATGAGCATTGCCAAGATTTCCATAACTGTTTTCTTCTCCAGCCTTGTCTACCACTTCTTTGGCCATTTCTAGGTGACGTTTAAGGTACTCAATGGCTGTTTTGAACTGTCCTAGACCATCATAAACAGTGCCAAGATTTCCATAACTGTTTCCTTCTCCAGCCTTGTCTCCCACTTCTTTGGCAATCTCTAGGTGACGTTTATGGTACTCGATGGCTGTTTTGAACTGCCCTTGACCATGATAAGCATTGCCAAGATTTCCATAACTGTTTCCCTGTCCAGCCTTGTCTCCCACTTCTTTGGCAATTTCTAGGTGACGTTTATGGTACTCGATGGCTGTTTTGAACTGTCCTAGACCATGATAAGCATTGCCAAGATTTCCATAAGTGTTTCCTTCCCCAGCCTTGTCTCCCACTCTTTTGGCAATTTCTAGGTGACGTTTATGGTACTCAATGGCTGTTTTGAACTGTCCTAGACCATAATAAACAATGCCAAGAGTTGCAGAAATGTATCTCTCTGCAGACTTGTCTCCTACTTCCTTGGCAATATCTAGGTGACGTTTAAGGTACTCAATGGCTGTTTTGAACTGTCCTAGACCATCAGAAGCATTGCCAAGATTTTCATAACTCCTTCCTTCCCTGGCATTGTCTTTCACTCCTCTGGCCATACGTTCTACTTCCTGGTTTAAGTCTTCCTAAGGGTTTGAAAATGTGTCGCAAACTTTTATTGTACTATTATTCCAACACTTAGTTTTAGATCTGAATGAAGGTCTTGCATTAAAGGCCAGAGACAACTAGTCTCTTTGTTATACCTTTTGGATTGGTCTTGAGATAGACTATTACAAAGTTTTTATGAGTTCCACGTTCGATATGGATTTTCGACTGACATGTCGTCTTTGTGAAAGTGACTAAGCGCTAAAAAATGAGGTGATGGAGGGGCAGGCTTATGTCCAAGCCATTGAAATATGCCAATCTATAATCATTAGAACGTAAGTATATTTTACAAGACTTCGGCCTTAAGGCTAAACCCTTTTTGATGTTCTGAGTGGGAGTAATGTCATTTTCATCAGCTTGAAGATAAGTTTTGTCTATGGAAGCGACCAAGAAAAACGGAAACTATTTCAGTGTGGATGTCTGACGAGACAGAGAAATTATTCATCACTAAAATTGAAGATGACTTCGGAAGTATCGACAAGTGTTTGGTGCTAGACAGCTCCTGAATTGTTCTTCTCTGTCCCTTCATTTTCCCCTATGTGCGCCAATACTCTTCCAGTAAGGCGGCAAACAATCCTAGCTTATAATAGAACTATAATACCACTGAAAAATGGTTCTCAAGTGCCTGGTTCGCCATTCATTTCAAATACTAAAAGTTTTAAGTCACGTGAAAAATACACACTGACGATTTAAATCGATAGAAATAGTTGACGTATGAAATAATATCTGACTAAAAATAACTGTTGTAGTTATTTAAACCATCATAATTTCATATTGAGTAGTAATAAATTCCTAAAAAGCCTTTTCAGATCAACAAAAAAGACCAAAAAGCATTTTGAAGCTTTGATTTTCTTTCAATATTGTGATAACTTTTCCGTCAAAAACAGAACCGACGAGATCGAATCCACCTTGCTCTAGGTGTGACTCAAATCTCCCCTACGACCTGAAAGCTTTATGACTTTGCGAATACAATCCGAGATTTATCGGAATCCTCATTAAATAGTTAGTTGAACCTTGTTTATAAAACATATTAACTATTAACAGTAATGTGCGCTCGTCCGAGGCACTCCTGAGGTGAGCAGACTCGGTTGCCGACTTGCTTCTGTCATAGAAATTGAACTCATAGGAATGTGACATTTAGAACTTAAAAATGATGAACGAGTTATCGTAACGTCATTCAAAATTATTATCGCTCATTTTTATTCTTAATAGTTTGTCCAAAGCCCTCGGTACACCTTGAATTGGCAGAGAAAAATAATGCAAGGCTCCTAGGGCATACTTAGCCGCTAATATTTGGCACCTTATAGATGAGGGATCAATCGCCATCCAATAATGGCTAGTACATGTCCCTGCGATCGTAACGACACAGCGATGCAATTGTTTGGTTTACGTTACCAGATCTGGATTGAAAGATGAGGGCTCAAGATGCTCGTTTTAACCTATTAAAAGTATTTGATCGCCTAACATAATTTTATTTAAAGAAACAGTCATGAAGGGATTCTCAAGTTTACCTTTTCTTGCTGTGGCTTTATCTCTCCGGATGCGATTGTCTCACCAACACACTTGTTTAGTAGATGGCGCAATCTTTCGCTATTATCGTCTATCTTAATATCGTTAAGTCAAATGAAACTGCTGAGAGGAAGGGTGGAGGGCTCAAGGTTTGCTTAATCCAGTGTTTTGGAGAATGCCAATTATAGACTGCATTACATCTTTATTTTCAAGCTGCAATGTGCCTTTTTGGCTGTTGAAAACTCGATGAAACCACGTCGTAACAAAGATTTGAATCACCTTTAAGGAAAAATTGTCAATGATAACTGTAGTTTCTTTGCAGTTCACATAGTCCTTTACTCCTTGTGCAATTCGTTTAAGTGACCCACTTTTCAGCCTTTCTTATTGTTCACTTAGCCACTTTGTCTACCTCTTAATTGTCATTTTATACTCATTGACATTAATTTGAACGAGGGATACATTGTGTCGATTCACTTCGAGAGAAATCTGCGCGAAGAAGCAGGGATTACCAACAAACGCTTTCCAAATATCACTTAGTATAAAACAATGTCCGGATATCGTACCCTTTTGACCTAGAAAGGAGAAGCGTTTTGCCCCAAATGCACTCAAGATCATTGGAGAAGTCTGATCGCTAAGTTCTGATTTAACATAATCTAACAGTTTGTGACATGTAGAGAGGCAAGGAATTATTGTTTAACTGCTTGAGTAGAAGTGGAATGATTGATCTTTTAAGATGAGAACTTGCCAAGGCAAGGAGAATTACATCTTAGCGGAAATTTACACGACAAGAACGTTTTTAATAAGCTCAAAAAGGCTGAAGAACTATAAGTATTTCGTGATGTTTTTACGGGATAAAAGAAAAGGGCATCTAAGAATTACAACAGGTTTCAAAGTTTGTTTGTTATAAAAGGAAGTAAGTTTGATGTAAATGGCATACATTTTAAGAATTATGGAACGAGCTCTGGGGGACAACGTGTGGATTAGGGCTTTAATCGTCACACAGACTAACAACTGACGAAAAGATAGAACTGTGACAGCAGTGAACAAACAGCGAATGAGTGTTGTTTAAGATGGAATTAGAACTGGCAGTTTCAGAGGGGAAAGACAGCAGCTAGGAATGTTTTTATTTTAATTGACATTCCTGAATCATAGTTAGAGATGGAGAAAAGCTGTGAAAACACAAGAACTACAAGCAGAATGGGAAGCAGATTAAAATAGTTTTACTTTAACTGGGGCCAGCATGAAAGCGTGTTCGCAATCCAAAAAGAACCTTTAATTTAGATGGAAAATGAAATGAGCATAACACGAATGTGGAAAGAGTAAGACATTAACATCCATCACTTGTCAGTGCTGGGTGACGAGGTTACATGTGACTAAGACATATTTGGCCAGGGAAGGCGCGATACTTTCCTCGCGGCGTGTTCGCCATTTGAGCGTTTTGTTTTGTACGTCTGCAAAAAACCTCAAAAACTGGAGCCTGTTTGTGAGATTGTTGACAAATTGTTATCTATTGTTTTCATGCCAGGACAATGGATAATGTATCATTTTTCCTGTACAAAGTGGGTGTGCAAGTTATCGATAGCTGAGGAAAAACGTGAAACGGCGCAAGATAAAGCCCGGGTATTGCTTTTAGCTGGATAATCTGTTATCCTTGAGGTCCTGGCGATAAGGAGAGCACGATTAGTCTCTTGTAGCAGTAGATATGCAGCCAATAAAAACCTCAAACTCGAAGTCAGAGCTTAGCGACAGGTGTTGTTTCTGGTTGAAAGAGTTAACATATTTTGCTGAAGGAAAAGGCAATCTTCAAATTACCCCCATACATCGTCGAGAATCTATCAATAGTTCTACCGTACTTGCAGAAAGCCATGAGGATGTTTATTGCAGAGGACCATGGCCATACGAAAGCTAATAAAAGAACCGTCGGGGTATCGGTATTAACACTGAGCTTTATTGGAGCAAGGAAGGGTAAGAGCGAGGAGAGCAAGTGGATTTACGAGCCAAAGCCTAGGCGAGTCTTAGCGGTGGAGTATCCAGATGGAAGAAGAGGCTGTTGTTTGGGCCTTTGACATCTAAAGTAGTTTCTTACCGGGGCTAACAACATAAGAGCTTATCCCTTATTGCAAAGCTGTCAAAGAGGTCTTTGGACCCAAATCTAAACTATCGGTCAGAATGGAAAGGTTGGTGTTACGTTTGATGCACTTCAAGGCATGATTCTTGTAGGACCGAAATGATTAGGTCATTACAATTGGCTCAAATTGGCTCTTTAACTTTTAGACACCAAGTCTTCCACATGTCGACAATACTACCATGTGACATGAGTTCGGCTACTCCCTATACGTCCCCGAAAATTGAACGAGCAGGGAATCTATCATTGCAAGGGAAATTGTAGCCTTCAATAAATGAAAAGTGAGGCATGTAAACAATATCAGTGCTCAAAAGAAATGAGTGCACGCTAAGTTCAGCCATACTTATGGCAATCAGACCTAACCTCTGACACAGAGGTCGATACCGCATGCCTCTTCATGTGCTAGCCCTGTAAAGCTGTTTTATGACAGGAGGATCTCAACAAAGAAGCCAGAATCTGAATGGGGTGACGAAGACCACGATGAAAGCGATCAGGAAAGACAGACAGACCACAATTCAATAGATTAGTGAGTTGAACAGTAACGACGAAGTGCAGAGTTACAAAAAGAACATCTGCAGAGTCGAGATTGGCAACAGTGGAAAAAAGTGCTTAATGGACCAGAGCGAGAGAGAACGAACAAAGCGTTCAAGGCCTGACTCTGCGTAACCAAAATTTACCTTCAAGTGCAATTGCAGTTTTATAGAGTTTGTATATCGATTAACCTTTGAAACAGCTGGATTTAGACATTTTAGTTTTAACTGATTTTGTTAATTATTCAGCACCATAGTTTTTGCCTCAAAAGGAGGGCGGATGTAGTGACCATAAATGATGAATAGTATGCTCGTCGTCTCTTTCCGAGACCTAACGAGTTAAGAAGGCAAATAGAATAACATAGAAAAGGTGGTTTCGCTTTAAGTGACCGTTTAATACAGGTGGAGGACAATGCAAAAGAGGCCCTTGGGACTCATTCAAAGGTGACCACGACCGCTTAGTAAAAGTGAAATTAAAGTAATTAAGGGGAAACAAATTCAGTACTTTGACAACTGTCCGACTAATACAGGGTGATTGCTTAATACAGGTCTGATTGTTGTTTGAAGCCCTTTTTACATCTTTTATACGAATGAATCTCTCAAAGGATATAGCTAGTCCTTTCTGACACCAGATCTTTGCTTCATCATACAACTTAAGCTGTACACAAGCTTCAGCTCCTATAAAAACAATGTTTGGTGGGAAATAGTTAAGTGCCTTTATTGAGAAGACAAAAGATTGGCATTTTCCATACACAAAAGATGTTTTCCAGTGTGTGACCACGTAGATATGAGCCGAGAAATTTCATGTCAACGTAACCAGAGCTTTTCTACTGAGTGGCGGCTAAAGAAAAACCTACCTTTCTTAAGGGCTTTGGTGAAAGTTGGCTCCAATTGAACGGCAACCGAGGCATCATCCAGGCTGTTTTCAAAGTTTTCTAAGAGAGGGATATCATACGATAGTAAAAAGAGTATCCGATTCGCTTTTAAACTGGCCTGTTTACAACTATTTCGAGTTTTTCTTCGCGGCTGGGTGATAAGAAAACCAGCACGATCATTTCACCTACGATAATGAGATAAGAAGGGGGACTGGAGAGGAGGAAGAGGAGAATATACGCGGGAATTGACGGTGTTAACGGGATTGGCTTATTTATTCCCCCCCCTATTTTTAACATTAGGACCTACAACTTGAGCTTCCCCAACCTCCAAACGTTGAACAAGAGTCGTGAGTGATCTGAAGCTCTCTTCGGGGCTCTTAGTCCAATAAAAGTTGCAAGATACGGATTCTTTGTCTTAAGTAATCATTATATTACTGGATATTCTGCAACTTGTTTGGAGTCATCGATAAACGTTCAGAAAAATGAGCCTAAAATGCGACCACATAACCCCCTATTGAAGATGAACTTTTAAAGTAAACTACAAATATTTTAACATTGAAATTCCATACCTAAATGGAATTGTGCTGCTGCCCTGTTACTGCAGAGTTTGGCTGTCAACCGATTATCTTTGCAGTTTAGTTGAAGTCCCTCGGTGTAGAGTTTTATTGCACCATGATAATCTCCCTGCAGGTATTCTTTGTTACCTTGCTGAAGACAGTCCTTTCCTATCACTTAAAATGCAGGAAAACGGAAACGTTACTCGATATGACCACTAACTTGCAACACCTAGGATACCCAGTAAAGAAATGCTCATGTCCAAAACTATACAAGTCCATTTACTGAGTATTCATTTCCCATATTTTTTCAAATGAAACATGGGTTTTACGATTTTGAGAACATTTTGAGCAAGTGGATCAAGAAAATGTAAACAACAATGACAACAAAGATAAAACAGCTAAAACAAGAAAACCAAAGACTTAAGAACGGCTTATGGCAACAAAAGTAAATAACTGGTTTAAAGAGCGGGGAAACAGAAACAACAAAGGCGCAATAGGTTAGATTTATTTGACATTTGATTGGCAAGTCCGTGACGACATTTTGAAAACAATCGTTAAATAAACTCAAACAAAGCAAGAGAGGTTTTGGAATTATATTTTCCATTAATGTACGTTGCCGTTCACAGTATTCCATAATTTGAACTATAACATGACCAAAGTAAAGCGCGCGTTCTGATTGGCCAATTTCGTGTTAACCATTTGCCCATGGATATTCGTTGCTGACATGAACAAATGCAATGACTGTTTTCCGCTCGTTTGTTTTTTCTGGTCACGTAATATTTGTTACATAAATAGGAATTTTTTTGCTACGATGTATCGTTGTCATGTTATAAAACAAATGGTCAACACCATAGCGTACGCTACTGAGTTGTGTATGCCATGAGAAGGTTTACTAAGCACTCAAGAAACCAGAGTCCCTCTCGGCTATCACCCCGCGCGACCCTTACGCTTATTTAGTACCTAAACACCTCCCACCTGCATCCATTACTCAAAATTAAACGCTGTGGTGTTAACCATTCAATAATTTTCAAGATGAACGGTTCACTTTTTCAATTTACAATTTATAAAGGTTACCTCTTTGTTTCTTTAGGGTACAGAAACCACCTTTTTTTTTCCCGTGCGACGGTAGTAATAAGAGTTCCTCCCAAAACAATTGACATTTCACTTCGTTTTATTTGACAAAATTGACAATTTTGTACCAAATCAGTTCGAACTCTTAAGCCATTTTTTGCAACGTTCTCACGTTTTCTCACAGCGATGACTTACTGATAAGAAAGATTATCACATTGACAAGTTTGTTAAAGACCATAGTTACGGATATTCGTGGCCGTAAAATTACAAGGTGGTAACAAGATTGAAATAATTTCAGCCTTGCATGACAGACGCTTTAGTATGTAACATCTACACTAGTATCAGATTGCCTCCCGTCTTCAACGTCTTCGTCAAAGAATGTTTGATCTACCGGTATAAATGATTGAATTGTCCTCTTTCAAGTCCACAGTGAAGCTCAGTTTTACCCTAGAACTTTCTCAAAACTTAAATGTGTCCGAAAATGCCAAGAAAAACAGACGCCTGCGCTAGCTTACGGAATGTGGTGTTGTAAACAATTTCACTATGTGGAATGCGGGATGAGAATTTGAAACGACAGCAGGGATAAAAACCAGTCTGTCGTCGTTAGCTATACAAGGGTAGCTTATTGTATTGATTTCCTGATCAAACACGGTGCTTACTGTAAAATGGTGCTTGGAATTTCTGCGTTAAGCACAGGGTACCTAATTAGACTATGTCGTGACGTTACTGCCGATGTTGCGATTTTCACAAAGGTCAGCGTGGTTTTTTCGTGCGAAAATAGAAAGCCCTAGACTAATTTTTACATCCTCGAGAACAACACTATTTTCACTTATCATGAGCTTAACCTGAACCGATTCTGAGTTACACTGCATGTAGAAAATGATAATTGAAAATTTACTACGAAATGCGATATTTGGATTTTGAAATATTGATAATTTTCAAAAGTGTTCCGTGAGCTCCAGATTAAATAAAATGGTCCCGTTTTTGACTAAAACCATGCCTGTATCCTTCCTATACAAATTTATAAAATTAATATGAGCCTGCTTTCTTTAGCACTTTTCATAAAAAAGCTCATTTGCGTCTACTCGGGGCACTGATTTCCGCCATTTTACGGCTACCGACGCTCGTTTCAGTTTTCGTGAGTTTTCTAGGATAAAGATGCAAGTCTGAAAACAAAACCTTACCACGTTTCTATGTTCACTACAAAGTATCTCTGGGAAAAATTTGAAGGTTTTCAATTTTTCGACCATGTGCCACATTTTTCGATTTCCACTCGGTCAATTCACAAAGTCGCTCGTAAATGGCCACTAGTGGGCAAAATGTTAAAACAGCTACTAGTGGCCAAAAGGACAAAGCGGTACCTTGTGGCTAAAATGGCGAAAGAGCCACTTGTGGTCAAAATTGCAAAACGGCCGCTTGTCGGCAAGATTCGTAAAACGGCCACTTTTGGCCAAAATGGCAAAACAGCCGCCAGTGGCCAAAATCATCCAAAACGGCCACTAGTGGCTAAAATCTCAAAACGGCCACTAATGACCAAAATCTTGAAAACATCCACTAGTGACGAAAATGGCAAGACGGTAACTAGTGACCAAAGCTGCAAAACGGCCACTAGTGACCAAAATTGCAAAACAGCCACCAATTGCCAAAATTGCAAAACAGCCATTAGAGGCCAAGAACGGAAAACGGCCACTAGTGGCCAAAATCCCAAAACAGCAAGAAGTGGCTAAGATGGCGCAACGACCACTAGTGCCCGAAATGGGAAAACGGCCAATAGTGACCAAGATTCCAAAACGGCCACTAGTGGCCAAAATGGCAAAACGGCCCCTGGTGGCCAAATTTCGGAAACGATCACTAGTGGCTAAAATATCGAAATGGTTACTAGCGGCCAAAATTTCAAAACAGCCACTAGTGGCCAAAATGACTAAACAGCCACTAATGGGAAAAATTGCCAAAAGGTCAATAATGGCCAAAATCCCTAAAGGGCGACTATAATAGCCAAAATCCGAAAACGGCAACTAGCGGTTAAAACGTTTTGTGATATTTTGTTAGCCTTGGCTCGCGCTTACATTGCTTTTGCTTTGGTTTAACAACACTTAAATGAAAAGCGCTTTTAAAGCAGCGGTTTAACTGTAATTGTTAATTGGATGTCTGATTTAACGTTTAGTTCAACGCATTGGTTGTCTCACTTACCAACTAAGGGGTCTTCGTCTGGATCCACATCTTGATCACCTGAATTGTCGCTCTCTGAAATCATAGCAACGATATATAATATATAATTTGCGCCTGATACAAGTCAACTTATTTTCGACTTAGGGACCCTTAATGAATGTGCAATTCATGGAATATACAGTTTGATTTCCATGCACGTTGTTAACCCCACTGATTGGACTAACAACGCATCAATTTGATTGAATCGATATAACTGACCCTGTTTGTGGACAGGTTAAACTCTTCCTCATCGAGTTTGTGTCAATGGCACATGTTAAAAGCTGATCACGGTCAATTTCTCACCTGACGAATTGTTGACGGCAAAGTCCTCGTTTCCTTCAGCAGCGTCAACTTGTGCCTCTTTGAGAACTAAAATGAAAGGGGTGATGATAACAGCATAAACAATTATGATTTTTAACGGTCCTTTGTATCTCACTCTTTTATCTCTTGCCTTTTACCCTTCTGTTGAGAAGAATCTGCCCTAAGTAGCTAATTCAGTTTCCGACAGTCAATCGTTTAACTTAACTCGGTTAAACATCGATCTTGCAGAGTCCCAATCAACATTTCGGCCCGGTAAACCACGTTCAGAATGTAATTGTTTGCATCACAAATTCTCATCGCCGATCTTTTAAGCCGCTCCCTGTTAGTTTGGTTCCTAAATGTTTTTTATTTTGTATTTTTTATGGATCTCGCCTTAGTCTTGGTGCAAAAAATCTTGGTGATAAGCACCACCAATCTCTTGCAGAAGAAATGTCTTTGTATACCAGGCCGATATTTCTTTTCTATACCAGGCTTACCCTCTCTCAGTTAAGACTTTAATAATTTCACCGAGTTTTCTGACTTATTTACCTTCCACAGACGTATTGCTTGAATCCAGGTTTTTGTCACCGGAAGTAGCCTTACTTTTGTCTGTTAAAGAAATGACAAAGAAAAGACTTTCACTGTCTGTTTTTTTTTTTTTTTGGCGCATATTGTGTGTTCTGTAATTCCCTATTGAGCTGATTCTCTTTATCGTGATCAATAAATTTTCTTTTGATCACAGGCGCGATTCTTGAATCAAAACAATGATCGCGGAATTGACGACTGGTGTATTCGACGGTCGCGATACAGAGACTCTTCGTTATGCTCATCATAGCTGACAAATGACGGTTGGAGTTGTGTCATTCTAGTTATGGTTAAAATCTGACAAAGTCTAATTTTTTCCTCACCTGAGAAACTGCTGTCAACGTCAGCAATAGCCAGGATTCCATCGGCTGCCATATTGGTCTCTTCGTCAACTGAATATAAAATAACGGTTAGTTAAAACAGGCGCGATCTGGGGTGAGGTTCGTTTTTTCACCCCCTAATACATTCCAGGATTTTCCTCATAAAGTAACAATATTTAAGTATAAAACAGCTTAGAATACTGAAAAAGATCAAATTGCACGGTGACGGTGCAATGTTCGAGCTCTAAAGAAAATTTACCCATTATTTTAATTTATTATTTTTTTTCACTCGAAAGTTCAACTTCTCTCGCAACATTAAATAACCCTTGCCATTCTCAGATCGTTTTGTACAAATTTGGTTGATTTATGTAGTTCTTTTGACGATTCACGGCCCATAGTCGCTTAACCGAATAAACTCACGACACTGTCAGAAAAATCTTCAAATTTGTTGGATATAACAGGGCCTTAAAAACCTTGGTTTGATGGTTAGAAAACTCTACGGAAAAATCGTATGATAGGAACATTCCAAGTTATTTTGCCTTGTTTTAAACAGAAGCTGTGCCAAGTCTCACTCAATTGTGGAGCTTCCTAGATAATTTCCCGCAGATTTAGGCTTACACACATTAGTAGTTTAGATTATCTCTTACTTATACCTTTTGGTTTGCTTCCATCATCATTTGATTCCTTCTTGGATGTAAAATAATCTTGAAATAGTAAGAAAGACAAATTCAATTAGAACAATGAACTGAAAATATCAGATTGCGCGGTGACGATGCAATGTTTGGGCTGTGAAGAAAATATTATTTTCTATCCCTAAGACTGACTCACTGACACTCACTCGATCCGTGTTCAATCTGTCGAAAGTGCAAATTGTCTTGCAACAGTTTTTCCGAGTAACCTTACTGTTTTTAGGTCCTTTTGTACAAGATTCGCTGAACTTATAGCTTGCGATAGAAAGTGTGAGAAAGAGTATAAAATTGTTTGATATAACAAGGCCTCAGAAGCTTGGCTCGTAGTTGGGAAACAAATTGAATTAATTCCATTTTAAGCTTTCTTGTCTTGGTTTAAACAGAGACTTTGCCGAGCGTCACTTTATTGTGGCTCACACTCATCAGTTTTCAATGACTTTTTGTACCTTTTGGTTTGCTTCCATCGTCATCTGATTCCTTCTTGGATGCAAAATGATCTAAAACAGCAAATAACACAAATTCACTTTGAGCAAAGAACACTGTCACTGTTGATTTTGTCAGTGTGTTCGTTTCCATAGCGCTCGTTGTACTCAGTGGTTACAAACTTAGAATACAATCATCTTCTTGGGCGTTTTTTTCCCCAACCTGATGAGAGTCCATCATCCAGATCCAGTTTTTCTTGGATCTCTGTAACTTTATCCTTCGACGCATCTAAAGAGATAGAATTGGGTTGTGCTTTAGAAATCAGTTGAAATTGATGAAAGATAATAAATTGCTGAGAGATAACCACCAGAATTCGCATAAAACTTTACATCTAACGTGCGAGATCAAGAATAATTAGGGATGTTTTTTGCCTAAGCTTTTCCTATTGTTTATGTTAACTACTGTCTTAGAGGTAAAAGAGTATGGAAATAAATCTGGCCCATTTAACTCCACCAGGCTCAATCTTTTAAAGACTTTCATTTCACCCCACTTCCTCGCTTATCTGCTGACGGAATATACGCCATATCCGGTTTATTCTCAATCGAAGTAGCTTTACTGTTGTCGGTCAATAAAATTACAACGAAATGACTTTCATTCTTTTCTGAGTTATCAACCGGTCAAAGAGGCAATTCATGGACTAAACTTTTGATAGTGCGATTCATAAGTGCTCTCTCAGATACCAAAAATATTTCAGTTGCTCATCATAGTTGACAAACTTCCGTGTCCAGTTGTCTTAAATGGGGCCCTCGATGATTCTATAAAAAAATCTGAAGAAGCTTTATATTTTTTTCTCACCTGGTGAACTCTTGTCAGCAAAGTCCAGGCTTCCTTCAGCTGCTACAGGGGAGGCCTGGTGACCAACTAAAATACCTATAAATATAAATAAAAATAACACTCTTTGCTCTTGAGAAACTCGTGACTTTTGATTTCTTCATCACAATATATTTAAGGTTTTTCCTCTTGAAGTGAAAATATCTAATACCGAAGTCAGTTTGGAAAGTAAAAAAATTAAAACCTATGGCTATTATGTAGACCTACGTCAAGGGGAAAAGTACCTAATACCGTAATCAGTTAGGGAAGTGAAAGAATTAACACTCATGGTTATTGTGCAGATTTAGGCTGTCAAATTAATTTCTTCTTATGTTTATTTCTATCCTAAATATTGACGCACAGAAAGTTATTCACTCCGTTTTAAATCTTCGAAAAGTTCACTCGCTTTGCAGTGTGTTTCCCATTGTTTAATTGACGCCTAAGCTTACACACATTCTGAGTTTGCACTAATTACTTGTACCTGTTGATTTGTCATCATCGACATCTGACTCCTTCTTCAATCCAAATTGACCTTGAAATGGTAAAGAAGAATACTATACTTTAAGCAAACAAAACTTTGAGCCGTAGTGATTCAGTTGTCTGTGTTTGATTAATTTCCAAAGGTCTTAGAGAAGAGCGATGTATTTGCTGTTTTATTGCTCTGAATGAATGAATGAATGAATGAATACCTTTATTTAAGTGTCAGACTAAAATAGCAGTACATAACCACTAAATGGGGACACTACAAAATAAATTAAAAATGACTAAATCCATATATTAATTAAAGTTAAAATGCTAATTGAGCTAAAAATACTAAGATTGGTTAACATGCTAAAATATTACAATATGTACAAG